>NW_015386253.1:4527380-4545008 GCF_001527695.2 Protobothrops mucrosquamatus | reverse complement strand
ATGCAAAGGCCCACTAGAGCAGTCTTCCTCTACTTGCTATCCACCATATACCGTATTTTCCGGCGTATAAGACGAGTTTCTAAACCCTGAAAATCTTCTCAAAAGTCGGGGGTCGTCTTATACGCCCAGTCGTCTTATGCGCCGGAAAATACAGTACATACAATTACAGAAGATAAACAATGGAACGGACTCCTGGGATAATGCAACTCCAGGCCAAACTTAATACACGATTTGCAGGAAAAAATATAGTTCCAGCATCCCTGGTAGATGACTTTGCTTAAATCCTCCAGCAAAGGTTAGTCCATTACTTTTCCAGCAATTTGTTCTATTACAAAGCTGCTTTCACTCTTGGAAGGTTTTCTTGAAATCGTAATCTTGATGAATTTTATCCAGTAGAATTCTCAGCCTAATTACTTCTCTGGGATTTACCGCTGACAATATTGTTGTTCCGTCAATGATATAATTATAGCCATATAGCTATTAAATCAAGCTCTGTTAGAAAGAATTTACTTTTCATCAGGCTCAAAAGTAAGAGTGGAAGTCAAGAGCTATTTCTTTTCCTATCTCATTTCATTGGCTCCAATTTAGCAACCTAAAATTGTATATAACAAAACCTGTAAAAAGACTGAGATTACTATTCATTCAATATGAGTTATAGCCTTGTATTGCAGTAGCTTGTTTCTTTTCATCCTATAACTCTGTTGCAACCTTGTGATTGCTCACATTTTATTGCTATTTAAATTGAAATAATTTTATTTACTACAGTTAATGTCATTTCCTGTCCCTCTCCCTTCATCCTCCCCCCCCCCAAATTTTTATTAAAATTAGCAAACATTCTGTTGAAAGAAATATATTCATCAGGGTCCAGTCCAAGCTGGGAATAAACAAAATGGAGGCTGTTTGGAAAGAAGGTATTTTTATTGAGTTGCCAGAAACTTCAGTGACAGCAGCATGTTTCTGGGGTGGCTGACCACATAGTGCTGGGAATGGTGGGTTTTTATACCTTCTTGGGCTTTTGTGTTTGGAGTTGTTCCTGTGGCATGAACTTTGACCTGAGGTTCAGTGTGCTTTTTTTGTATTCTGATGAGGATGGGTTAATACTATTATGTCCTAAAAGTCATGTCCTGCTTCCCTGAGGCTGTGGCTGAAGGCTATGTCCTGTGTTGGAAGGGTGAGGGTTGTTAGTTCTAGGGATCTTTGTCTTTCTAATCCCATAAATTCCAAGTTTCCTGGCTTCAGTCTTTCTGAAAGGATGATCAAATCTGCATTTCTGCAGACCTTGCCTGCTGATTTCTGGCTTGTGGGGGGGGAGGGAGAAGTTTCTGCCTTTTAAGATCTTCGCCATTATTCCTTTGGGGAAATATATTCTGCTTTTTTAATATTCCCCAAACGATTTCCTTCTCTGGGTGTGTGTGTGCTGTCTTCCTACAATTCAAACCTTCACATTTTGTTCAAACCAAGATTCTATTGCCTTGTAACACCACCATGTTTTTAAAAATCTTGAATTTTTTTATTTCACTATATTTATTTATAGCCTATTTTACAAAAAAAAAAAATGTTTACAAATCAAGTTAAATCCTAAAAGCATTCCTTTTTTTTTTGCTACCTTTACATTTTTTTAGCAAAGAGAGAGAGTGGCAGATAAGACTTTCTTCTAAGACCCTTCTAAACAGCACATAGGAGCCATACTTGTTACCTACTGTTACTCAGTTTTATTTATAATCTGTATCTGTGTATTTCAGATAGTCTTGAGTGATGTTTATTATAATTCAATATACATCACATTGAGATGCTGCAGAATTTTGTTGGCTTAGGGTAATCCTTCTGGTGAGAAGATGACATCTCTCTACATTATTACAATAGAAGCAGTATTGCTTTTCCATCCAAGCTGAGCTTCCCGTCTAAAAACTGCCATTTCAAGCCAACATTAATATGAAGGCACAGATGATAAACTTCTGGCTTTAATCTTGTCTTCCAAAAAGGAGTCTGAAAAAACTCCAGCAGAAAGACAATAATTTGATGTCATTGACTAGTGTATGGCTACTGATAGCTGTATTATCAGTTCAGCTTATTTGCTTACAAGATGAATAAGCAAGAAAATAAAACATTACTAGATAAGCTATCCTTTTCAATAATACCATTATTTTTGCAACAAGGCATCTATGTCAAAACCCAATAGGATTAACTATGTTTCAGAACTAATACTGCACCCTGGGAAAGGAAACCTTTATTTTTACATGAAAATGAAAATAATTGTCACCATTTCCATTTCAATACCTCAAATGATGAAATAGAAAAATGTTTTTGTTAATGGACAGGACTAGTTTCCTGACCAGAACTCAAAATTATATTTATCAGTAAAATAAGAAAATTAAAAATGATCGCACAGGCACCATTTTATGTTATGTTATGAATTGTATCACAGTATAAATAAACTGTGTTACAAGCAATTTGCTTTGCACATTTTTCTACAATTAAAATGAACTAAGGTTTTGTCAGGAACTTGAAAGAGAGAAACATCACCATCTTGTGGCAACCTAATTCTGACCTGTATGTCGTATATTTGTGAAAGCAAGTCACAGAGCTTGTATAAAATAGGAGCTTATAAGGAACAACTATACATTTCTCGTGATTATAA
This sequence comes from Protobothrops mucrosquamatus, assembly GCF_001527695.2. Lineage (NCBI taxonomy): Eukaryota > Metazoa > Chordata > Lepidosauria > Squamata > Viperidae > Protobothrops > Protobothrops mucrosquamatus. Next base: position 4,542,370 of record NW_015386253.1, on the reverse strand, counting down.
AATGACACCTCCGTTTGCAAATGCTGATGGAAAACTATTTGGGCATCTATTTTTTACACTCCCATGTTTTTAAAATTAAACAAAAACTATTGTTTCACATTGTTTCTTGAATTTTTTACAGGAGGAAATTGAACAGTTTGGTTAATTGTATGCATGCTAAAAATGCAACATTCAGTTCATATGACATGTGATATAATGGCTCCCTTTTGTTCAGATGTTATTTTGTGTATTTAGTTCTGGAAAGTTCATTCATTTTTGTAGATATTTATGTAACCTGTGGACTCTAGTTTCAAAGATTCAAGATGGTGACCACAGCAAGGTAAAGGTTTCACCTGTCCAGTCATTTCTGGCTCTGGGGCAGTGCTCATCTTCGTTTCTTATCCAAGGGAGCCAGCACTGTCCGAAGATATTTCCGTGTTCATGTGACCAGCATGACTATATGCTGAGGCACACAGAACACTCTTACCTTCCCACTGAATTGGTACCTATTTATCTATTTGCATTTGCATGCTTTTGAACTGCCAGGTGAGCAAGACCTGGGGCAAGGAACAGGAGCTCACCCCATCATGCATCACTTGGGTCTCAAACCTAGGCTGTTGAGTTTCCAGCCAACAAGCCAAGTGTCTTTAACAGCTGAACAATTGCGCCCCTGATGATCAACTACCATAGTTTCAGTTGCACTTTTTTTTTTTTACAATATCCAGCGATTCTGAACTTGGTGGAAGTTTTGAGTGAAGATATTCTTTGATAGTTGGCAAAGAAATTGAGTGTCACAGCTTAAGAGCCAAGCTCCAAGAAGCAAGGGAAAAGTTCCCTGGCCTGAAAATCCTATTATACTGTTAAAGTGTATGTAGTCCTTAACTTATGGCCACAACTGAGGCAAGAATTTCAGTCTCTGAAGGGAACAGTCATTAAGTGAGTCATCATGTGACTGAATCCAATTTTATGATCATTTTTCCCCTGATTGTTAAGCAAATCATACGGTGTTTAACTGAATCACACGGTTGTTAAGTGACTTTGGTTTCCCTGCTTTGTCCATTTGTCAGATGCTAGCTGGGAAGATGATAAATTGTAACCACATGACCTCAAGACATTACAATTATCATAAATGCAAGCCTGTTGCCAAGCTCCAAAATTGCAGACACATGACCATGGGAATGGTGTAGCGGTTTTAACTTCAAAAATGGGTTATAAGTCATTTTTTTCTGAGGCTGTCATAATTTTGAACCATTGTTAAACAAATGATAATAAGTCATGGACTATCTGTAAATATCTTGGAACAAGCGACAAGATGTGACTCCACAAGCAAACCCAGTGTCTCAATATTGGCAACTGCTGAGTAGGGAAAGCCTCACCTGTGCATGCTAATCAAGGAGAAGATTTAAAGTGCATAGGGGACTGCCTTCAATAGCTGGAATAAACTTCAGCATCCGATTTTGTGTATTGTGAATTCCTGTTCTTGATTCCTGCTTCATTTTGACCTTAGCATGTTCCTGACCAAGTCTCTGGCTTGTCCCTTAGTACTTTTGAAGCTATTTGGGGTATTGGATTAGAACTGTCTATTTCGATTATACCTTCTTCTCAGCCTCTATTAAGCCATTGTGCATACACATGTTCTTTCTCTTGCTTGCACAACTCGTCTTCTGATGCCTCCTGTATCCCGGTCTCCTGTCCCCTCTCCAGACAAGTCTCCTGCAAATACAAGGGCAATTCGGAAATAAACCTGTTTGGTTATCAATGACAGACACTCACAGATACAGTATCTGTCTTGTATTATACACATTAAAAAACTACATTACATTACTTTTCGACATAATCGCCATTCAAATTGAGGCACTTGTCATAACATCTTACAAGGTTTGAAATTCCTTCTGCAAAAAAATCTCCTGCTGGGAATGAAGCCACCCTGTAAGAGAATTGTGAAGTGCATTGTCATTGTCGAAGCGGTTCAACACAAACCAGTTTCATTTAAAAAACGGGTTCATTTTCAGTTGATCTAGTGGACGAGTCAACTGCAACACTACCTTACCTTTTCACTCCTCACTGCCTACTGAACTACTGCGCATGGCGCCATAGGATGGGCATTGCTATCCCTGCCCATTACTCGTGTAGCGTTACCCCCTCAGAGGCTGCCAAAGCCCAGGCCCTCCCAGTCCCACTCCCCTCCGTCACACTCAGCAGCTGCTTTAATAAAGTGTCTTTTCCAGTGGGAGCTCACACGAAGCAAAGAGATGGCAGATTCTCGTCAAGGGGGGGCTTTCAGAAATGAAGATAACCAACCCCTAACCCCGATAGTCAATGCGTGGCAGTGTTTAACAACCCCCGGCAGTCATAGCAGCAATAGTCAATGATTTTACAGCGACCATTCGGAAACAAAGGGGTGGGGAAAACCCCGGCTCCAGGCAGCACTGGGAACACGAACGAAAGTGGTCAACGTTCTGTAGTAATAGCTCGCCCTGCAAGGGCAACTCCCCACAATGTCTATAACTTGCACAAGTAACAGTAATCAAAGTCCGGGTGGCCGCTAGTCTCCAAAGCAGTAGCGACCAACCTCTCCTTCTCTTCCGTCGTCGTTCGCAGTCCCAGGTCTCATTGGCGTCAAAAAAAACCTCCCTTGTCTTTATTGTTAAAATCTGAATTTAGCAACCCCAGCAACACACACTCTCTCTCTCTCTCTCTCCCCCCCCCTCAGGATATTCCCCCTGTGAAAGAAAGCAATAAAATTCTACCTTCTCACTCTCTTCTCACTTTCTCCTTCCCTCTCCTTCAAAGAGAGAGATCAGCTAAAACCTCAAATCCCTCTCCAAGTTCACCTGGTCTCTCCCCGACAACAGCAACAGCAAATACCCCCACCACCTTTCTCTCCTCCTTTTTCTTTCCTTCCGCCCAATCCATGCCCACCATGCCCAAAACCAGTGGCAGCTGTCCGAGCTTCCCTCTCCCTGGGCAGGCTTCCGCAAAGCCTTTCATGCTCAAACTGAGTTTTATTTCCAAATTGCCCTCATATATCACCACTAAATGCTCTGCTTCTCACACGGCAAATGTATTCCTGCCCAGCTCTTCTGCAATCTCCACCTCAAGTGCCAGCATCAGTCCACCCTTTGCTGGCCAACTACATGAATGTTTTCTCCCTTTGTTGAAGCCAGGAAATAAAACTGAAATTGAAAAGAGGTTGGATGTTCCAACAGATTACAAGGCTCTTATTACAGGAGATATTGAAAGCTATAATATCTGTTAAAGCAGGTATCACAAAATATTAACTGAAAAGATGTCTAAGTTTTTTTCCCTACCATATTCAGTTTCTCAAACCTGTAAAAAAACCACACATTCATATATTCAAATTTGCAGAAAAAAGCAAATATTAGTTAGTACTAGATCATATATTTTTTCTTCATATTACATAGACCTAAGTAAATATTCATAATTTAGACTTTATATGTAAGAGAGGTTTTTGTGGACTCTTCCTCTCTTTGCTTATTCTCACATAAAGAGAAAAATGATACATAACCAGGAAAAAGGTAAATATATATTTGCGATCATGCCCAAAGAACTACTGTTGGGTAGGACTTGAATTGCACATATGCCTAAACCTATTCAAAAACTATTCCTCAATTACTGACTATAAATGGCTAATCACAAAAAGATGGAAGCAGCATCCAGATAGCAAACGCTATTAATCTCTACTTCAGGATGATTCTTCTTCCCTTAAGGGCAGTTGAGGACACCAACCCATGCTCAATGTGAAGTGAGATCCCATGGCTAGGGAGATCTTCCTGTTGCACTTGCTAAGTCTAAAACAACATTTTTCAAGCTAACTACAGCACATAGGACTGCAGTATACTGTGCTTTGGAGTTGAAGGCAACAAAATGTTTTGGAGACAGAAAAGCTAGATTGTATTTATAAACTTAAACAAAAGATTATTACAGCAGACTTGTCTTGGAATGAAAACTTGAGTGGGAAAAACTTGGATGGAATAACCGTCTCTCACCTCTTAGTCTAGAAAGCTACCTCATATAAAATCAGATCATTAATCCACCAGTACACTGATTGTGGACACTGATTTCTTGGATTCTAGGTTTTTAAAATATATTGCTCAGCCCTATCTAGAAATACCACACATTGAACTAGACATTGGTTCCATTACAGGTACTCCTCAACTCGTCCAGTCCATCACTGCACCTGGAGAATTCATTAAGCAACATCGTCATTAAGGAATCATGTGACCACACCCAATTTTACAACCTATTTTGCCATGGTCATTAAATAAATCACACAGTTGTTAAACAAATATGACTTCTCCCAATTGATTTTTTCTGTCAGAACTGGCTAGGAAAAATCACTATCACATATCTGCAGGATGCGGCAACTATTGTCAAATATCTGAATTGTGATCACATGACTGTGAGTGGTGCAATGATTGAAAAAAGACCAGGTTGTAAGTCATTTTTTTCAGCATCATAACTTTGAACTGTTGTTAAACAAATGATTGCAAAGTTGAGGACTACTATTAATAGAAATAACAGCTGACAACAATACCCCTTTCCATAAAAAATACCAAAGCCAATCTCCACATCTAAAGTTACAGTCAAAATAACGTACATTTCACACATTTTCTTAAATCTAAGATTCTGTATAGCAAGATAGAGGCAGGTAGTAATTTAAAGAAGTAAAAAAAAATCCAGTTGTGTTCTAGAGCAGGGCTTTTCAACCGGGGGTACGGGTACCATTGGTGGTACATTGACACCTGGTAGATAGTACGTGTATGATGGGTTGAAAAGCACTGTAAAAATGTGTAAAAAAGTGTAAAAGTAGATGAGGTAAAGCGGCAGCAGCACCGCATAGGCTTGTGGGAAAGTCAGCTGGAACTGTGTGAGATGTTGCCTGGGTTCTGCTGGGAGCCCAGGATCAGCGCATGCAGCTCCAGTTGATTGGCGGCAGCCTTGGGGGTGGCAGGCAGCTCCACGCAGTCTTCAGGCAGCGATTCAGTTGGAGCTGCATGAGGTTCTACTGAGAGCCTAGGATCAGCGCATGCAGCTCCAGCTAATCAGTGCTTCCAGTGCACCCGGGAGAAAAAAGGAGGGGGAGAGAGAGGAAAGATTATAAAAGGAACAGGTTTTGATGGGAGAGGGAGAGAAAAAAAAGACAAGGGGGGAGAAGAAAGCAGTCTTGAGGAGAGCAATCAGCTGGAGGTGCACTGAAAAGGGGGGGAGAAGACGATATAAAAAGAGGGAAAAGGATATAAAATAAGGGGGGAGAGAAGAGAGGATATAAAAGGAGGGGGAAGAGAAGATATAAAAGGAGGAGGGGTGAGAAATTTGTTAAATGAGTTTTGCCCCATAACAACAATAACAACAACAATAATAATAATAATAATAATCCAGGGGGAGTTGGCAGTGAAGGAATCCAGCAGAGATATACAACTGTTCTCATTTGGAAACCAGGCACCTCTTCCTCAGGAAGAACAAAATCCTCTAACTACAGAAATAAAAGAATTGAAACAAAGGATAACTGAGCATCTAGAACAGCACAAAAACAACAGAATAAGGTTGCCTGCATTGAAGCTTGTTCCAAAGAAACAGCTAGCACAAGCATTAAAAGATGCAAATACTGCAATATCAAGTATAAGCACCAATTCACTGCAAGAAACAAACCAACTAATGTACAGCACAGCTGCAGTTATAACTGAATACCTGGGATGCAAAATCAACAAAGAAGAAAAACAAACAAACAGTGCATCAGAAAAATGGAAGGTTAGACTAGAAAATAATATCAGCAAGTTAAGATCACATGCAAGCAAGCTAGAACAGATGAAAGAAAAGAAGCTGAAGAACAAGAAGACAAAAGAATACCTAATCAAGAAATACCACTTAGAAACAAGGAAGATCAAAGAAGCACTGGAAATAATAAAGCAACAAATAACAGCTATAGCCAGGAAAATCAGTAGAAATGAAGCTCGAATGGCAAACTATAGGCAGAACCTCCAATTTCAATCCAATCAGAAACGTTTCTACCAATCCATCAATGGAGAAACTGCAATGAATCAGTCAGTACCTGACAAGGAAGAAACAGTGCAGTTCTGGAAGCAGATATGGGATAACCCAAAGAAATACAACAAGGATGCAGCTTGGTTAAACGAAGTGGATGCAAATAAAACAGAAGTTGAAATGAAAGAACTAGTAATAACAACAAAAATGGTAGAAAAAAGAGCAAGGAAGATCAAAAATTGGTCAGCACCAGATGAAGATGAACTGCATGGGTTTTTGTTGAAACATCTAACTGTTATACATACACTCATTGCCAAGCAGTTCAACAATATACTACAAAGAGGAGAAATTGAAAAGTGGCTAACAACTGGGAAAACCTATCTAATAATGAAAAAACCAGCAAAAGGGGCAACACCAGGCAACTACAGGCCAATTACCTGCTTACCAACAACTTTCAAATTGCTAACTGGTGTGATAGCTGATGCAGTACAACAACATCTAATTGAAAACAATCTCTTTCCACCTGAGCAGAAAAGAAACCGACCCAATAGCAGAGGAACAAAAGATCAACTCCTAATAGACAAAATGATCTTGGAAAACTGCAAGAAAAGGAAGACCAACCTGAATGTGGCATGGATTGACTACAAAAAGGCATTTGACTCTCTGCCACATGACTGGATAATCAAGTGCCTAGAAATAACAGTAGAAACATCAGAAAATTTGTGCAAAGATCGATGGCACAATGGAAGACACAGTTGCAGGTCAATGGTGAGAGACTGGGAGAGGTTAACATCAAGAGAGGAATATTTCAAGGAGATTCATTATCATCATTACTATTTGTTATTGCACTCTTTCCTCTGTCAACAATACTGAATAACTCAGGACATGGCTATCAAACATCAAAAACATCTGCCAGACTATCCCAACTCCTTTACATGGATGATCTCAAGCTGTATGGAAAAACATCATATGAAATAGAATCGCTGCTCAACACTGTCCGTATATATAGCCAAGATATTGCAATGGAGTTTGGCTTGGACAAGTGTGCCACACTTACTATCAAACAAGGAAAAATAGTGAAAACTGAAGGAATCAAGATGCCCCACGAAAATAACGTTAAGAGTCTGGATGAGGAAGATTACTACCAATACTTGGGTATCCTTCAAGCTGACAACATCAAGCACACTGAAGTCAAGAAAAAGATTAGAGGTGATACATTTCTACATCAAGGTACATCAAGAGAGTGAAGATCTTAAAGTCCAAACTCAATGGAGGAAATACCATAAAGACAATCAACACCTGGGCAATTCCAGTCATTAGATACACAGCTGGAATAGTGGACTGGACTCAAGCAGAACTAAAAGCAATGGATAGAAAGACCAGAAAAATAATGACAATGAATCATGCCCTTCATCCATGAAGTGACATTGACAGACTTTATCTACCAAGGCAAATAGGTGGGCGTGGAATGCTGCAAGTACATCAGATGGTTGAAGAAGAAGAAATGGCTTTGGAAGAATATCTGAAGGACAATGATGAAGATGCACTGAAATTAGTATATCAGGAAGGCTTACTGACCACTGGAGAGACCAAATTGGCCTACAAGAAAGACCAAATGAAGAACAGAACAGAGGCATGGGAAGACAAAGCCCTACATGGCCAGTACATTAAAAAATAGCTGGGAAAGCAGATAATAACAAGACTTGGCAATGGCTAAGAGCAGGAAATTGAAGAAAGAGACCGAGGGACTAATTCTGGCTGCACAAGACCAAGCCTTAAGGACAAATGCATATAAAGTCAAAATTGAGAAGACAGCAACAGACAGTAAGTGCCGCCTATGCAAAGCTGAAGAAACAGTGGATCACCTGGTAAGCTGCTGCAAGAAGATAGCACAGACTGACTACAAGCAGCGGCATGACAAAGTAGCAACAATGGTGCATTGGAAGATCTGCAAGAAATATCATTTGCCTGTAAGCAAAAACTGGTGGGATCATAAAATAGAGAAAGTCATAGAAAATGATAAAATTAAACTGCTCTGGGACTTCAGAATTCAAACAGACAAGCATCTGCAACATAATCCCCCGGACTTAACAACTGTCGATAAGAAAGACAAAAAAGTCTGGATAGTGGACGAGACAGCAGAATAGACAAGAAAGAACTGGACAAGATAACAAAATACAAAGACCTACAAATAGAAATAGAAAGACTGTGGCAAAAGCAAGCAAGGGTAGTACCAATAGTAATAGGCACCTTGGGTGCAATCCCAAAACAACTGGAGCACCACTTGAACACCATTGGCATTGACAAATTTGCCATTAGTCAATTGCAAAAGGCAGCCTTACTAGGAACTGCTTCCATCCTGCGACGATATCTGTAATACCATCAAACATCCAAATCTGCCTATCCCAGGTCCTTGGTAAGGACTCGATAGGTAAACAAAATGCTAAATCCAGTCTGAACACCTGGCTGACTGTGCGATGATCATCAATAATAATAAAAAATTGGAAGGGACCTTGGAAGTTATCTAGTCCAACCCCCTGCTCAGGCAGGAAACCCTATACCATTTCGGACAAATGGCTGTCTAGTCTCTTCTTAAAAACTTCCAGTGCTGGAGCATTCACCACTTCTGGAGGCAGGTTGTTCCACTGATTAATTGTTCTATCTATCAGGAAGCTTCTCCTTAGTTCTAGGTTACTTCTCTCCTTGATTAGTTTCAATCCATTGCTTCTTGTCCTGCCTTCAGGCGCTTTGGAAAATAGCTTGACACCCTCTTCTTTGTGGCAGCCCCTGAGATATTGGAACACTGCTATCATGTCCCCCCTCGTCCTTCTCTTCGTTAAACTAGACATACCCAATTCCAGCAACCGTTCCTTATATGTTTTAGCCTCCAGTCCCCTGATCATCTTTGTTGCTCTTCTCTGTACTTTCTAGAATCTCAACATCTTTTTTACATCCTGGTGACCAAAACTGGATGCAGTGGCCTTACCAAGGCATTGTAAAGTGGTATTAATACTTCATGTGATCTTGATTCTATCCCTGTTAATGCAGCCTAGCACTGTGTTGGCCTTTTTGGCAGCTGCAACACTGCTGGCTCATATTTAAGTGACTGTCCACTAGCACTCCCGAGATCCCTCAGTTGCTACTATTGAGCAAGGTACCCCCTATACTATACCTGTACATTTGGTTTTTCTTGCCTAAACATAGAACCTTACTTTTTTCACATTGAATTTCATTTTGTTAGATAGTGCCCAGTGTTCAATTTGTTAAATGAATTTTGTCCCATTTTGACTTTTCTTGTCACATTTGTTAAGTGAATGAATCACTGTTGTTAAATTAGCATAGCCAGAGCAAAGAAAAACTCAAAAGTGCTAGATTGGAAAATATGGAGACACCTAGCCCATAGAATCATAAAGAGTTGATTGAACAGATAACATCATGTTAACCAACTGACACAAGCAAAATTGCCTACAGTCCTTCGATAGTGCTCCGTCTGCTTTCCATTCAGAGGCACAAAAGTACAACCCAGCAGCTGTGAGACCTGCCAGAATTCACTTCCAAAACAGATGGTTCTAAAAAAACCTCTTTTCTTGGAACATAGGAGGGATGTAAAGGAACAGAATAGTACCGTAAACTTTTCAATAAAATAAAGCAAAATATAACATATTCTGAGCTCTTGCCTACTACCTTGCTTGCCTACTACCTACTACCATATTTCAGTTTTAACTCTCTTGCAGAGAAGCTGGCTGGAAATGAAGCTGGCTTACAAAATCCTTTTCCAGATGTCAAGGTATTCCATTACTTTAACCTGATACCGCTTATGCTCACCACAGCCAGACTGGTAAATTTCCCTGTTCCTTGTCCTTCCTGGATTAACTACAAATGAATTATGCTGACTTTGGTACTCCTCTCATTTGCCCTAAGTATTAGGGGAGAGTGAGATTGGAGTCTGAAGATGTTGGCTGACTTGGATAATTATTACAGGCTTTTACATTTATGTTATGGTTTGACCCCAGTTGGCTCAATATTTTTTTAATCAGTCTCTATCCCAGTCCACTATTCCATCCTATCTGAAGGCCTCCATCATTGTTCCATTACCAAAGAAGTCCTTTATTAACAGCCTCAGTGATTATAGATCACCCCTATTATCATGTAGTTTTGAAAAACTGGTCTGCAGGCCCATCGTGTTCTGCCTCCAATACACACTCGACAGTCACCAGTTTGCATACAGAGTAAAAAGATCCAGAGGACGCCATAGCCATCAATCTGCATACGACTGATTCATCTGGAGCAGTGGGAGACCTATGCAAGGGTGCTCTTTGTAGATTTTAGCTCTGAATTTAACACAATATTTTACATTGTGACTGCTTCTTCAGATGAGTATCTTTTAAATACACACATTTATTTATTAATAAATAAAATATATATCTGCCCAATGTTTGCGGGGTAGCTCTAACTTTGTACCAAGGTTTATTCATTAAGTACAGTAGTCCTATAAATACTTAGGTTTTGTTAAGTTTGGTGAAAGTAGTAAGAGAAAAATAATCAGGCAAGTCATCAATCATGTTAGGTGCATATTTAATTGAAATTTTTATTTGTTGACAATTTATGCTTTCTTGGTAGAAGGTGCCTTTTGAAGCTTTTTAACTTCATGTTTGATGATCCTGTTTCTCTGTAAAACAATTATGCAATAATTATAAGGCAAGAATGTTTGTTTTCATTTTTACAAATTATTTACTTATGAGCTACTAAAATGTCATATTTCAGTATTTAATTTTATTAAACTTTTGATTAAGTTCTGCAGAAAAAAGGACAATATTTACTGTTGAATAATCCTATTCACACTATTTTTTATTTCAAAAGAAATTTACTACTGAACAGCTAAAAGTGGAAAGCCAGCTGCTGATGTGTATTCATTTTATTTACATGTTTAGAGACTACTCTAATCAATCTACTCTAAGTGGCAAGCATATCTGTAATTTGGGTTAAATTACACAATAATAGAAAATCAAGCAAAAATTGCACATTGCAAATGTAAAGATCTTACCTTGCATCTAAAATCATTATATTCAGTACTAGAAAGTCTATTTGGCAAGAACACAATATAGCAATAATACTTACCATTTTCTTTGCTTTCATGACCTTATAACGATCAAAATCTGTCATCTTGGCTTTCTATAGAAAGATTTTTTGACAAAGAAGTCTGAGATCCTGAGTCTTACCAAAAACTGCCGACTTCTTTAGCATTAGCAAAATACAACTGGTCATTCCATACATAACTTTTATTTTCAAAAACATCTTTATTAAGATGATAAATCAGCAAGGTACAGGTCATTAAAAAACATAAAGGATGATAGATAGATAGATAGATAGATAGATAGATAGATAGATAGATAGATAGATAGATAGATAGATAGATAGATAGATAGAGCAAGCTGCTCCATAGAACCTGGCAATATTGAATGTTGTAAAAGAATCAGTATTTGAAAAGAACAGAGTGGTATAATATTGTCTTGTGTGCCCTAGGTATTGATGCAGTATAGGTAGTCCTTGTTCAGCAACCATTCAAAATTACAATGGCACTGAATGAGACTTACAGCTGATCCTTCAAACTGCACCATTACCACAATTATGTGATTGCGGTTTGGGTGTTTGCAACTGGCTCACAATGATGACAGTATCCCATTGGTCATGTGATTGCCATTTTTTTTAAAATTTGCCTTCATTGTCAACTTCTAACTATAGAATCAACACGGAAACCAGATCATGAGATACTGCCCTTAACAACCCCAATTGGAACTTCTCCTGTTAAGTTAGTGGTCACATGTCTGTGTCACTTAACAATGGAGTTGCAGACACCAATTACTGTCATTAATAGAATCCAACCTATAATGGTAAGACAAAAATACTGCAAATGTCTCTGTAATACAGGTACCAGAGAAGCACACACTCTGTAATTTCTGTGTCTAAAAGCACAGGCTAAGCTTAATTTTTTTTCACCACAATCATATAACTCTTCACATATAAGTATAAAATATATAAATTAAAATCTCAAAAACATGAATATAAAACTGAAGCTATTTAAACAATTTATTTTTGATATTCTTAACTTATTACAAATTTTGTAGAAGTTTTTCTGAATAAGTTCAGATTAAAGTTTATCCTTTTACTACATTGAAAAACTAATAAATGGCCCAAGTCATCCATAGAGAGAAAGGACTGTAAAGGAATTTAGAGCATTCAACAAAGTGGTGCAGATTTAATTATGCTTATTTTATCTATATGCATCTTTAATCAATGATTTATGTACTATTAAAATGATTAAATCTAGAAAAAACATAGACTAAGGTAGGGAAATTTAAAGAACCTGAGGGATAAAAATATTTTAATTAAAAAGATATAAAACTAACTAAGCCTCTCCAAGATATTTTTAAAAGATTATGCAGTCTACAAAAAGCTGAATTAATTGTGCTTCTACTATTGACTACATTTATATCCTTTCTTTTCATACAGCTCAAAAGCATAGAATGATCTAAGTATACAGGAGTGAGAGACAGTGATTGCCTCACAGTATTTTGTATTAGAAGCCCTTTTAAAAATCATTCCTTTAGATATTTTTTCAATAGTCTCAACTGGTAGGCAGCACTTAGCACTACTGATGAGCCCTGGTGGCGCGGTGGTTAGCAACAGCACTTAGACATATATAACGCTTCACAGTGCTTTACAGCCCTCTCTAAGCAGTTTAGAGTCAGCATATTGCCCCCAACAATCTGGCTCCTCATTTTACGAACTTCAAAAGGATGGAAGGCTGAGTCGACCTTGAGCCATTCAGAATCGAACTCCTGCAGTGAGCAGTGAGTTAGTTTGCAGTATTGCATTCTAATCACTGCACCACTATGGTTCTTTAGTTAGAATGAAGTATTGCAGGCAAACTCTGCCCACAGCCTGAAGTTCGAACCTGACAAGTTTCAAGGTTGACTCCCCTTTCCGAGGTTGATAAAATGAGGACTCAGATTGTTGGGGGCAATATGATGTTAAGAGAATGAGTGATGTATAACAGGATTATTTCAAGTTCCTATTGTTATCTATGACAGAGCATCTGTAACCATGTGCAGCAAATGTCCTGTTTTGTCGCAAGTTCAGGACAGAGTATGAGGGAAAAAATTGGAATCTCAATTCCAACTACCGTGTTTCCCTGAAAGCTTAAGATCTACTCCGGAAAAAAACCCCTAGCTTGATTTTTGGAGGTGGGCCTAGTATGAGCCCTACCCCCAAAATAAGTCTGTTTTGAGCGAAGCACAGATCTAAAAAGCAAGTTAGGGCGGGGATGTGGAGCTGCCCCATGCACCCCGCACCTACTTACCTTGCAGCCAGGCCTCCTTGCCGACCCACTTCTTCTGCAGTCTCAGGCCTGCATTTCTCAGTCATAGGCCTTTCCAGAAGGCCACTGCAGCCGACAACCGAGCTATGGATTGAATCCATAGCTCAGTTCTCAGCTGCATAGGCCTTTCAGAAAGGCCTGACTGTGAAATGCAGGCCAGAATGCAGCTACAGAATGAAGCTGCTCCTTCGGCCACAGAAGAAGTGGACCTGCTGGGCAGGGCTATCGGTGCCGGAGGTGAGTATAAAAGACATTCTCTGAAAAGAAAACCTGGTGACTCTTTTGGAGGCAAAAAAAAAAAAAAAAAGGAAAGTAGTTTCCAAATTGCTACAGTCTGCTGCACCTGAAATGGCAGAAACATTAAAAAAGGCGTTTGCTGAACAACTGATTACATAGGCAGTTAACTGGCAACAAATACTGAGAAACAGAGTTCTTAACTGTAGTTCATTATTTAGCTGCTTCCAGAATGCCATTTAACTCAAAGCTATTGCATATTTTGTATTGTTTAAAACACATACCTTCTCCCTAGCCTCAATTTTTTTTGCCCATCTGGTGGCCTTCCATTTCTCATTAATGTTTTCTTTTTCCCAGGCAACTCGCACACATTTTTGACGAGCACTGTATTTAAAAACAAAAAAATATTTGTAAGATTATCTTTAGCTTACAATCAACATATATTTACATTAAGACCGCTTAAAAATATTTATTTTCCTGTGCCAGTTAATAGATCTCTAAACTTTCTGATGATATTTAGTGAATGGTACAGAAAAAAATAAGTAATTACAGCAACAATAACTTCCCATATTAGTCCCTTTAAAAAAAACAACTCTGGCACAAAAAGTTATTTTCAAAAATGCATAGCTTTTCTTCTTTGATGAAACAATTTCATTAATAACTGACAGCTCTATTTATTCTTTGTATAGTTAAGGCATAAGTGAACAACATAGAGGCAAAAACTTCTTTAGCCATGGCTTCTATCTGCAGATCTACCAAGACTACTGACTCCAGGACAAACCCAAGTGACAGCACTGCTCCTTCAGGGGCAATGTGATTCCATCTAGGGCAGGGGTAGGCAACCTTGGCTCTTTTATGACTCGTGGACTTCAACTCCCAGAATTCCTGAGCCAGCATGGTTGGCTCAGGAATTCTGGGAGTTGAAGTCCACGAGTCATAAAAGAGCCAAGGTTGCCTATCCCTGATCTACAGCATAGTTGTTCAAGCTTTTGGATTGCCTGGGCCACACTAAATGAAGAGGAATTATCTTGGGCTGCATACAAAATATATAATATAGCTAATCTATATAAACAACAAATTTCCTTTATTTTTTTTATATCTTTTATCTTGTGGGGTCTCAGTTGGTCCATGGGTTGGACATGCCTGATCTACAGCCAACATTGGTATTAAAGTAATACTAATACTTTTAGGAATTCCTAAATGTTTATTTATTAATATAACAGGCAAGGATACAGGTTAGATCCTACCTAGTGGCGATGAGGGTGGCGAGGTCTAACTACTACTCCACCCTCATTGCGTCATCAGATAATCGCCCGGCCACCCTCTTCAGGGTGACCCGCTCTCTCCTTCAGTTGAGGGGAGGGGGGGACTCCCTGGAGGGGAGGGCCGAGGA
>NW_015386253.1:4482652-4526359 GCF_001527695.2 Protobothrops mucrosquamatus | reverse complement strand
CTGGTTATTTCAGCAGGCAGGACTGGCCTAGGGGTATTTTAAAGGGGTTTTAAATTAAATTTTTAGTAGAAGCGGCCAAATTTAAATAGTTATTTTTAATCTTTTTAAATTTTGTATTGTATTACTGTTTTAAACTGGCTGTAAGCCGCCCTGAGTCCTCCGGGAGAAGGGCGGGGTATAAATTTAATAAAATCTCAAATCTCAAATAACTGCTCTAGCTAAGAGCTCCTTTCTTCCATTCAAATCACTGTAGTCTTCACCAAACGTCCAAAGTATCTCCACCTAAGTTTTAGTTTACTAATATCCCAGATTAATAACTCATCCCAAACTGGTTAACTTTTGCCAATTCTTCATATAGATATTATAAAGTATAGAAGAAATAAATATATAAAAGACCTACTAGTGGCCCATACATTTAGTATAACAGTATGAATATTAATTCTAAATAAGCCAATTTTAAATAAGGATTTAAACCTAGTTTAAATCACCCAGAAGTAATATTAGCAATCAATTTGGAACGTAGAGGTAGCCCTCAATTTATGAACACAATTTCTGTTGCCCAAAATTTCTGTTGCTAAGTGAGACATTTGTTGAGCATTGCCCCATTTCACAACATTTTTGCCATAGTTATTAAGTGAATGATTGTCTTTGTTAAATTAGTAACATGGTTGTTAAGTGACTTCCCCATTGACTTTGCTTGTCTGAAGATTACAAAAGGAGATCACCTGAATCTGAGATACTGCAACCGTCAACTATGAATTAGCTGCCAAGTGTCTGAATTTTGACGTGTCCAGGGCAATGCTGCAATGGCCGTAAATGTGAAAATCATATATCACTTTTTAGTGCCATTGTAACTTCGAATGGTCACTAAATAGATTGTTAAGTTGAGGACTACTTGTAAAATAGCTGCATAATTCTGAAAAAAGGAATACTTTTTTATCTTGTGCAACCATTTTATGATAATTTACTTTAAATTAAGCAGAACATTAAAATAATAGGATAGCCCATGCTGACATCAAGGATTTTTCTTGGGAATAAATATACAAGAAAGAGCTGTTTTTCCATATTCTCATAGTTTTCAGCAATGCTAAAATAGGATAAACTCTTAATATTCTTGCAATACCAGCAATAAGACAAATGTTTCTTTTTTGATTCAAATTTAGAGGCAATAATATTGAAGTACCATATAACCAACCTGTGAGGAAACTTCAGAACAAAATCAGTTAACTGCATGCACTTGAAGGGCATAGCCTGCCTTCTGACACCACTGCAAGGGCCATCAACTAGGGCCTAGAAGTAAATGGAGTTGTGATGGAGAAGTTAAAGGTCATCAGTGGTTTCCCCCCCTATTTTCAGTTCATTTTACACTTACAAGTAACATTATTTATAAGATACCACAGATTTTCTATCTCTGGAGATGTTTTACGTACCATGAGAAAGATTTAAAGGAGTCTCAAGAATACTAGTGTGAATACATTACAATAACATAATTTCATATCACAAACCAATGCATATTTTTCTTAAGCAGTGGTTCCCAACCTTTTTATACCCTGCACCTCTAGAACGCTTCCAATATATTCTTGCACCCCTTACAAAAGTTTGAAATAATAGCAATGAATTATGAATATACATTATAATTTTGAAAAACCAAGTTTTTGCACCCCATGGAATATCATCTCACACCCACGGTTGGGAACCCGTTCTTAAGGGTACTTTTATTGAACACAATGAAACTACATGAAAAGGATGTTATATATTGAGCAAATTAAAGAAGAATTTAAGTACTGAGCTTATAAATAAACTTGCCAAAAATAATCATACCTAGTAAAGCAAATTTACTATAACATAAGGTTTATGTGCTTTTATCCATAGTGCAGACAATCACTGTACTTTAAAGAATTCAGGATAAATCAAGCTGGTTATACAAACACCTATACAAGTTTATATCTTTGAGTATAATGTATTCAGAAAGCAAGCTGTTCAGATACTCATCTAGGCAACTGAATCATTAGCACTCTCCTTAAGCCCACAAAATTACAAGTCTGTTGAGAAGTTAAGAGTCCTGCAATTCTATGCTAACTACAAAGAAATCCTCTCTAGTATGGAATACATGCTAATAGCCTCTAGAGTGTTTAACATAACCATATTTTCTAACACAGGTACATAGAAAAGGAAGCTACATAGTAAGAAAAGCCACAGTATTCTTATGTCTATTTATCCATGTGGTACAGCTGTATTATCCTTCTCATCTTTCCTACCATCTTCTCTTATTGATATCATTAGGATTATTATTACTGTTGTTTTGCATGTGCACTGAGTTTCTGCACTAGACAAATTCCTTGTATATCTAATCACTCTTGGCTAAATATTGTATTTTATTCTATTGATGGACTAAAGGATGGAATAACCAGTCCTAAGTAAAATTCTTTATCACTATCTACCACAGATAAATATATCACTGTATTAAACATATAGCATAAACAGTGAAACTTACCCTGTTTTGGTCTATGATGTCAACCACTGCAACTAGTTTTCCTGCATGTGGTCCAAATGAAATGTAAGCAACTCGGCCAATCTCAACATAGCGCTTGAACACCTTAATCAGATAAAAGTTTATTTTAATTATTCAAATGATTCATTACTAGACAAGTTTATAGAATTATGGAGCTCTCCTAACAGTCCTTCAAAGAAAGCAACTTCTTTACTCCCTTATACTGAACTTTAAAATAATTGAATAGTTGAAATAAATATAATTATAGTACAATATATTCTTCTCAGTCCAAAACCACTTTTAGATGTGATGGGGTAGACACCTCATGTATTTGCAGGCAGGCCGCTCTACAAAAGTGACAGAAATCTGAGAAACTTCTGTTGAAGACTTTATTATGGCCGAGTAGTATTATCCTTTCCACCAGAAGAAAATGATAAAAAAGCTGACAAAATCCACCACTCCCCCGGCCCTCGTTAATCGCCCGCTACCAACTCTTCCGTTTACGTCCAGCTCAAGACTCTTAGGCCCTTCTCCCCGTGGCCCTTTCCGCCATCCTCTTTCTCGGCTTAAATCAGACGAGGAGAAATGAAGGCTGTCGCGAAACCCTTCACAGCCACCCTCCACTTCAGCAAGTCTTAAGAAAAGCGCCGTGGACAAGGCCTCGGCCACGCGCCCGCGATTACCATGATGGCTGCCACACGAGTCGATTCACAAAGAGAGAAAGAACAGCTTCCGGATGCCTCGTGATACCCCAACTGCGGATGTGCACCAGAGGAAGAGGCGGGACTCAATCGCTCTCTTCCCGGCGAAGTGCAGGTTGCATAGCAGAGATTGGATAATTGGACAGAAGGGCCGCGTTGACTGACAACAGCAAATACTATTACGCATGCGCATTACCGGCCTTTTTGCTCTTTCTTCAAGGAATGAATGAAATCAATTGGGTGAATTCAAAAGGTTATTTCTTGCGCATGCGTTATCCTGTGGCAGAAATTTGAGAAAATGTATCTCCTGCTTCTCCTCCATCTTTTAAACCATGTTCATGTGGGTGTATATATGTTGATTGTGGGCGGATAGTAAAATAATTCCTGGCCAATCCGTGGCAACTTTTAAGTCTTCTCGACTGAATTAACGGTCCGAATTCGAATTGTATGCTTCTTCTCGTTCTTAATGCATTTTGGTCATTTGCAAAGTATCCTGAACATAATCATGATAAAAATTGGTCGAGTTTACAATATTATTTGTACAGTTACAGAGCTTTTAATCAATCTTGTGTTGTGTGAACAGCCACTGGGTTTGCCAAAGAATGGAGTTTACTATTGGCTTGTTTGAGAGTTCCTGTAGGCATAAAAAGGAGAAAAGATAGCCCAATCTATGTTGGCTTTTAACATACAAACTGTAAAAAATTTAAATCTGCTTTTTAAACAGATTTTCGGGATTTCAACATCTTTCTTGACAGGTTACGTTTGTAACCTGCCCTGATTAGATATGAATGTCTTATAAAAGTAAAGGAATCCTTATTCTAACAAGTATAATTGCCACAAACTAATAAGTTGGGCCATCTAAACTGTTAAAAACGGGAAAAACCAGGTTGCTTCTACAACAGTGGTTGAAACACAGATGTAATAATCATAGGAAGTGTGCCAGGTCTGGAAAATATGTGCAAATTAGGGAGCCCTATTGATTAATAGTTCCCACGCCAGGTCTAGGCTCTAAGTCTAGATAATCATGAATAATAATCATTCAACTGGTTTAGGCTTGCCTGAATGCCAGGGTATTTTCCCCATTTTCTCTTCCATGGGAATGTACTCCAGATTCAAATCATCCTCCATGCAAAATGTCAGTTCTATTAATGAAGGGTTTTTGCAAATATTTCTGATATTTCTATCTGTTTTTCCAGGAAGACAGGAAATAAATGGTTTGTGATGTGTCTGATACCTCTGCTGCTGTGCCTGAATGGTTAGGAAATTCTCTTCTAAATATACAAAAGACAAATAGCATTAATCTTTTCTTATTTCCCAATCTCATGTATTATGTAGAGAACTAATAGAGTGCCTCCGTTTCTAAAACAGTTTTCTCCTCCCACCCTTTCATTTTGGCTGTTTATCAAGAGTCTCTTCTTCATCTGAGTCTTGAATACTTCTCCCCAAAGGGCCATTTTTAAGTTTTCTTTTTCTTTTTACAACTTTCCATCTTCTAGATACATTGACTGTGCTGTCTTGAGAGCTGTAGTCTCAACAAATCAGGGATTGGGGGGGGGCAGTTACTTTAAAAAACAATGAGGTATATTGAAATCTAAAGCACTGTTTTATGAGCAACATAGATATGGGAAGGATACCTGAGTATTTCAGACTTGCCATCAAGCTGATGGGTTGAGGGCACTGAAAATCATATGTCTTGCAGTAGAGAGGAGATATGTGTTACAGAGTTTATTGACTTCATGCAAACATAATGCATGAATTCCATCGTTGGTACATCAATTGGTGGGCAACGATATTTTAGAGACACTCTAGCTCTATATGGTTCCTTAAGCCCTTTCCTGGTTGTGGATCTTTCCTGTCCAATAAGCCTAAGCATGTAGGAATTATTTTCCAGTAAGGTATTGAGAACATATTTGCCCAATAACCTTCTGCTTTGATTCTGGTCATATTCCTTTTGCATATATGAAATTAAGTTTTTTCATTTCATATTACTAATCTTGTTACTAATTGTTATAATTACCAATTTCAACTTCATTAATGTTTTAAAAGGTTATTTTGCAAATTATTCTTTAATCATCCTGATCAGAAATACAAACAAACCTGGCTAATTTGCCTTAGGTGATTTCCCCCCCCCCTCCATCAAAAGGGGTAAAGGCTATTTAGTTCTTGGGTAAATCAAAACTATCTTCTTCTGACAGTCCTTTGCCCCTTGCATATTAGGACTGCTTGATTTTTTGTTTTTATATCTGCATATAAACAATTAAATCCTGAACTGCATCAAAATTCTAGAGAACTAAAATAGATTGAGATACTCATAAAGTGATACTTTCTTATAGCTACTGGGGTTTTTTCCCCCGTGCTTTTTACATAATTAGTGAAAGTTCTGGTCTCTTTTTTGAACGTGATTTATTCTATGGCAAACACATGTTCAACTTGACAAGTGTTCTTTTGCATGCGAGATCGAACATATGAATACACCAGGAAAATCAGACACAGTAATGCCACTGCTGTGAAGAAGAGGAGCAGTCCAGCAAACAGAGAAGGATTCATAGGTAACCAAATTCTATTGCTTTCTGCTGGGATCATATTGGTGAGGCTAAGCATATAGCCCAGTGACCAGGCAATGCTGCTGTTATCAACCTAAAACACAAAAAAGAAACACCATATTACTGCCATTAAAATGTAAGGCCGTTTTTATTACAAAAAGCAAATGCTCTATATCCGGCATGTCCAACCCATTAGTAATGCAGCCCCACAAGGTCAAAAACTTTTAACATTGTTATGTGATTTATATACATTAACTATATATTATGTTTTATATGTGGCCCAATACAATTCCTCTTCATTCAATACAACTCAGGCAAGCCAAATGTATGCTCTATATCAGGGGTAGGCAACCCAAAACACTCAAAGAGCCACTTGGACCCGTTCCCCACCGAAAACAAAACACTGGGAGCTGCAAAACCTTTTTGATATCTAAAATGAAGATAACACTTTATATATATGGGTCAATCAAAGGCAACGGACCGCTTCAGCTGAAACCCAAGACCCCCCACACCATCAGGAGGAGGAGGGAGCTACTAATCTCCCAACTCGGCAGGAGGCGATGATCTACCCGCCGCATAGACTCCGGACTCCAGCTCGAACGCATTGGGGAGGGGAACGGAACAAGCTGAACAACCTGCGTGGTGGTAGGCAGATGGAAGACATCAGCCGAGGGAGAAAGGGGAGGATTACGATGGCAACCCCTGACCTCGAGCCTCGGACTCCAGCACAAACGCACTGGGGAGGGGAACGGAGCAAGCTGAATAGCCTACGTGGTGGTAGGCAGACGGAAGACACAAGCCGAGGGGGAAAGGAGAGGATTGCGACTGCAACCCCCGATCTCCGCGTTTATAATGACAAGTCACATCGGACTTGAGCAACGGGGAGGATAAGAAAAGCTGCACCATTAGGAGAGAGACGGGGAAAGGGAATAGGGGGAGTACTGAGAGGCAGATTGTTGGCTGGGAAGGGGAAAGGGAAAAGACCGCAACCCCCGATCTTTGCATTTGCAAGGATAATTACATCGGAACAAAAAAGGGGGGAGATAAGAAAATAGGAGGCTATACCACCAAAAAGGGGACGGGGAGGAGGGGAGGAGACGTTGGAAAACGAGTTGGTGCGACGTGTACTCGATTATGGACTAAGAAGTGTGGAGCGGCATTAGGAAGGACCCAAAGGGAAGGGTATGAAAGTGGTATGGAAAGGAAAACAGAAGATGGATCTGAGTGTGTGAAAGGAAATCCCCCATTGACATCCAGCTCCAAAAAAGAAAAATTCTCTGATGCTAGCTGTATAGCGGGAGGCAGGAAGCTGTTACCAAGGAACCGGCGTCAGGAACGTGCCTAGTCATGGCCGGCCCAATAACAAGGTCAAGGAGCCGTGCGCACACGCTAGTCAAACTATAAAAGCGACTCTCCCATGGACTGACATTTTGAGCCCTGAGGACGTTGGCAGATGGCCGACGAAAGCTAGGCGTTTTAATTGGCTTTTATTAGTATTTTAATATTAAATTATTTTATCATATTCCCTAGTGCTCGTGTTTGTTCGCTGATTCTAATATGGAACTACCTAGGGATCACATTTTTAAAGAAATTTTTGATATATATATATATATAAAATAAAGGTAAAAAAGGATATATGCAGTGTTATCTTCATTTTAGATGTCAAACGGTCTCTCTCCCTATCTCTCTCTTTCCTCTCTCTCTTTCTTTCCTCTATTTCTCTTTCCTCTCTCTCTCTTTCCTCTCTATTTCTCTCTTTCCTCTCTCTCTTTCCTCTTTCTTTCTCTTTCCTTTCTCTCTCTTTCTTTCCTCTCTCTCTTTCTCTTTCCTCTCCCTCTTTCCTCTCTTTCTTTCTCTCTTTCCTCTCTCTTTTTCTCTCTTTCCTCTCCCTCTCTCTCTTTTCTCTCTCTCTTTCCTCTCCCTCTCTTTCTCTCTCTTTCACTTTCCTCTCACTCTCTTTCTCCCTTTTCTTTCCCCCTCTCTCTCTTTCCTTTCCCCTTTCTCGGTCTCTTTCCTCTCCCTCTCTTTCTTTTTCCTCTCTCTCTTTTCTCTTCCCCTCTCTCTTTCTCTCTTTCCTCTCTCTCTCTCTTTCTCTTTCCTCTCTCTCTTTCCTCTCTCTCTTTCTTTCCTCTCTCTGTTTCCTCTCTCTTTCTCTCTCTTTCCTCTCTTTCTTTCTCTCTTTCCTCTCTCTCTTTCTCTCTTTCCTCTCTCTTTCTCTTTCCTCTATCTCTTTCCTCTCTCTTTCTCTTTCCTCTCTCTCTCTCTCTCTTTCTTTCCTCTCTCTCTTTCTCTCTTTCCTCTCCCCTCAATATCTCTGGTTGCCCCTTTCAGTGACTCTGGGCAGCTTACAGTTCAGAAAGAATTCAGACAAGCGGCATTTCGAAGGTCAGGCCGGGGCTCGGACGGGTCCTTGCAGGGTGCAATTAGGGGCGGCTCTGCGGAGTCCTGGGTGCCTGACTCACGGAGGAAGCCGGACGGGAGCCCACAATTAGCGGGCCCGCCAGGAGGCGGCTGACATGGACACCCCCGTGGCGGTCAGGCGGCCCCCGAGCTCCCCGCTGAGCCAGACGGGGCTTTCCAGGGCCAAATCCTGCAGGAGGGTGAGCCGGGCCAGGCTGGGCGGCGGGAAATGAGGCACACTGCGATTCACACAGTGAATGGCCTGGTCCAGAGGAGCCCTGGTGGACGGGGGGGCTGGGAGGGGGAAGCCCCTTCCGATGCCCGAAAAGCAGCGCTTCCTCTTCTGCTCCGGGCATGGGAAAATGGGCAGAGATCCCAAGAAGGCCAAGTGTGGGGGGGCAGGAGGCATCACAAGGCACCCAGGGCACCACGGCCTGGCCCGGGGAGACACGTGGCCAGCTCGGCTGCCAGGGAGCGGCCCAGAGATGCCCAGGCAGCGATGCCCCCACCGGCCGCCGTCCCCAACGGGATGGCCGCCTGGCCCAGCCCGGGGAGACGCATGGCCGGCTTGGCTGCCCAGGGACGGCCCAGGGAGCGATGCCCCCGCCAGCCAACACCCCAGCCGGGACTGCCACCTACCCCGGCCCAGCCCAAGGAGACGCGTGGCCGGCTCGGCTACCCAGGGAGCGGCCCGGGGAAGGCCCAGGAAGTGATGCCCCAGCCGGGACTGCCGCCTGGTACAGATAAGCCAGGAGGGGCGCGTCACCTGCCCCACGGCTGCTTCGTGGCAACGCTCCACAGACTCAGCCCCCTCCCTCCTCCCCACCACTGACCCTCCATCTCTGGTGCTGCTTGGCCAATGGTCGCGCCAGCTGGGCATCGCAGGGGCTGCTTCCCCTTGGGGCTGCAGCTTGCGGGAGGGCTGGCCCGGAGCTTCCCCGTGCGGCTTCCCAGCCACGTGCGCCTCAGACAGGGCCAGCCCAGAAAAGGGACTTCCTGGCTGCCCTTCTCCAAGGGGACAAGTCCGCATGAAAGAGAGAAAGAGAGAGAGGGGGAAAGCGCAAGTGCCTCTCTCTCTCTCCTTGTCTCTGCAAATGGCGGAGGAGGCTCCGGAGCCGCAGGGGATGGCTCTGGAGCCGCAGGTTGCCGACCCGTGCTCTATATAAACATAAAGACATTTCTTCATTGAATTCAACTCCTGATAACTAAATGGACATGAGCTTGTAATTTTTCTTTTTAATGTTAAAATAACACTGAAATGTCACTTTGAGAACCGGCAACTAAATTTCATTTTTTATGTGTGCCATTGTGCCCACAGTAAAAAAAATGACAATAAAGGTTATCTGAAATGATATACTTATCTTCTTTTGGGTTTTTTTAGTTGCTAAAAATACTGTACAGCTCTGAAATTTCTTTGTAATTTCTCATTGAAGTATAAATCAGGCTCAACCCTTAGCTTCCAAGCCCAGACAAAGCTGAAAATCTGCTGAAGCAGTTGTGGGCCATTAAAATATTTTCACCCATCTTGCACAAGTGGTGCCATGACCTATTTTTGCCAGTTGGATGACATGAGGGGAGTCTTTTTGGCAGCAAGATAACTCTCTGCTGCTTGTTTTAATAATATCACAGATATTTGAATACAAAAATTATTTTATATAAGCTTGAATTCATGTATTCTTTTCCCTTTCTATAGATTAAGGGCTTATATCAGAACTCAGAACTATAGTGTGCTCCATATACGTTATGTATTTTAAACGTATGAGGGAAACTAATCAAAACTAAGTACAATTCTAATTTTGGGTATTAGTTTTATCACCTAAGAGAAATAGCAGTGAGCAGGGGTAAAAATCTTGTAAATTGCATATCTTAATACTAATGGTAAATTATTTGAGAGGATCTTTTTATTTACAGTATTCTTATTTCGTGGGATTTGATTTTATTCTTTCAAAGATAATTAAAACATTTTGACCCAGTTTGAAGGACAACACATGCATTTTAAAAACAAATAACTCAGTGGTGGGATTCAAATATGTGAACAACCGGTTCTCTGTGTGGATGCCATTTCCGGAAGTCCATTCTGGACCTGGGCAACAAAAAAATTAGTTACCAGTTCTACCGAACTGGTGTGAACTGGCTGAATCCCACCACTGAAATAACTCCTACAATATTGAACAGGAACATTTATACAGACAGTTTCATGGCAAATATTTAACTTTTCCCAAAGCTGAATCTATGACAAGAAAGACCCCCATGTTGCAAATCTGGTTTCTAATCTAGGGTTGCCAGGTCTGCTTCCAAAAAATAGCGGACAAGCGGTGGGGGGGGTTAAGTAGTAAAAAAAGTAGACTGTACAGCTTTAGATTACGTACCATTTCATCATAAAGCTTTTGAATAAAAAAAAGTCCACTATTTTGTGAAAATAAATAGTGAACATAATGTGAAAAAAGTGGACTGTCCACTCAAATAGTGGACACCTGGCAACCCTATTCTAATCTTATTAGTTTGGTTCATCCATTGTATTAAACTATTCCTTATTTAACCAGAGTTTATTGAATTACCAAGTTTATTGGATTTACTCAACAAATTAAACCAAAGCCAAGCAAGTCACATTATAGCTTAGCAGCCCAATGTGTGATTAAATGCTATGTAATGGTTGTCATGTAAAAGTAAAATCAGAATGGTCTTAGAACTGCTGTATTGCCTTTTCCTTAATGCATAAAGCAAGATAAAAACATAGAGGATCTAAAATGAATGCTTCTTTCTATAGCCAGGAGCATTTGAAAATATTTAATACATTAAATATAAATAATAAATCCAGACTAGTTATTTACATTCTGTCAAATAATATGAATTAAAAGCCCCCAAATCTGTCACTTCGTCACGTTTTATAATTGGACCATAATAAACCAATTTCTTTACTGAGGCAGCTTTAAGAACATGTATGGAGAACTGCTATAAAATGGCTCTAACTCAGAATTCCTAGCAGATCTTTTAATTCTTCAAGACCTGTGTTTTTCTGAATTAAATAATCTTAAATCATAGTTAACTTACTTCTTTTTGAAAATGAATCTGAGGCCAGTTGTCAGCATTGAACTTATACCCATGTATAAGTAAGTGGTAGATATAGTTTGCTGAAAAGCAGTAAGATCTTGCATATGTTTCCTCAAATTTAGAGAGCATAAATGGCAACTGAAAAACAAAACTGACTATTAATAACAAAGTAAGGTTTATTTTTAAAAAATTCTATTTCCTACTTTTCTGTTGTGATTATAATGATTAAAATACTGTACCTAAGAAAATGACTTCCTGAAATATCATAGAGAAATCTTTGCTGTAATTAATTGCAAATTCAAGTATCTCAAGAAGTACTAATACAATAGGCAAATAATATCATATGTTGGGAAGTAACTGTTTCAGTTAATTTTCAATATATATTTTTCCAGAGAGAAAAAAGGTCTGATATAACCCAAACTATTTTAGTAATTTTATTAGAATGGAATATAGGGAGTCCTCAGCTTACAACTATTCATTTAGCGATCATTTGAAGTTACAACAGCACTTTAAAAATGACTTATGACCGTTTTTCACATAGGACTGTTGCAGAATCTCCATGTGATCACGTGATCAAAATTTGGATACTTGGCAACTAGTTCATATTTATGATGGTCTCGATTTTCCTAGATCATGTCATTACCTTTTGCGACCTTTTGACAAGCAAAAGTCAATGGGAAAGTCAGATTCACTTTACAACTGTGTTATCAACTAAACAACTTCAACGATTCACTTAACAACTGACAAGAAAGGTCATAATATGGGACAACGTGACAAGAAAGGTCATAATATGGGACAAAATTCACTTAACTGTCTCGCTTAGCAACAGAAATTTGCTCAATTCTGGCTATAGGTTGAGGGCTACCTGTATTATATTATATTCAGTTTTTCAAATAATGTAAATCAAAAAGCACAATTTAAGAACAGTAAGCACATGTATGCCTTCGTTGATTTTAATGTGGGAATCCTTCGGTCTACTCCAATAAATTTCACTATACTCAATGAGGTTCTTTTCAAAACCAGTAGAGTTAGTATTGCAGTCTTAAACATTTGTTCAACTTAGCCTGGATCACTCCCAGCAGTATGACACTTGATTGGTGCCTAGTGTCATAAAGCTTTATTACCAATATATGTCCTAGAGTAGCTTTTTCTTTAAGCATTTGGACTAAGAAAGCTGACTCTGCATAGGAATATGCAATGTCTTTTGCTAGTACTTTTTTCAAAAGCTAGAGATTGATACAAACCTGGTTCCAATCTTGTGAGCAGAAAGTCCACATGCTTGAATTAAACTCAGCTAGTGAAAATTGTCCAGTTAAATTCAGAGCATTGACTGTGTAATAGAATCCAGAAAAGGCCTATAAATAAAGCCAGATTAGTGACTGAAAGAACATTTTACTTGAAGGTTTATTTTATCAGAGCAAAAAGGTATATTCAGCCTTTTCATCCACTAGCAAATATTAAATATAAAAACTACAATACAATAAAATTAGAAACAGTATCTATAATATTCATGGTCAACCAAATAAAGTAACAATGCAGTAAACAGCCAATAATCAGGACTTACCACGAAATTCCCTTTAACTTTTGGCTGGTAGATTCCATTGAATGAGCAATCTTCTCTGTCTCTACAAGATTTGAAATCAAATAACGTTGACACTGCCTCCCTGCAAAGGACTGGATCCCCAGTTCCTATGACATGTACAGGCTGGCTTGGGGTGTAGCTCTCTGGTCTTAGAAATGCTGTGCAAAGGCTTCCATATAAATGTTTCATTGTCAGAACAGTTCTATAATTCTGAGGATAGCATGGATTTTTTATCCCGGATTTATTGTCTGAATCCTAATAGTTTATCAAAACACATATAAAATAAAAAAGACAAAGCCAAGAAGGATTCATTACATTTATAAACAAAGCATGTGATGCAGTCTTACTTCAGCTCCATTTTAATTTCTTCAGAATTTTCTCTTTCTCTGTCTCTCTCTCTCTTTTATTTATTTACTAGCTGTACCCAGCCACGCATTGCTGTGGCTCAGTCTGCTAAAAGCGTGTGTTGCTTTTACGTCCAACAGATGGCGCTGTTTTTCAAAAAAGCATGTTTTTATCTGTCACAGGTGTGACATCTATATAATATAGGTATATAAAAACACACGCATATTCGAATGGAACGTTGTGTCAAAATTTCAAAGCAATCAGTGAAGAACTTTCAGAGATTTAAGATTTTGAACAAACAAACATTTACATTTTTATTTATATAGATTCATTTATTTATTTTTTTATGGCCAGAGTATTCTTGGGAATAAGGAAGCCTAGTGGTATCAGAAGTTATATTTGATAGCATTTGATAGCATTTACATTGGATAGCATTTTGGGAATCCAGAGCTGATAGTATGCCCAAGCCCAGAGACAACAACAGCAAAATCCAATCAAGCCCAATTTTTATTTGCTTACACCTTATAAACAAAATCTTGCCAAACTAAAGCTCTAACCTTCTAAGCTACTAACTATATTCTTGAAAATTTTAAAGTGTGGCTACCCTGAATCTTTCCCTCACACTATCCAGTTCATGACTGTGCAGTCTCTTCATCCAGGCCACAGGAAAGCTGTGTTGCCAAAACTCTTCTCACTGCTCTTCCAGGTGTACATTCGATCACATCTAAGTCCTAATGAACTTGATCCCAGTCATACCTGCAGAATTGAAGCTAGCAGTTTTTTCTCCGCTTCATCTCTCCCATAACATTGGAAACTGTAGGTATACACCTTGTATTGGTAACCAAACAGCTGCACCTGTAGTGTACTGTTGAAAATTTGTATGCTTTCCTCAGGAATGAATGATATCTGAGTGGAAGCCCCTCCTAGATCCAGCGCACCTATAGTCTCAACTCCACGGGGATGGACCCAGGCACTCCAAAGGTTTTTCTAGATATAAAAAAGACCAAGTTGAAATATCATCTGATATGGGATTCTGCTCTTCTCTTTCTTAACATAGAAGATATTAGAAAATAATGCTCAAATCAACATGGAAAAATCTCTAACATTCTGTAGGATTCTTTTAGATAGAACTTACTTTAAAAACTACAATTGAGGAACCTACTTTTCCTAGTTTCAAAGAAACAAAAAACTAGCTAATTATAGAAAAATGTTCTAGCCTACTGAGAGATGCCATCAAGAAAGGAATGACCAGGCTGAGTGTAAAGCAGTGGTGGGATTCCGCCAGTTCGCACCACTTTGGCAGAACCGGTAGCTAATATTTTGTTGCCTAGGCCCAGAACTGACTTCTGGAAGCGGCATCCACACAGAGAACCAATTGTTCACATATTTGAATCCACCATCACTGGTGGAAAGGCCAAAGGGTTGCCAAAACATCTAAACAGAGATACAACTCTTTGGTTGGCCAGTGTCTGTATAACCAGCTTCAATGAATGATTTTTCTCAACTCTGATGCCTTTCCAATTTCTCATTGCTGAGATTCCTAGAAGTTGAAGTTGGATGAAGTTCATACTGGATAAGCTGAAATAAGATAAAAATATTTACTCTAAAAGTTTTGTCTTTTCACAACTTTATTATGCAGTCATATTCTATCAAAACTGGATTAGTAGTACATTTCCCTTTTGTTTGTAAAATCACACTGCTCAAATAAGCTGATGTATAGAATCTAGTGCCCTTGTCAAAGGCACCCATAACATGCCTCTTTGCTAGATCTTGTGGAATGGGCAAGAGCGGTGGTCCCTTCACTAATTATGGACATTGATGAATCATAACTAATTTTCAAAGAGTTGCATTCACTCAGCCTTGCAGAGTTTTTAAAATTATTTTTATTAGTGTTTGATAGTTCAGTTAGGAATGGCTTAGTTATAATTATATATATATTAGAAAGACCTTTGAATTTCTTAATTCCGATATGAATTATTTATTCTTGCTATAAAAAGCTTCAGTTATAATGACAATAACTAAGTAGTATGCCAGAATTATTCAAACGTATTGAAGTGCTAACAATGAAGATTGAAAGAACGCTTTTAATATGTTTCTTATTCATTTAAAGAACTGACCTGACAAATATACTAACAATCTCCTGGATAATTTCACATTTTTTACAAGTTTTGAATTTTTTCATACATCAATATTATTAGAAAGGTGGAATTCAATTTTTTTATTTATAAATTTATTTGAATCAAAGAGTTATTATTTACAGCATGAATAAAAATGTAGCTCTGAATGATGATTCATAACTTTTACATGGAATTTTGAAATAAAGCTGAAACAAAACTAATTTTTCAAAAATAAATATGCCCAATGGAGGGAGGGAGATGAATACTGTATAATATAATACAAGCAATAACTGCACTCAGCCTATACAACTGAACGAAGTATACAATTCACTGTGAAATTTATACATATTATCCTCAGTATGAAGAAAAAATCCACTGTAAAAAATTTATCAGTTAAGCAGATAATGAAAGGAAAAAAGTGCTAGCCATAAAAACAGTGGCTGCCTTACTATTTCACTTTATCTTCCCTTCTCAATTTGATCTTTTAGCATTAAACAGTGACTATAAATATACTGCATACTCCATCAATCAACTCTGTGCAGTACTCATGAACTAGCCTTGCCTTTAGAGCAGATAAACACGGGACACAATAGTGACACCACAGACTGCGGAGCAGGTTCTGCAAATATGTCCAGAATCTTCAAAAAAAATGTATTGGTTTCTCCTTGAATTAATTTATAGATTAAACGATCCATGAAATTTTGAAAAGGAGTTTCCTTTCTTATTATTTGCCCAGAATTTTTATGAATATGTATTCATAAATAACAACAAATACTTTAAATGCATAAGCTGTTTATATTTGGCATATAGAAAATCAATACTAAACAAAACAAATTAAAAATGGGAACTTTTGCTGGCAAGCTTTTCCTAACATTACTGTCACATTTAAATTTACAACTGTTTAGTGACAGCTGGAAGTTACAATGGCACCACAAAAAAGTAAATTGTGACAGTTTTTCTCAAACATGACTTTTGCAGCATCTCTATGGTCATGTGATCAAAATTCAGATGCTTGGCAACTGGTTCATATTTATGACAGTTGCATTGTCCCACGGTCATGTGATCACCTTTTGCAACTTTCTGACAAGAAGAATCAATGAGGAAGCCAGATTCACTTAATAACTGTGTTACTAACTACTTCAGTGATTCACTTAACAACTGTGACACAAAAGGTTGTAAAATTGGGCAAAACTCACTTAACAACTGCCTCTCTTAACAACAGAAATGTTGGATTCAATTGTGGTTATAAGTCAAGGACTACCTGTATACATTATATGATTATACTTAGGCAAATGCCTTAATTTTTGCCTTACATAAAGTGTGGGAAGGCTATGTTAATCACAGCATATATCCATTTAGATATGTGAGAAATAATAGAATGTAGTAAACATGCATAATATTCCACACACCTCCAAGAAATTGCCTTTTAAATAGTTGGCTGTAATCCATCCATATACCCCTTCCTCTTGCCCAGTTATGATTTGAGCACCCCTAAATTCAAAGGGCTGTGACGTGAAATAGGTCTGAATGCTCTGAAGGACTTCACTGGCTGCTGATTCATTTTGCAACCTAAGTAATTCACAGAAGACAAAATGCTGAGTGTCTGAAAGGAGATGCTTACCTTCATAATTTACTAAATCGACTAACTACAGAAAGTTGATGATTTTTTTTTTAATTTGGAAGAGCAGGCTTTAATAAGAAACCATCAAATGTTGATTCAGACATGCATACAAAACATATCATCTGATTATTTTAATGTTTCAATTAAATGCATAAACTCTTTGGAAAAGATTGTGTTTGAAATGATAACCATGTTGTATCTTAATAATTAATTTGTGCTGGATCATTCAAACATCATTACAGTGGGTGAGTTATGAATATACATGTGTGAACAAGCCCCAAGATACATGCAGCTACATTAAAGCTGCATGTTTATCCATATTTCCTTAGAAAGATCAATGAGGCTTTCCCGCAGGTATATGTAATTATCAAGAAGTTTAGAAGTTTCACTAAATGGAATATTAATTATGTATGAGTAGACATCTATGCTATTGCTTTGTAAATCTATTGCAAAAATGCATGTCCTGCTTTCTAAATAACAGGTGTAATACATACTGTATGGAAATGCTTATGCATTAGCAAGATTGAATAGTTGTCATGCATCCACAGGAGAAAATGCTGTGGATCCTCATTATATATATATTTATTATAGTTGGGTATCATAATAGATATTGACCATAAATATGTGTGCCTATTTATAAATCATTTAGCAAGCCAGAATTTCAATCCTTCACTATTTTCTTTAAAAAAACTGACAAAAACATTTTATTTCAATCATGGACATTCAAAAAATTATTATTTGCATTGCATAACCCACAAAAATCTATACGTACATGATTTTAAAGAAATAAAACAGGCATATGCAAAATAACAATAAAGCAGTACAAATGAGAATATCTAGGTCTCTGTTTGCTGAAATTTATTTAGAAAAGCTAATCCTATTGTGAAATACCCAGGAACATTCAGACCTAGGATTGACTTTTTTAAAGTCATTAAAAATCTGTTTAATATCTGCAAAGATTTTATTTCCCAACAATCTATCTAGGAAAGATCACAATCTCCTTTCGGTGTATAGAGTCAGCTAATTTATCTATTAATCTCATAGAATAACGGGGGTTAAATAAGGAGAAAATGTTCTTGTGAATTGTTATTATGCTCTGCTGCAGTTTGTACTTTTGAAACAAATGAATAAAAAATTATGTGTAGCATAAAAAGAACCATATCAGAATGTGCTCTAATTTTCCTATTATACCTCAGAAGTCTCATGCCAGCTGTGGCTCCCAAGTAGACAGGTATGCTTTTATGCAAATGCAAAGGAATTTTCTCCTTTACTTTATTCATGCAATCATTGATGGGCATAGCAATTTCTTGAGGGTTGCTGCCATAGCTGGATATTCCAGGGCCTAGAAAAAATAATTAAAATATATTTAGTTTGTTCTGCCAAGATCAGCACAATATATCTGTTTCTCTACTTCCACTAGTGGTAATCCAGATTTTTGCAGCCTAAATATCTGTGTATCTTGTATTTATTTTTAGTTGCCAATAATGGTGCATTAGAACTTTTAATCTTTTAAAATGTATTTTAGTATTATTTAAAAACACAGTATAAAAGAAATCAGGAATCGAGAAAACAAACAGAAAAACAGAAGAGGAGCATTGTAAATTGTATTTACAAGCATTGTAAATTCAGTTAGAACTGTAAAAGCTTCTTAGATGAGAAGCAAAATGTTTAAAAAAAGAAACCAAGAAAATCCAGTTGCTTTTTGGAAAAAGCATCTTTAAGACAATCATGACTTAGAAGATTGAGAATCTTCATAGATAAGCATTATGAAGCTGAATTTTAAAAAATCTAAAATAGTTTTAAATAACAGTATCCTGTTTTCTTATGTAGTGCTGGTTCCAGTCCTGTTAATTTGTATATAACATTAATTCTATCTCTGCCAAGTATGTAATCTTGTGGTTTGCACAGAATTCTTGTAAATGTTTGTTTGATTGCTTGGTTTCTGGATCACTATGAAACCTAGTGTTTAGAGGAGATGAATATATTTTGGAGGTAATTAAATTCTGATGGGGGGGCTTGGTGAAGGCAACATGTTTTAATTTTGTTTATGTGTGTCCCTATGCAGTGATCTTATGTGCTGTGAGATAATTGCTCTGAACATTCTTAAAACATTATAAAGCAGGTTACATATTTGGCTGGGAGTATATGGAGATAATAGATCACACAAACAGGAGAAGAGCCATTCAAATAAATAAATCAGCCATCAACAGATATATAAAGCTGGGTAAGATATAATACCCAGCAATCACCTGATCAGCAAATTTTGAGGCAGACCAATCAAAATACAGATAGCACCATTCCTGGCACTTCTCACCAAACAACCCTCTGAGTTTACATCTTATATAGATTACAAATATTATAAGCCAATCACCACTTTTA
The DNA here is from genome assembly GCF_001527695.2 of Protobothrops mucrosquamatus. Classification (NCBI taxonomy): domain Eukaryota; kingdom Metazoa; phylum Chordata; class Lepidosauria; order Squamata; family Viperidae; genus Protobothrops; species Protobothrops mucrosquamatus. The sequence goes on along the minus strand of NW_015386253.1, from coordinate 4,507,129 downwards.
AATTACTGCAATAATGAAGCCTCATTGGGACATCAGTCAAAAATTTCTGCTGAAAACCATATGAATACCTTAGTGTTCATCTGATGGTCCAGAAAACCAAATTACTAGGTACTGCATATATAAGCTTATTTGCTTATATAACTATTAATGTTTGCTCTGGTAAGAAAATTGTACTTTTAGAGAAAACTCTCCTAAACTATCTTTGAAATTTGTAAAGAAGGCACATTGAAAATATTTCTCCACAATACCCTTTCCTTTATTCGAAACTGTCCAGGTTAAAATATGCAAAATCTCTTTTTTTGGAATTTATCCTAGGAGATCAAGCGCTATGTTTGAACAGATTATAATAAGAATACCTTTAATCTGCTAAAATTGATTGATACTTTATATGCCTCACTTTACTCTTTACTTTGAGCATATCCAAAGATACGTATGGTGGAGGAAAATAGGACCTAGACAGACTGATGATCCATTCTAAAATGAGGAATATTTAAATATGTGGCCCTGTGCTTTAAGAGAATCCTGACTTGTGAGATTATCAGACTGAGAATCTGCTTGAGAGTGCTGTAGACTGTGACTTGTCTACTATTTCATTAGTCATAAAAGCAGTGCTTTAAAAAAAAACTAATAATTTTCAGGTAGGATTCCATTAGGAGGCTGCAGATCCTATATACGGTATCTATAGTTTTTATAGTACTATTAGTCTGGAAAGAACATCTAATGCTGCCATGGTTATTTCAATTCCTAATTGTTTGCATGAGCAGAGAGGTTTGTGAGTTTGTATCTACCAGTGAGGAACTCACTTAACACACAAATCTGTCTGATTAGAGAGTACATGCCATCTCAAAAAAAAAAACACCCTTGCATGAAGAATTCAAAAGCAACAGATCAAATAACATTTAAAGTTTGGTTAGACTGGAAATTACTTTGTCCAAAACATGAAAGGTTAGTGATGAAAACAGATGAGCCCTGATCAGGTCAGGGCTACATATTCTACCTATGAAACTCAATGACTATGTAGATAATCTCTTTATCAGACTGACTCCTCTCACTTTCAGATATAGAAAAGATAAGAAGAATGATAAATATCTATAGAATTCATGTAAGATAAAAGCATACATATTTCCTCTATTAGTGTAATAGCTCCATACTGGTGAATATAACCATTTATGTGTGATTTTGTGGTTAGATTCCAAACTTGAAAATCTGTCCTTTTGTTGTAGCAATTCTAAGCAGAGAAGAAATCTTTGACTTAGGATCCAAAATCATTTTATCATGCACTAAATAGATGCTCAGTATGACTCAAACATATAAACTGATTGTCCTCACTCTCTTCCATCAAGACAGTTTAATCCTTGTGATTTTTTTATTCCATGCAATTATTTCCATGCAATTATTTCTTCCTCACCTTTCACATTACACTTGAAGGTTTGACTTACTACTCCGGTATTATTTTCTTTTTCTGCTGGCCATTCATAAACATAGACTGTTGTCCGAGATGAACCAGCATCAAGCACTATTCCATACTGAGAAGGGCAGAGAGAAAAGACAGATTATAATCCAAGAAAAGTAGCCCCTGAGTTCTTTATACAAGCTCAATATTATTATTTATATTTATATTATTTAACTTTGATGGTATTTGTATGGTCCTAATGCCAGGTAGAGAGAAGCTCTATGACAGCAGGAACTTGCTTTTTCTTTCAGATCACATTACCTTATCCCCTGAATCCTCCAAGACCCCTCGTCATTTTCATCATTTAATACCAGTAATATTTCTTGGATGCAGTTTTGGTCCATTAAGAGTTTTACTACACTACCTTTTCCCACCAGAGCCTTTCCCAATAAGGCGCCTTCTGGATGCGTTGGACTTCAGTTCCCCCAAATCTGCAGCCACCATGGCACCCATCTATATTTAAATCCAGTGCATCTTAAGGGCACCATGTTAGAGGCAGTGTCTTTGGCAATTGTGAGAGATCGAGAGGCAGGCAGCCCGGGCCATACAAATCATCAGCAAAGCATATGAAGGTATGGGTGACCCTGTTCACATCCCACATGATACTAATGTCATAACTGCTGCACTTTAACCTTTGTTCAAATGAGCACTGAGCAAGTTCTGAGGGTAGTCATTGTAATGCCACTGTCAGGTTAATATCTGAACATGGAATGTTTGGGTCAGCCTGGCTTTGCCTTTAGGCAGCAAATAATTCAAACCAAATAATTCAAATAATTCAAACTATCATATATATTAATGTACAAATCTTCCTCCATGTCAAAAACCAGCTTGCTATGCAGCAACAGGCATAGCTATTCAAGAGAAACAAATGCAATGCCTCTTTGCATTCACAAAATGAGTTTCATGTTTCTTTCACCAAGGCTGCAGTATACATCTGACTTTAAGAGTTTACAATGTTCTCTAAATCTCTATTTTGTGATCCAGGGTAAATATATACAGTGGAATTCTCATGCTCAGATACTTGTGACTCACACAGAAACAATAAAAGGTGATCCATGTGTGACCAAGTGAATAAAAACTATTATTATTACAGTAATATTCTGAGGTAGTAATACTGTCCATTGAATTCATAGGCCCCCAGACCATTATATTTAACAACATGGTCTTGTTTTATAAAAAATAAAGTATTTTAGGCAGCAATCATAAACAGACTGGATCAGGGAACAAATCTTGATGAGCTCCAGAAGACTTCCTTAGTTATTTATTTGGAAATAAATAAATTTGCTTGGAATTGTAGCATTAAATACAAAGTTGCAGAGTACTGTATAGTTAGAGAAGATTAGTTTTTAAAAGAAGCAAATGGCACAAGTCCAAAATATCACAGGGAACATAATTTATCTACTGCCCTGCTCTACTGTCTTGTTTAGAACTAGAAATGTTTTTCCTTAACTATTGTTTACAATGATTCAGAAGACATGTTTTGGATAACAGCCAGCCACCCAGTTTCTGAAATTCATTAAAACATTGCAATGTTTTTCAGGTTACAGTGTGAGTCTGAAAATGGTTACTGCCTCTTAGAGTTCCGTTAATTTCTTCAACAGAGCTGCACTTGTAATGCATCTAAAATTTTGAACTTACTCCATTAGTAATTTCCCCCTTTTTCTTTTCCCTTGGAATGGATAGTTAGAAGAATAGTGCCAGCAACAAGTTGTAACTGGTACGAAAAGCTCGTAGCTACACCCATCCAAATCTTGTCTTAGGGAAAATTCGTATAATTAATATGCATCCTTTCACAAGGAGCTGTATAGTCTCCCTATAGATAGCTTCAGATTTTTAATAGTAATTGTCCAGAAATATTCTCAATACTAACTTCACATATTATATAATTATTAATTTAATTACCAAAGTACAATGTTAACTCTTCTTGATTGGCATTTTATGTTAAAACTTTTTTATATTTTTGGCAGCTTCCTTTTAATTGGTCAGCTAAAATCTACGATGCACTGCATTTTATTTCTTATCTAAGCAAGATACCCTCAGGTTTCCTATTCTTGTCCTTTAGCTAAGGATTATGGTTGTTGAAGAACAGCATATCTGGAGAACATCTAGAAAAAAGACAATATCTAGGCTTAAATCTGCATAGTGCCTCTCATGCAGTGGTGGGATTCAGCCGGTTCGCACCATTTCGGCAGAACCGGTAGCTAATTTTTGTTGCCCAAGCTCAGAATGGACTTCTGGAAGCGGCATCCACACAGAGAACCGGTTGTTCACATATTTGAATCCCACCACTGCTCTCATGTTCTCAGCTAAGAAGTGTGGCAACTAGCTGTAGTTTCTCCCTGGGCCGAGCCTTTTCAGGCAATTTGCTTTCAATATTATGTTATCGGCTCAGCAATAAATATCTCAGTTAAACATCAGATGCTGCAAAAGTCCTAGCTTATTATTTAAGCCTACCTTTAGACCTGGAGAAAGGATCTGTTTCCGATTCATCTGAACAAGAGTAATAGTAACAATAATTGCAATGCTTAAAAGTAGAAAAATTAAGGTGACAATGGTTGGCATTTTGTACTACACTTGGAAACCTAAAAATAAGGAGAAGAAAAATGATATTATTAATTTTTGAAGGAAACAGTTTCTTAGGGTGAACTTTAACACCTGAGGCCCAAGTTCATTAGCTTGAGATGAGGAAGGTGACTATAGTTAAGTCTACTGGATTGAATACAGGCCTTATACTCTTGTATTGATTTATCTGTATAGATAAGATGACAACTTCCAAAATTCCCTGGACATCTGGATGGCCTTATCTGGAAAGACTGAATTAGTTGGATAATAGATATATTTTGTTGTATGTATAACACATATATTGTTATCTACTAGAATTGCCTTCCTTTTTTCACTACAGAACTTTTGTCTTGTTGAGCAAAAATTTAACAAGTAGATGTTGTGATTTTGATTTGTTTGATCTGCAACTTTTTTACACATTATACAAGAGGCATTTCAGATTATATCTGAATTAAACCTAGCTGATAACATGCATATCACTGAATGAGGCGTAGGCAAATAGATGAACCAATACCATGGTTAATGTCCACAGAAGCTTTCCCCAAATGGATGCCTTCTAGAAACTATGATTTTTAAAATGCCACTTCTAAACAATTCAAGATACTGTGACAGTCTTGTCTGCTGTGTGTGATTTCCAATAGATTATTCAGATATGTTAATAAATGTTGCATGCTTATGGGAAGAATAAAAAAGAATCATAACAGTGTATTATTATTATGGTTGGTTGCACGGTCAGCCAGATGTGTAGATTAGATTTGCATTTTAATCAAGTCCTTCCCAAACACCTGGGATGGGCTGAGGTGAATGTTCAATGCTGTTAAACATATAGTCCCAGGAACAAGTAAAGCTGCCTTTTGCAATTGACTGATAGTGATTTTGTCACTGCTGATCGTATTCAAATAGTATTCCGGAAATTTTGAGATTACACACAAGGACCTATCTTTGCTTTCTTTTGCCTTAGCCATTCTACTTCTATTTGCAGGTCCGTGTGTTTTATGACAATTATTTCTCTCCCATTCTGCTATATTCATGAATTGCAATGTCCACAATCCAGCTTTATTATCTTCATCATAACTAACTTGCATTTTATATATGTTATAACAATCACAAGCTAAATTCTTTTCACCAATTCTTTATAATAAGATTAAATTTTCAGATTCCTTTGATGCACTAGATTCTATGATGTATCTATATATATTCCATGCCTCCAAATACCTCCAAGTATATGGATCTATTGACATACACTTGTTAAGGAGAAAAGGAGCAGAAAAGATTGCTACATTTCTCCCAGGACATATCCTAAGGATGGATTTGATCTCAGATTTGTGAAGCGGCCTGGCTAGAATTGTCTTTTGTGTAAAATTGAGAAGGAATTCCTGCTTCCCCATAGCATGGAATTACGGAAGCTCTCCCATTCCCAGAAATGCTCATAGTTGGATATAATTAGTGAAATTCAAATCTATGACCCTGCCAATCTAGATCTATAAGAATGGCTTTCTCCACAGAATTCCTCTTACTGATCTGAAATAAATCAGGAGTTCCAGTCTACCAACTGACTCTCTTTGCATATATTTGGTTATCAGTATTTGAATAGGGATCAAATAGGGCCTGTATCATAAAAATGCAAATGTTAGCAATTACTTCCAGGCTTCAATTTCAATTATGGCACCAGCACTCAAATATTATGTTGCAATCTAATATAAGAAATGGAGTTCTACTTGTTACTCTAATTGTGTTAATGAGGAAAATTGCGGTATTCCCATTATCTATATTGCCTCAGTAAATTCAGACTAATTAGCTCTTACAGCTTCTCCAGCAGGGCAAACATCCACAAAGTTTAAAACAGCTGTTTAAAAGAGCATTGTGTCTTCAACTAACATAATGAAATGTTCAACTAACCAGGTAATGAGATTTTAGCTTAGCATTTTGTGAAAATCCTAACCAAACTGTTCGTATATGAAAATCCAGAAAAAAACTCCTTAGTTTGATTTAGTAAAGCATGTTTAAGTTAACCATAAATAAAGTTGCTATGTAATACTTTTTAGGATATCAATGGATTGCCTATGCTGGTTGTAAATGATACTTGCTGAAGTCCAGCATATCGATATTGCAAATGCATTTTTAGCACATTCTTATAGATGCTTATATACATGTAACTAAGGCTCTATATATTGATGGATTTACAGACTGTTGTAAATTACCATTTGTTTTCTCTATAATTTGATTAAACTACAGTGGCTAGATAAATGTATAATAGTTAAATTATCACAATGCAAATTACCATAATAAATTATCACAATAAATTAAATTACCACAATAAATCAATTTTTTAAAAAACGGCTAGGCTTACACATCCCACTAAGCTATAACCCAACATACCACAATGGAACATTAATCAGAAAGCACACAGAGGACTTGAGGGGGAAAGCTGGACAGTGGCAATACATGCAGTAATTTTGAGTAAGAAATACATGTCCAACCACTTAAAATACTGTAAGAATACAAGAATAAATATGAGTTCAGTTCCAAGTTTTGTTTCCAGAAAATTCATTATCTCGTCGCTAGTCACTGGTTAAAAAAGTAGGAACACTTCCTTATTTTAAAGACTTACTACATTCAAAAACCCATACCTTACAGGGAAGTAGATGATTATTGGAACACATCTTTAGATTGCAAAATTTGAATTCCCCAATCATTCCTCAATTGCTTCATTTTTTATTATTATTAGATTATTTTTATCCAGCCATTATTATTTCTTATAAATAACTCGAGGTGACAAACATCCCTACTACTTCTTCCTCCTATTTTCCCACCACAACCACCTTGTGAGGTGAGTTGGGCTGAGAGAGAATGACTAGGTCAAAGTCACCCAACCATCTTTTTATGCCTAAGATGGGTATAGAATTCACTACCTCCTGGTTTCTAGTCTGGGGCATTAACCACTAGACTAGACCAAAGTAGCTCTAGTTACTTTTGATGGGTATGTTTTGAATTGCCACTAGGTTTTTTTGTTTCAAAATACAGTGTATACTGCACTTAAGCTTAATAGACAAGGGGCATGGGGAATAAGACTGGAATCTTCCATGCTCTTCTATTTTGTAGAGTAAAACCCATGTCATATTTAAAGTAGAAGGTAAATAGATTGTAAAAGATTCAGGTCACTGGAACTTAAATACTGGATAACACTGTCTCTTAATTTTTACCCAAGGAAGTTATTGTCTTCCAACTTTACTGGAAAAAAGAGTAACCTTTGCCCCATTTTTAATATAATCTATTGAGAATTAAATTCCATTAAATTCAATGGCAGTTATTCCTATGTAATCCAAACAGAAACAAAGCCTTACAAAAGTTGATTTTCTATCAACTTTCATTTGATGTGCTTCTGTTAATATGAGTATAATTTTCAACTAAGCATATTAACTCAGTTCATTTGGAAAGTTTAAGGAGAATGGCATTTTGAAAACACCACAAATAGATATCAACTGAAAAAATATAGTCTTGTTCGAAAACTTTAAGATAAGCCTTTATAGTTTACTTGATGAGTGCCCTATATTCATTTACTTATCTATTCTTAGCCAATTATCTGGTGATTCTGTTATGCAATTCTGTGACCCTGTTTTTGTATTTGGCTCCTGTTTTCAGTTTATTGTCTGCCCATTTCTGTCAGGTATCTCTGTTTCTCAGGGATTTCTGTTCTCCTGTTATTGGCTGCAACATTTTATTGCTTTGGTTTTACTTATATTCATTTGATCTGTTCCTCTTAGATATTTTGCCTTAGATTTAGAAACCTACAGAAGTGTTGTTTTTCCTCTGCTCCTGTGGTTGAGAGACCTAATGGCTAAAGTACATAGATCCCACATTTCTGTGTTGAAGATTCTCATCCCTAATATATTCTACTTGCAATTTGAGCTAATTTTGACATTTTCTTTCTTTAGGTCTGATTTCTATTTCTCCTTGGACATTAAGCATTTTGTTCTATGAGTTTTATTAGAAATATGCTAGCTAGATCAGGGATCCCCAACCCCTGGTCCATGGAACGGCACCAGGCCTTAGCACGCCAGAAACTGGTCCGCGCAAACAAGCAAAGTCCCATTTGCGGGATGCAGACAATTATATGAAACCACGTCCCTTCCGGTGTGCAGAAAAAACTCTTTCTACAGAACCAGTCCTGGTGCTCAGAAAGTTGGGGACCTCTGAGCTAAATCATAATATCCAGTTAAACATCCTGCTAAAGGTAGTTTTTTATCCAATATAACATTTTATTCTTTATTAATCCTTTCTGTTAATTTGCATATTTTGAATATAACTGTACTTTTTATGTTCTTCCTTCAATTAAAATGCTGGAAGTTACCAGTAAAAAGTTGAAATCTTCCCAGCCAAATCTTCCCTTTCCATTTTATCTGAAAATGGAATCATTCTCTTGCATATGTTCACTACTAATCATAGCCGTTGTTACGGCTGTAAGCAATATTACAAGCATTATTACCATTTGAACATGTTTGACAGAAGAATGAGGACTACAACATAGATATACTCTTATATTGGTGTAGTATGTACTCCATGAACGTGCTCTGTTGGGCGGATGTGTTTTGATTGCTCTGTTGTTGGATTAGTAAGCATTCCTTTGAGATACAGTCACCATTCAGTCTTTCATTTCTAGGATTGTGTTACCTTGACTGGATAGATTGTACCCAAAACAGATTGCTGTCTTTGTGAGCCTCTTTGTCACAGAAGCATATTTGAACCAGCATGTTGCCCCCAACAATCTGGGCTCTCGTTTTATCAACCTCGCAAGGATGGAAGGCTGAGTTAAACTTGAACCAGACAGGATCGAACTTCTGGCTGTGGGCACAGTTAGCCTGCAATGATGCATTCTAACCACTGCGCTTCCACGGCCCCTATATAGCAGGGCTTTTCAACCGGTGGTATGCGTACCACTGGTGGTACGTCGGTACCTAGCAGGTGGTATGCGTACGACAGGTTGAAAAGGACTGTAAAAAATGTTAAAAAGGTGTAAAAGTGGATGAGGTGAGGTGGCGGCAGTGCCGCACAGGCTTGTGGGAGAGTCAGCTGGAGCTGCGTAAGATATTGCCGGGACTCTCCAGAGAGCCCAGGATCAGTGCGTGCTGCTCCATCTGATGGGTGGCAGGCAGCCACACGCAGTCTTAGGGCAGAGATTCAGTGGAGCTGCGTGAGGTTTGCTTGGGTTCTGCTGAGAGCCCAGGATTGGCACATGCAGCTACAGCTAATTGGTGGTGGGTCTAGGATCTTTTGCCTCCTACCCTTGGCCATGCCTCCTTCTCCTTGACCTCCTGCCTCTGCCCATTTGCCTCCAGCATTCCTCTTCAGAGCAGCATGCAATTACCAATAGGGGGGTGCGGCTTCTGCAGTTGAAGTGGGGCATGGGGGGTGTCGGGGTGCTAGTTGGTTATCCCTCAAAGATTCTCTAACCTTAAAACAGCTCTTGGGTGGCAACAGTTACCCAGCACGAGGGGCTCAAGAGAAAGAGATGCCAGCAATGCTAACTCCCAAGAATGAGGGGCTCAGAGGCAGCTACAAGCAGGGGAGGCAGGGAGAGAGAGCGAAAGAAAGGAAATCAAACCTGATTGACAGGGAGCATAATAATCCTACCCCTACTCTGCAGAGGGTAGATCTCCATCATCCCCAGCCCAGCAGGGGTCTTCCTGCCACACCATTGTAGACAAAGGAGGGCTCCGGTAAGGAGGAGGAGGAGGTTGAGGAAGAGTGTTTAAGTAAGCTTAGCAACTGGAATGGGGATCCCCCCAAAACAAACGTGCTTCATGAGTAACCTCCCAGCACAACAGAAGTGATCAAAACCTGCTGCGTCCACCCAGCAAAGGGGGGAGGGGGGATAAAAATCAAACAGCCCCCCCCCCCGCTGCCAATCCTCAATAGAAATGCTCACAACAATGAAAACCTCGGACAGGAGGAATAGCGCAGCCGGGTGGACAGGCAGGTGTCTTGCTTGGCTGTGCCTTGGAGGGGGGGAAAGGGGGCAGCTTCACTCCCCCAAAAGCTGCCCTCTCACGAAAACAGGATGAAAACTCCGAAAAACGGCAAGGAAAAAAGATTAAAACAAAAGAGTGTCTCTTCTGAACAAGAAAAAAAAAAGATCACATCCGCATCCAGCTACTGGGGGTGGAGTGGGGGATTTTTATTTTTTGCCTCGTTTTGCTCTTTTAAAAAGACCGCGTCCCCCCACGCCAGAAGATGCGCACCCTCACCGTTTGCATACTGCGCCCCCCCAGACTCAAAGCCTCTCTTTCCCTTCCTTTGAAACAAACAACCCCCCCCCCGAATCCTCCCTTCTGAATTACAACGAAAGAAAGCCAAGTTTTTTCTTTTGTGGTCTTTACATATTTAAACTGATAGAAGGAAGTGGGGAAGCAAACCATTGCGAGACATTCTTCTGTTTTAACCTTTTTTTCCTTATTGTTTTCAGAGTTTTCTTCCTGCTGTTGTGAGAGGGCAGTGTTTGGGGGGGGGTTGAAGCTCCCCCTTTCCCCCCCTCCAAGCCAGAGCCAAGCAAGATAACCGCCTGCCCGGCCGGCCACACTCTTCCTCCTATCCGAGGTTTTCGTTGTCATGAGCATTTCTGTTGAGGATTGGCAGCGGGGGGCGGGGTGTTTGGTTTTTATTTCCCCTCCCGTCTGTTGGGTGGATGCAGCAGGTTTTGGTCACTTCTGTTGTGCTGGGAGGTTACCCATGAAGCACGTTTGTTTTTTGGGGGGGGATCCCCACTCTGGTTGCTAAACTTGTTTAAACCCTCTTCCTGCACTTCCTTCTCACCAGAGCCCCCCTTTGTCTGCAACAGTGCGGCAGGGAAACCCCTGCCAGGCCGGGGGTGATGGGGATCTGCCCTCTGCGGAGTAGGGGCAGGGTTCCTATGATCCCTGTCAATCAGGTTTGATTTCCTTTCTTTGCTCCCCCCTGCCTTCCCTGCTTGTAGCTGCATCTGAACCCCTCAGTCTTGGGAGTTAGCATTGCCACATCTCTTTCTCCTGAGTCCCTCATGCTGCATAACTGTTGCCACCCAAGAGCTGTTTTAAAATTAGGGAATCTTTGGGGGGGATAACCAACTAGCACCCCGACACACTCCCCATGCCCCCTCTTCAATGGCAGAAGCCTCATACACACCCCAATCACCTATCGGCTTCTTTCTTCAACCAGAAGGAGAGAAGGGGATAGAACAGTGCAAAGATTAATGTCAGAGAAACAGGCACAAGTTTCCCATTAAAAGTGTGGTAAGTTGGTGTACAGATAGTCCTCAACCTACAACCACAATTGAGCCCAAAATTTATGTTGCTAAGTGAGAAATTTGTTAAATGAATTTTATCCCATTTTATGACTGTTCTTGCCACATTTGTTAAGTGAATTACTGCAGTTGTTAAATTAGTAACACAGTTCTTAAGTGAATCTGGTTTCCCCATTGACTTTGCTTGTCAGAAGGTTGCAAAAGGGGATCACGTGACCCCGGGACTTTACAACCGTCATAACTATGAATCAGTTGCCAAGCATCTGAATGTAAATCACAAGACACTGGGGATACTGCAACCATCATAAGTATGAAAAATGGTCATGTTACTTTTTTCAGTGCCGTTGTAACTTCGAACAGTCACTAAATGAACTGTGGTAAGTCAAGGACTACCTGTATTTTATTACTTTTTCCCCTTTTTTTGGTCATCAGGTTTTTGACACCTTGCTAGGCGACTGGTGGTACTCGAATATTGCCATATCCTAAAAGTGGTACAATCTGTGAAAAGGTTGAAAAGCACTCCTATGTAGCATTCACATATATTTCCTAAACTGAGCTTCTGGACAAGAGGTAGCTAAGAAGCAGTTAGTGGAAAAACAATTTAATCAGTATGGTCTTCTTCAAGACCAATATGACTCCTGGTTGCTTCCTGGATGCATTTATGTAATGTTCCTGATAGCAAATACAGAAATGGTTTGCCACTGCTATCTTCTACAATATTTTTTTCAGCTTCTCAATCTAGACCACAAAGAAAGAGCCTCTCTCAATATTAATCAGGACAGACCCTGATTAGCTTCAAGGCCTAAGCAAGGTTAGCCAGATGTAATAAAACTGAGAAAGCAATCCAATATCAGATAAAGCTATGTAAATATATTTAGGTATTATTTCATTTTATAAAAATGTTTCTGTATCTTTTTATAGAACTTATAAAATATTTTTATTAATAAAAATGATGACTAATAGGAAAAGCAAATAAATCAAAATCATAAAAATGGAGACTCGGGTATATATGTTTGCCATCGTTCGCTCCCTAGTGATTAAAATAGACAATCTGAAACTTCAGCTGGAAGCCACGAACAAGGAGTATATATCGGAGGTAGTGGCCCTTTGAGAGTTGTATGCAACGAAATTTCATTTTGGTGTATGCCAACTGGTGTACATTCAAAATGACAATAAAGTTGTTGTTATTATTGTTGTTATATATATTTGAAAATCATTTCATAGCTAAGATGCTGACTATGGATATCTAAACTTTTTATATTTCTCCTTAAGATTATGAATGTATCAATGTAGCAGTGCTTTCAAATATTATTTTGGTTACAGGTTGTTGTTTTTTTTTTCAAAACTCACAGGTCCACAAAAAGAGTCTTTTTAAACAGAAAAGTCTTCTTTGAGGCCATCTTTAGCTACAAATAATTAATATAGTCAAACTGTTAAGGATTGAGGGTTTTGGTATGTCTTTGCTTAACTACAGTGAATCTCCAACTAATGAGATCACACATGAAAAATTCTTTACTCATCCTTCCTGGATAAACACAGAAAAAATTAAAGAGGTGTTTCCTATAAGGGATTTCAAGACTACATAAAAGAAATGGCGATATTCTGGCTAGCTAATATTATTAACCATCAGTCTCCATAAAAACAATAGCTGTTTTAAAAACAGTTAAAATCTCAAGCACCTCTTATATTTCAGTATTAATATCATAGCGGAATGTAAGATAAAATAAATACAGTACAACCAACTCTAAACTGTTAATAATACGTGATTAACTACATAGGGGAATATTTGTTTCCCAAATTTCATGAAATCGAAAAATGTCATCCCCTATGAAAGTGATATATGACTTCTATAGCAACAAGTATGAGCTCAACAAATGTGTTAAATAGGTCTGCTTGAAGATATATAAGTTGCATCAGATGAACTGGATCGATAATGCCCTTTTGCTGTGAGTACTAACTTATTTGTTCATAGGGCTAATAGGACAATGCAGAAAACATCTCTACATAGCAGAAGAAAAGCATGTTCAGCATTTTTTTAACAAAAAGAAATACACCTTTTTGTTTATAAAAAGAAGAAATGCAATTTGCTTTGATGTCAAAACAAGATGATGCCTACAAATAAGATTGGCAACAACCAATAGAAAGAAGGACTTCAGAAAAGCTTGGAAGTAGAGAAGAGAGGCATTAATAAATGAATTTTGCAAACGGGTGAAGCAGGAATTACAGAGACTTGGTCTGAACATGTTTTAGGCTAGAAAATTGCTGCGTTTCAGACTACAGGTAGGAGACAGCAGAGAAAAGACTATAAAAATGGTAACTCTTCAGGGGTGGGGAGTGGGGGGAATGGCCCAGCAGGGGAAAACCTTTTTAATCCTTTTGATTTGGAAAGAGAACCCATCATCCTTGTGCATCTGAATGTTGAAGTTCCTTGCACTTACCTAGCATATATAGATGCAACAAGGAATGTGGGACCTGGCAAAGCAAGGGGCTTCACTGGGAACAACAAAAAAAAAATCTTCCATCTGCCTTCCAAAATTATATTCCAAGGTTACATATTGCTGCTCTCATCTGTTTTCAGACAACTTTAAAACAAGCACAATGTTGCCTGCAAATTCAAATATAAGATGTGATAGTTTATTCCCTCCTTTAAAAATATAAGGCAAAAGAGAAACAAATGTAGAAAGCTATAACAGAAGAGGGATGATAAATGAGCACTTAAGCGAGGAGAAACACAAAGGAGATATATACAAAGTGGATTTCTATTTATTCATGTGAGATGGCATGTTTTGAGAAAGTAAAAAGCAAAGAATGTGTTAGAACATGCACACACGAACAAATCCCATGCTCCATATTATAGGAGCTGTTTAGATGAAAGAAAGAACGTATGTAGATGTATGGGATGAGGAGCAAGCATGTCTGCGTCAGAAACAGGAAGTGCGTATCATGGGAATTCTCTACATATGTGCACAAGCAATTAGGTGACATAAAAAGACCTCCATGTTCTATGTTTTGGTGAGAAAGAAAGAGGAGGAGAAAAAGAGTAGGTGTACAAAGGAGCCATAGAACAGGTCTGTAGTTGTTTTTATGTAGTCTGGGATTAAGATCTAGCATTGATTGCTGTCATTAATGAGCCATTAGACATTGAACAACCTCTTTGATGGTGTGGGTATTAGCAGGCCAGGAAGCTCTTAAGTAGATGGGTCATCAGGACAAAGCCAGCATATGAAATCTAAGTAAAAATCTTACCTAAAATATACTTAAGTTATCACCCATGTTATCTCTAAGCATAATTCTAACATTCATCATGGAGAAGCATTTAAAGAATGGCAATCTTTAAAACAGAGCAATTTTAATCTTTTAAAAAATTGTTTCAAATGCTTAAGCAATTTTACATTGCTTAGATTGTCCAAGATTTTCTCTTTTTTAAACATATGCTTGATGCGTCTAACCTTATTAATAAGCTTTTATTGTTTTGGCTGAATCTATTACAAGTATGTCTGAACATCTTTTAGATCTAGATTTAAGGGTAATCCATCAAGCACTGAAGAAGGTTTTTCCTCTGGGCTGAGACACAGCCCATAGATATCCCTTCCTGTGGTCTTCGCTTTTCTTTATTTTTTTTATGCCCACATAATATACTGTATGTATATATATGTGTGTGACAGAGAGAGACCTATATACATTCTACGAAGCCCCACAAATCTAAACCTAGCTTCCCCTTTCGGCTGTATAGAGATTACAACGCCCACTAGAATCCTTTTCCTAACACATATTGAGGATACAGGTTGGGGAAGGCTGCCCTGGGTGTACAGCATCCTACACTGTCTCCTTCACTCCTTCCAAATCAGAGCAACTGCACTGAAACGCAGCGGCTCCCTCCCTCTGCTAATCTTTAGTAGCGAACGTCTCTCACACACACATACACCTGATCACTCACAGGAAGACCAGTCCCTTACTTTTCTCAGGAGCAGCTGTCAGGACGTTGTCACTGCTGACCAGGATACGAGAGACTCCCCTGGATCTGTCTTATATCTTGAGCGGTGGGAGGCAAAGGAAGCTCGCTCAAATCAGGCGGGGGACTCATTCTCATCGGGCTAAACAGGAGGTGGGCAAGGATCGGAGGCCCGGACCAACATGACGAAATTGTCCCTTGCGCAGCGGGAGGCAGCCAATTCCCCGGTTCCTCCGCCGGTTCCCTACTGTAAATTCGCCTGGAGCTGCTACCGGCCCCTCCCACTGCTGTTTCACGGAGCACAGAGCGGCGCTGGGGATGGGCCCTAGCGCCTCCTGATCTGGCCAGAAAAAAAACGAGAGACCTCGACCCACAATCCCCCTCCTCGCTGCCAACGCCAGCCGGGCATCAGCCGATCCACCGGTTCTCTTCCTGCCAGCAAGGGGGGTCCCTCTGTGTCGAAATCTGCTACGGGGAAAAGTGAGCGCATCTTGCAGTCCCGAGTAGATCCAGTTTCCTTCTTCGCCCTTTATTATGGTGTCGAAAACAGGTCGCCGAGTTGTGGATGCTTGCTGAGCCCGCGCCCGGCCGTAATCTTAGACCTCTCTTAATTGGGCAAACGAACAGTAGTTTAGGTTGCATTCGCGCGAACGCTTAAATGGGACTTTAATCCTTCAGGATACAGCGGATCGTACTTCCCAACCGAAAGCCCAAGACTGTCCCCACATCCCCATTTTGACTTTGCACTTCATATTTTCTTCTGGTGCGGATGTGGGACCATCCAACCAGGAAGAGCAGCGCTGTGATGGTTTACCACTCCAAAAATGCCTGCCAATTTCTGATAGAGCCAAGTGCCAGGTGGGCATTCCTCTATTTTCACCACTTTCCTTGGTTTTCCTTTATAGCCTTCTGGGAAGACGGAATTACCGAATTTCGCCATTAGGCAGGCTCATGATCTTATCCAGAGATGGTGTCCCAACAAAACTCAGACCTGAATGATAACTATTATTTATTAATATTGTAATAGTGGTAGTGGAATAGTCTAGCAACTTACAATATCTGGGCAGAATGCCAGCCATTTTCCATGAAGTGCCAGCAGATCCTTTTCACCTGAGCATATATAGTTCTTTATGGTTCTCATCCTATTTCTCTTAAAAAATCCCTTTTCTGTTTTTGTTGGGGGGAAAAAACATCTGCTTCCTTTCTCCAAACTATTTGTTTACAAAAAAAGACAACCCAATAATCTCTTTGCAAGGTAGCTGGGTAGGTGAAAGAGTATTGAAGCTGATGGGAAAAATACAGTGAAGTGAGATACTGAGAATAAACTTCCTGGATGTCCCAAAGGTGTTTTTTGAAGAGGCAACTGGACTTTTTTGTTTTTCTTTGAAGACGAAGAAGAAGCTTCTTGGATGAGAAACGAAATGTCTTCAAAGAAAAACAAGAAAGTCCAGTTGCCTCTTCAAAAAGCACCTTTGGGACAACCATGACCTGGATGACTGAGAATCTCCATAGAAACTTCCTGGATGTGACAAAGGATAAAATCCAGCTCTCCAAGAAGGCAAATGTGTTTTTAAGAATATTCTGATAGCTACAAAGAGGATGATGGTGCTCTGAGGTGTGGCAATTTTTGTGTCATGAAGAAATATATGGAAAATCAATATGCAGAAGTTCTGAAAGAATGGGGGCATTGTAATGTTTCACGGGTATTGAAAAGTGGGCATAGGAGGCCAGAAAATAATTATATAGCAATGACTCCTATGTTTTTCCACTTTTGTCATGCTCCATCAACACAAATATAGTATGTGAAGGAATATTCACTGATGAGAAAATACTAACAGCTTACTTCTCCAGTATTGGTATTAGCCCATCGTATGATTCTATATTATACCAATACAAGTATTAGGCCAGGGATCAGCCTTGGTAGCTATTTGTATTTCCTGTCCTTAGCAAATCTCACAACTGTCTTTGATTCTTATCTCAGCCCACCTGTATTCAGTAACGTAGCCAATTGGCATGAATTTTCCATAATCCCCAATAGTACATATAATCTGGGAGGGTTGGACTAGCATATGCTTACAAAAACCCAGCACTAATTGCAACATTAACTTTGTATTGATTGATTTTTGATTATGTACCATCAAGTATATTCTTAACTATTTTTAAAAAAATCCTGTAGTAGTACAAGGTTTGCAGTAGGCAATCTTACTTATGCCTCCAATACTCAGCTAGCACAATAAAGTCATTTTTCAGCACTAAGTGACTATATAGATAGACTTTCTCCATGGTGATCTATCCCTAATCTATTCTTTCAGTCTTCCAATAGTGGAACTGAGTCCTCCATCTTGTTAAGTCCACTTCTCTTTCCCAGTATGTCTTTAAAATGGGAACCAGCCAGTGGTGGGATTCAGCAGGTTCGCACTAGTTCAGTAGAACCGGTAGCTAATTTTTTTGTTGCCAAGGCCCAGAATGGACTTCCGGAAGCAACATCCACACCGAGAACCGGTTGTTCACATATTTGAATCCCACCACGGGAACCAGCCCTTCCAAGTATCCTGGAAAAGGAAGCTACTATATTTGTTAATGTAAAGCAAGTTGTGATTTTTAAAATGGGTTGTACTGTGGAATTAATTCCAGATGTAAATAAGTCTCATTACTGATTTCCTGTGTGTGCCTTAATCCTACACATTCTCCATCCCACTTGCCAGCTTCCATTCCAGCACTCCCACTGTTCTAACATCACTTCTGATTGCATAATGTCCTTCACCTTGGCTGCATTAATTTACTCTGTTAAAGATATAGTTATCATTTAAAAAGGCAATGAATTTTAAATCGGAATTTTATAACCTAAGGAGATAACCCAGGTTAGTTAAGTAGTCTTTAAATAGGCTTTTTCATAGTAATAAAAATTGCTGCTGTAGCAGCTTAAAAACAGCAGGTTGCTTTAATAATGTGTATGCACAAACCTCAAATACACAAATGTGTCTCATTAGTCAGCTT
Organism: Protobothrops mucrosquamatus; assembly: GCF_001527695.2. Classification (NCBI taxonomy): domain Eukaryota; kingdom Metazoa; phylum Chordata; class Lepidosauria; order Squamata; family Viperidae; genus Protobothrops; species Protobothrops mucrosquamatus. The sequence continues at coordinate 4,488,889 of NW_015386253.1, read as the reverse complement.
CTTACATCATGCTAAACAGGGGTGTCAAACTGGCGGCCCATGGGCCGGATGTGTCACGTGCAGGCCACACCTACTCCAGCTTTTCAAAGTCAAAAAATGTCATGATCTGTCATGTCACGTGATATGATCGAGTTTGACACCTGTGTGCTAAGCCATAAAGTGATGATTTAGTTATTAGCTAGTTGACTTAATCATAGGAAGTTAAGTAATTTACAGAGTAAAGAGCTAGATCTGCATAATACATTACATCATTTGGTTGGTTTAGACTTACATCGAAGTAATTGCAATATAGGTATGTGGAATTTAAAGGTAAATCTTCACCAGATTTGCAGCAGCAGTTTACTGGTATGAGTTGCTTGTCAACATTCGGTAGCTTTTTTCAACAATAGGCATAATGTATGCCTTCAGCATTTTTTAAAAAAATATATATAAATTTTCAGGGCTTTTTGTCCTTTAAAATGTGTACATCAGTGTTCATTATCACATTTTCGAAAATTAAATTTAGGACAATTCCTCTATTTTGAAAGCAAATTATTTGAAAAATGTTTCTCTCCATTTTAGGTAAACACGGTCATTTCAGAATATTGTTAAATTTTTCTTCTGCAGTTTTTAAAATAATGTTTATTCCCACTTAATGGGAAAAAAATAGAAGCCTAAAAATGTTAAAATGGTGGTCACAAACACAATATCTGCCCCCTGACATTTTTGAACCTCAGCAAAGAAATTACATTAGAATTTCACAGGAGATAAATATTCGCATGGTTGGGAATTCTCATACAAAAATTGAGACTGGCAACTCTGATACTAAATGAATGTCATAAATTTATGATGCAGTTGCAGCAGTTCCAGTTTTCATTGTTATTACAAATCCTCCACTGTAATAGTGTTCCGCAGTCACATGATTGCTATTTGTGATCTCCTACCAGCTTCCCCATTGATTTTCCCCGTGGGAAGCCGGAAGTGAAGGTCACAAATGGTGATCATGTGATTGCAGGATGCTGTGACTGTTGTGAGCTGGTTACCAAGCACCTGAGTTGAGATTATAGAACTGTGGGGATGCTGCAATGATTGCAACTAACAAGGATCCATCATAATGGACCCCACTTGTTCACTGTTATAACTTCGAATGGTCATTGAACAAGTGATCGTTCAACAAAGACTGCTTGTGATCCTTCATGGCATAATAATTGCTGCAGGTAAATTTAGTCTCTTTGGCTTCCCGAACTTCAATAAAACAAAGTTTTATTGATCAGAATACCAAATTAGTCAGAGAAGGTACAAAGTGGTGGTGAAATATACAATAAAAACATAACTTCCCAACATCCCTGCTATCTTGCAACAATAAGGTGTAAAATAACTACTAAAGAGAAGTTGTAAAGGAATTCTAATGTATTTTGAAAATGAGGTATAAAATTGAAACTTTTTTTCATCTGTAATAAAACTTGCAGGAAATTGGAAGACAAATTTTGGCACAATTAAAATGCATACTTTCCTCACTGTATCTTTAACTGTTGAAAATCTACAATGGAGGGCTATTGTACGGTTACAAAGACTAAAGGGTTGATCATGTGATGATTATAATTTCCCTAGTCTTTGCCAGACAGATACAGGTACAGTAATCCTTCCTTAATGACCACAATTGGGACTAGCAACTTGGTCATTAAATAAAACAGTCACTAAGTGAAATCATGAGTGTGCTTATGTTCTTACTTCAGCTTTCCTTTATTTTACAGCCCAGTAAAGGCTATGAATACAAGGATTGCTAAACAAGGACTACCTGTATAGTGACACAAATATTGACAGCCAAAATTTCCATATGAAATGCTTTTGAATGAATATCACTTTCTAACTTTCAGTGCTCCTGGGTGAGAGAAGTCAACTGTGGTGAATGGTAACTCAAGTATTTTTTTTTTAAAAAATGTTCTAGTAGTGCTTCTCAAATATTTTTGCACGGCATATGAACTTCCTGATTCCAATTCTCCATTGTTCCATTGATGACTATTAACCCGGAGAGCATAGAAGCAAGATTGAAGACCAAAGTGGCTATCCCATCCTCTCTCCCTTTAACTCTCCCTCTATCTCTCTCTCTTACTTCCTGCCCAACATAACGTTAGAAAATAAAAATTGTTCTTACCAGATATTTAAACTGGGTACAAGTCTGAACCAAGTATTAGGTTTTCTAACCTGATTGATGTTCAACCAAGGATTGCAAATAAAATAATTCTGAAGGTGATATATATTAGGGTCATAGGCTGTCCACGCAGGACTTAGAGATTTGTAATGATGAAGCCTGAGAGAGCCTTGGTGCCGAGTTTTAACCCTTTGAGGTTATAAGATCAGGATTACAGAAATTGAAGCAACCAGAAGATGGCAGCCAAGAGTGAGAATTTTATGCTTCCCTTGGCTGCTATCTAAATGCCCTTGATTTTTGCAGCTCAGATCCGATAGCCCTAAAACCCTTTTATTATAAAGCAGCTGTTTCTGTTTGCTTGCAATCTATGCAAAATAACAACTCACCCAGAAAACAGCAGCTTAAATGCCATATAGTGAGCTTAGTGTTTCAATATCTCATGGCCTTGCCAAATTTCCAAAGCTTTTATTCAGGCAAAATTTTCACTGAGTTGCTGAAAAGGCATTTGGGGGGTAGGGCGAGAAGGGGGACACCTACTGTCTAGAAGAGCAGATTCTCTTTAGGGATTTCAGGCATAATGACACTCTAATTATATTTCATCATAATAATTGACAAAATTGTCACAATTCAATTTTTGGCAGACTTTGTAAGCAGATGGTCCTCTTATTTCTAGAACTTCCCTGCCTTTTGCTTAATTATATTGATTTCTCTCAAATTGTGACATTCTTTCATTGGCAACATCACTGTGTCCTCCCTCATTTCCCACAGCCCTCTTGATTGTAGAAGCAGAACAATCCTCTATTGCATGGGTGTCAAACTCGCCACGTCATGTGATGTGACTTCACGATTTTTTTTACAATGCCGGAGTTGGGGTGGGTACTATCACTCTCCGTCCGTTGGCGTCCCGAGGAGAGAAAGATGACAGGAACGCAGGAACGTGGTGCAAGCAGGGTGGTTTATTCCCCAGCCAAAACAAAGTCAGCACTGGGAGTGGCTTGCTCCCAGTGCTGTATATCGAGGTGCCACACCCCTTCCCTCCACCCCCAGCAGCAAGCCAACATCCGCCTATATCCTATAAATGCCTCCGGAGCCCGGCCCCACCCCTCCCTGTGGATAGTTCCGTAGGGCGTGATGTCCCGCCGGCCGCTTGGCAGCTGCATTCTGCCATTGTTCTGGCTAGTCCCTTTGCAGTCTCGCTCGTGCAGGCAAGGGTCGTGCAGGCAGCAGTCGTTGCTGGCCCCTCCCCCGATGTCCACGGTCTTCCCTTGCTCTCCGCGGCTTCCGTTCGCATGCGGCCTCCGTTTGCATGCTCCCCGCCTCGCCCTTGAGCTGGGTAACGCCGCCTGAAGTCTCTGCGGCTCGAGCGAGGTAGGCGGCGGCGGCGGCGCAGAGAAGCGAGAGGAGGGGGGTGGAGTGAACCTGCAGGTTGGGACGATGCCGGAGGAGAGCCGGGCGGCTGCGGTGTCGGCTGCTACGGCTTTCTGCTGCTGGGCGGCTGTGGCGGCTGCGACGGCGCTTGGCTGCTGCGGGCGTCGCGGTTCTCCCCCCCCCCAGCGAATGGCAAGCCCCGTGGGGCTTGACATGCGGCCCCCTCTACCATGGCTCCTCCTGGAAGAGAAAGGGACGTGGGTGAGGTTAAGCCTATACCAGTGACAGCCCCTGGCCTCCCCAGGTGTTTATGGTGGAATGCCCACACCAGACGGGAGGCATGGACGTCCCCTTCCCCCACCCACAAAGTGTCGGATAGGGGATACCCCTTCCACCGAATGAGGTACTGCACTCCTCCACGGTGAGTCCGGGAGTCGAGTACCTCTTGTACCTTGTACTGGGACCCGTTGACCGGTCCTGGCGCAGATTGCAACGGGGCCTTAGCAGCTAGCTTTAGTAGGCTTGCGTGGAATACGGGATGTATTTTCCCCAAGGGGGGCAGTCTCAGGCGTACGGTTACCGGGTTAAGTACCCGTGTTATCTGGAACGGCCCTATGTATTTGGGGCCCAACTTCTTGCAGGGTACCTTCAACCGGATGTATTTTGTCGACAGGTACACCCAGTCCCCCACCCGAAAGGGCCTGTGTTCCCCCCTCTTTTTGTCGGCCTGCGTTTTAACAGCAGCCTCGGCCTTCCTTAGGGCATCTTTTACCTTTCCCCACAGGTCTGTTACCCGTGCGATCCAGGTAGGTGGGGAGTGGGGGGTGACTGTCCCCTGGGGCCACTCGGGGATGGGAACGAAGTCCACCCCATGCACTACCCGAAAGGGGGTAAACCCCGTGCTGCCATGCACGGTATTATTGTACGCCACTTCAGCGAACAGCAGGAGGTCCACCCAATCGTCCTGCTGGTAGGTGACGTAGCTGCNGATGGTACGCCGAACTGAGGCCTTGGGACGTCCCAAGGAGCCGGAGAAAGTCACGCCAGAACCGTGCGGTGAACTGCACTCCCCGGTCAGATATGACGCGCTGAGGTGCTCCGTGCAGACGATATATATGCTGAAGGAAGAGACGCGCCAGCCGCTGCGCTGAAGGCAGGCCCTTGCAGGGGACGAAATGGGCCTGCTTTGAAAAGAGGTCGATGACCGTCCAGATCACAGTGTGACCACGGCTGTTTGGTAGGTCGACGACGAAGTCCATGGCGATCTCCTCCCACGGACGGTGCGGGTCGGCAACCCTCTGCAACAGACCCAGCGGTTTTCCCACACGGGGTTTAGCAGCGGCACACACGTGACACATTTTCACGTATGCTTCCACCTCCGGCTTCATTCTGGGCCACCAGAACTGCCGTCGAACAAGGTGTAAGGTTTTGAGGAACCCAAAGTGTCCTGCCTGCTTGGCATCATGGCACCGGTGGAGGACAGTGTTTCGTAGCACCTCAGGAACGTACATCTTGTCGCCTTTCCATGCTACCCCCTCCCTCTGTGTCAACAGGCTCGGGTGGTCCCGGAGCCAGACGTCAGCCTGAGTGGCTTCCTGCAAACCTGGCAACGTGCAAGCCCCCACTGGATTGGGGTTGAGCCGCGCGACCCCTTGGCTATATGGCGGCATGATGGCCTGTACCACCTCCTCCCTTTTGCTATGGTACTGCGGCATATGCGACAGAGCGTCCACCAGGAAATTTTTCCCCCCAGGCACATACTTCAGGGTGAACCGGAAACGGGCAAAGTACTGGGCCCACCTTACGTGCTTGGGGGACAGGCGTCATGGTGCTTGCAATGCCTCGAGGTTTTTATGGTCAGTCCATACCTCGAACGGCAAGGCTGCCCCCTCCAACAGGTGTCTCCACGTCGCCAGTGCCCACTGAACAGCGAACGCCTCCTTCTCCCAGATCGCCCATGCTCTTTCAGTCGTCGTGAACTTGCGAGACGTATAGGCACAGGGTTGTAGAGTTCCGTGACTGTTCCGTTGGAGGAGTACCGCTCCTACGGCCACATCGCTGGCGTCAGCCTGGACCACGAAAGGGGCATCAGGCTGTGGATGGATTAACACCGGCTCTTTGGCAAAGAGGGCTTTCAGGTCTTCGAAAGCCCTTTGACACACCAGGGTCCAGGGCAATGGCTGACCAGGTTTCGGCTTACCAGTCAGATGTTTGGTACGTAACAGGTCCGTTAGGGGATGGGCAACGGCAGCGAAGGATGGAATAAACTGCCGGTAAAAATTGGCAAATCCCAGGAAGCTTTGTAACTGACGACGCGTCCTGGGAGCTTGCCACTCCAGCACTGCTTGAACCTTCCGTGGGTCCATTTCCACGCCATTCCCTGAAATGCGATACCCCAGGTAGTCCAGCTGGGAGCGATGGAACTCGCACTTAGAAAGTTTTACATATAAGTTAGCGTCAAGCAGCTTCCGTAAAACTCGACGTACCAGGCTGACGTGCTCTTCCAGGGTCGTGGTGTATATTAAAATGTCATCGAGGTAGGCCACCCCAACGATGCCCTTGACGTGATGGCCCGCTGCCTGGAGGCCGTACGGGTCTGGATGGGGAGGAACAGACTCAGGCTCAACCCTTCCAAGACCGAGTGGCTGTGGTTGCCGGCGTCTCGGTATGGTCAGCTGACGCCATCGCTGACTATAGGGGGCGAATCTTTGGCCCCCTCAGAGAGGGCGCGCAACTTG
>NW_015386253.1:4373984-4482353 GCF_001527695.2 Protobothrops mucrosquamatus | reverse complement strand
GCCGTCGGCCAAGCAATGTCGGCTGGCGACCCCCAGGGGGAGGGCCTTCTCTGTGGGTGCCCCTACCCTCTGGAACGAACTACCCCCCGAGATCCGGATGATTCCGGATCTCCTTGCTTTCCGTCGCGCCCTCAAGACATGGCTTTTCCAGCAAGCGGACCTGACCTAGGGAGGATTTTATATGGGGTTTATTTTTTAGTAATTCGACAGAGACACAACTTTAAAATTTGATCTAATTCGGTTTTATCGGGGGGGGGAATGTATTTATGTTTTGTTTTAAATATGTTGTGCGCCGCCCTGAGTCCCGTCGGGAGAAGGACGGCATATAAATTAAATAAATTAAATTAAATTAAAAATGAGCACCCCGCGGTACAGGTGCTCGTGCAACACTTGGTTGATTAGTTGCATGAAGACCGCCGGGGCTCCTTGCAATCCAAAGGGCATTACGCGGAACTGGAAGCTACCAAGAGGACAGTTGAACGCCGTCTTCCATTCGTCCCCATGCCGGATTCGTACTCTGTAGTACGCCTCCCGAAGGTCCAACTTGGTGAAGACACGCCCCTTCCCAAGCTGGGCCAGCAGATCTTTCATTAAGGGTAGGGGGTATAGGTGCTCAACACACACTGCGTTGAGACCCCGAAAGTCGACACATAGGCGGAGGGATCCGTCCTTCTTCTCTTTGAACAGGACAGGCGCAGCGACCCGGGATCAGGCGGGCTGGATGAACCCCCTCGCCAGGTTCTGATCAATGTACCATCGTAGTTCCTTGAGCTCTTTGGGTGCCATGGCATATATCCGGGGCTTCGGCAACTTGGCTCCGGGTAGGAGCTCGATCGCACAGTCGGTCGAGCGGTGAGGAGGTAGCTGGTCGCACTCCTTCTCACTGAACACAGCGGCCAGGTCGCTGTACACTGCTGGGAAGGGCCCCTGCTCCTTCCCCTGTGCCTGTGCCACGGCCTGACACTCCTGTGGCGGACCAGCGGCCGTACACCCCGGGACCGGCTGCTCGTGTTTTACTCTTGGAGGCTGGGGCCCCACTGCAAGCCGGAGCTTACGGTAACCCCCCTCCCACCATATGGTCGGACCCCACTTGTCTAGCCAAGCCAGGCCGAGGATCACCACCTCTGTCATAGCTGGGGCGACTATGAAGCGAAGGGTTTCCCAATGCCCGCCCAAATCCAGGCGGACTGGCTCTGTAGCATGGGTAGCCGGGCCCCCCCCAAGAGGGATCCGTCCACTTGTTCAAACCGAACGGGTTGGGGTAGGCGGTGCAACCTAAGGCCGCAATCCCGTGCTACTGTCTTACTAATAAGACACCGTGTACACCCGGTATCTATAAGGGCCCGGCATTCCCTTCGTATCCCAGTCTTTGGGCTGGTTAGGACAATGGGCAGCACAAAGGGGCTTACTGGCTCACTCACCATGGGATCATTTGCTGTGTCGTTCTTGCTGTTATCGGGAGCCGCCTGATACCTCGCTGTTGCTGTGGCGTCCTCCTCGACCGGGGTGGCCCGTTGCGATGCTGGGGTCGATTGTTTGGCCGCCCTCGATCTCTCAGGTCCTTGTTTCGGGGTTGGTGTGGCCCGTCCGGTGGCTGTGGGGCCCCGTGGAGTGGGGGCTGGGCATTCAGCTGCTCGATGGCCCGGCTGGTTGCACCGGAAGCAGCGGAAGGAGGCCGCACCAGTCGGGACCTGGAGTTTAGCTGTACCGGCTGGCTGCCCACCCTCCCTCGGCCTCCGTATGATGTAACCGGCACCCTTGATCTATTGAAATGTATACAATGCCTCTTATTTGTCCTGCTTGTTCCCCCCAAAACATCACAGCTAAGTATGTATTTGCTTTCTCTTCCCATCTCCTTCTTCTAATATATCCAGAAGATTAAGAAATCCTGACAGTGAGCAGCAATTGCAATAAATAGCCAAACAAGAAGAAGCTGATATTTGAGCCTTAGATGCTTACAGATTAGTAAAGATGCCAATTAGATTCCATACAGAGATCTAAGAGTTAAAACTTATTTCTTGGCTAAGTCAACATGTATTTGCTGCTTTAACAGCTTCCTTTTTTTCTAGTCAGTTCTTAACCCTTTGCCTTCTAAAAAGTAGACAAAAAAAATTGGTAAGCAAAGCAGCTGGAATCAGCTGTTTATATTATTTCCATTTGCATCCTACCTTTTCTTGCAGAAGTAGTTAAAATAACTACTGACAAAGCAAACAAATTAGATCCGTTAAAATGGTAAAAATTATGTTTTTTTTAAAACATTGTGTAATATCTGTGATGTATTTCTTTTTTCTTTTATGATAAAAACAATAAAATTTTATATTGAAAAAAAAAAATGGTAAAAATTATGATTCAACAATGTCAGAGGGCCTTGGTTCATTTACTAAGATTAAAAGAGCAGAAGTGAATTATAACTCTCAAAGGATTATGTGTTAATAGCTTGTGCTTGCACAAGAGAAGACCATCTCATACACATCTAATAAAAGTATTCTGAAATTAGGAGTGATTTTTAACAAGTGCATATCTTACTGTATGGACATAAATGTATACCTAAGCAGTTCTTAATTTATACTTAAACAGTTATTAAGATAGTAACACTTTAAGTAATTTAGAATTTACAATAAATATGTTGTAAAGTGTGCTGGGAAAGAAGCTAGCAACCATTCCCTATGTTTCATAGAATCATAAAATTGTGGAGTTGAAAGGGATCATAAAGATTAACCAATGTAAACCTCTGCAAGATGCAGAAAAAACATTTACATCACCTTTGAGAGCTAAGCATCTTTTTCTTCAAAATCTCCAAAGATGGAGAATCTACATTTTCTATAGGAGAGATTTCTGATTGTTCCACTGTTGTACAAGTCTTACCATCAGGAAATGTTTCCTTCTTTCCCTCTCTATACAAAAATAATAATATCTCAGTATTGTGCAGCAAATAAATCTAACTGTGCTGTTTTGCATTTTCCATTGCCATGCTGAACAAAACTGACTTGCTGAAGGCATACTGGCATGAAGTTACTATAAAACAGCATTGTCTTCAGATAAATCTGAATTTTCACCCAATTATTACTGTGAGTAAATTTGCCCTGTTCCCACATCTTCTGCAGCCCTTCTCAGAAATCCAGTCTCACCCTTCCATAGATGCCATTTTTCAACATTTATTTTTCATGGAAATCATGAACTTTATCCATTTTGGAAAAGGCAGTATATTCTACTACTGTATGATAGAGATTTTGTGAGATTTTAAAATACTATTTTGTATTAATTATATTAATGTATGGTATTTAGTAGTAAACTAATGACTAGATTCATTTAATTTCATATATAAGATAGAACTTTTTTCTCTTTAGCTTTTCTTATTACTTTATTTTATTTTGGTTTCTATTTTTTCTTTAAATTTAAAGATTTAATTGTGGCCTTTAAATATTGATTGTATATGATTTAGAACAGAGATATACAGTCTACAGCAGACATGTTAAACTTGTGAGGTCACATGACGTCACGCAATGTATCGGGACGGTTTTGCCATTGCCGGCAATGGGGTGGGTGCGGCTTCCGCATGACGTGTCTGGCCCGCGGGCCGGCAGTTTGACACCCCTGGTCTACAGTAATTCCCTCCAAATGTTTGAGACTTGAATTCCCGTTATGCCTAGTGGAAAACACAAGATGGATAACTCCTGGTTTATCATCTGCCCAATAGAATTATAATCACCTTGGAAGCCCTCCACTAAAGATAAGCAATTCTATTGCACAGAGAATGGTAGTACCATAGGTTCTGGCTTCCAGTGGAGAAAATGATGCTTTAACCTTCTCTATCTCTTTATTTTTTCTGTATAACTAACAAGAAGCAAGAAGCAGGGCAGAAAGAAGTGGCTACCTAAAATTTGTTCTGGTCTTTATTCTGGTCTTTACCAGAGATTTGCCCCAGCCGGGGGGGGGGGGAATTAAAAAAATAAAATCCCAAAACACGAAGCAGCACATTTTAGCCACTTTTACAACAGGAGGGAGCATGGAATCAGTAGACTAGGGATTTGATAATCATGCACCACCAAACCATAGTGCTTCTGCAGCATAGCTGCTGATTGCCTTTCCAGCTGACATATGAGGGGGCGTAATGGCTCCTGACAATGAGCTTGTCAGCTGGAAAGCAAGACCCGAACTGTGCAATGGGTGAGCTCCCATTACTAGTCTCAGGTCCTGCCCACCTAGCAGTTCAAAAGCATGTAAATGTGAGTAGGTTAATAGGTACCACTTAGGAACCACTTAGATGAGAAGGTAATTGTGTTCTGTGCACTTCGGTATATAGTCATGTTGGCCACATGACCCCACTGGAAAATGTCTTCAGACAACGCTGGCTCCCTCAGCTAAGAAACAGAGATGAGAACCACACCCTACAGTTAAACACAACTGGACAGTGGAAATCTTTACTTTTACCTTTATGACATATGATCACAGCTACAATATATTTTTTCCAAAGGATATGTTTTTGTTCCACAATGTTGGATCTGTACTGCAAAATAGACGATGCAATACAAAAAGTTAGGGTAAACTTCTTTGAGGGAACCCACCCCTTTCCTTACTCCCCCTTCAATAATACACATGAAGAAGTGCAATCATTGAAAAAACAAGACAGGGTCCATTTTTACAATTTTAAGATCTTACCATAAAAGTGTAAAATCTAATAGGCAATAAGGTAGATACAATCTCAAACTTGTTTAAAAATAAATATGTTTCTTTTGATAAACATATATACATCCACATATCTGTGAAGAGCTAGGATGTTTCTGGAAGTCAGAAAAAGACAAAGCATGACACCTGCTGTTTGAGAGTGAGTATGAAAGTTGTACTAAATACACTGACTGAAACCCAACTATTTTTCTGAATTTCCTAAGTTTATGTACTTCTTTTTTCTTGTATTTTTGAAAACTTTTGTGTAAACATGACAAGTAGAAGAAAAACTGAAATCTATAATAAATAGATTTATTATAGCATGATTTTTTTTACCTGTTGGCTTTCCATAATTTTATCCCTTTGGTAGATTACTCTAGATTTTTTTGATATATGATTTGGAGAAGGAGGTAGATTTAGTTGACAGCTGAAGATGTTCCAACATCTATGAATCTCTGACATGGGTGGAAGTTAAAAGCTTTTGGCTTTGATTTGTTCTGGGTTACAAATGTCTTACATCGATGTGTTCTTTTATTTTGTATCTCATTTCCTGTCTTCCTGATTTCTCACTTTCCAAATGTTCAGATAATAATTAGTCACTGAGTGCACACTCACTCAGCATTGGATGACTGCTTTGAAACCCTGTCCTTCCTTCCCTTGTTTTTCTATTATATATCTTTAAATCTTGGACAAAAGATTGGGGCTTTTTATGACTAATAGCATATATCTCAATTACATAAAGCAACATCAAAAATGAATATTTCTATGATGGTTCATGTAACTTCATTTTTTTCTTTTTTTCCTCCTCTTCTTTTCCAGAAATATTTTTTTAAATATTTTTTTAAGTAGTTGAAGCTCAAGATCTTAACTATCGTTTAAGAGAATCATAACATGTCAAGAAATATTAACAGACATTTTGTATATATAAGCCATCAACTGCATTAAGAAAACAGTAAGATTTGTGGAAAGCCTCTGATCAAATGTGGCATTTCTGAGCATTTCCAGATTGGAAGTTCTGGAATTTGTTCCCCAATACAGTACAAGACTTTATACCGTGTACAAGACTTTATACCGTGTTTCCCCAAAAATAAGACCCGGTTTTATATATTTTTTTGTCTCCAAAAGAGGCACCAGGTCTTATTTTCAGGGGATGTCTTACCCACTTACCTTAGGACTGCCGCAGCCAGGCCTCCCATGCCCCAACACCTATCGTGCTACTGCCCAGTGCCGCTGCTCGTGGCAGAAGGCCACGTGGTTTGTTGTGCCATGGCGCGCGACAGTGGCAGCACCGGCACGATGCGCTGCATGGCCTCCTGCCGCAAGCGGCAGCACCACAATGAGCCGCACGGTGTCCTGCCGCAAGCGGCGACAGTGGCACCAGCATGATTGGCGTGACAACCCATGCAGCCTCCTGCCATGAGCAGCGGCATTGGTACGATCGGCATGATGAGCCACGTGCCGTGACCGGCAGCACTGGTGCAATGAGCCATATGTTGTGTGACTGCAAGTGGCCACAGAAGAACTCAGGCAACAGCACATGGGAGGCCTGGCTGCAGAGATCCTAAGGTAAGTGGGTTCAGGATGCGTGGGGCAGCTCCACCCCCCCCAACTCCCTCTCTAGCTTGATTTTTACATGTGCACCTCACCCGCAAATTAGGGCTTATTTTGGGGGTAGGGCTTAAATTAGACGCATGTGTAAAAATCAACCTAGGGCTTATTTTTGGGAAAACATGGATAACATATAGAACTCAATAGTGTTATAATATTGCAAAGAGCTTACTATTCAAACTTACAGCAATTTTGGGAGGACTCTACCAGCACATTACACTAAGAAAATACAAAGTTTGTAAGAAATGGAACACTTTGGAATGAAACTGGCGAGCAAAACTGGCTTTTGGAAAAGTCTACAGTTAAACCTACCAACATTATCCTGAAATATGTTGATTGGTAGAATGAATGAAATGAGAGATGAAATGAAATGCCATATGTTTGCAGGAAAAAACAGAATCCCATATACTGACAATATTGTATGTTTGCAAAAAGAGAGAGAATGGAATCCCAGAAAATTTGCCAGGAACACTTTTACATTATATACTGAAGATTGCTGCGATTGAAGGGCCAAAAGGATTCTTTGTAATTAGTTTCTGAATCACCTTTCTGACACACCTTTCTTCAGCCATTTAACCACTTTTCTGGAAGTATTCTAACTTGTCCACAAAATTATAGTCAGGGAGAACAGCAATTGTGCCTAATTTGTAAAAAATATATATTCCATACTATATTTCCATTCAAATATTTCAGATCTATAGTCTGGGTTAAGCTAAAATTTCAAATTTTGAGTTGATCATAGCATGGCTCTTACTATATTACACATATTTTTTGATAAGAACCTTTCTTTCTATCCCTGGATGCATAGTCTTTGGTTTCTTATGAATATTTCCATTATTCATGAGTAACAACTTCAAAAAGGACTGTAGTCTATTGGCTAATCTGTAGCTTAATGTGTTATGAAAGCATAGTCTACATAAGATTTAGTATTTTTTTAAACCTGAGTGGCCAATGTGTAGCCCTACAACCATAAGCACATTTAAGGTGGTTACTGCTAATAGCAGCTGCTGGCTTTATCTCAGTTTGGTCAAATATGTTTTGAATTAAGGTGCATGGTAATGCATAAAAGCCTAATGATTTAGGTCAGTGTAAGAAAAGCATCATATTGGTCTGTGATAGCCAAAATTAAGAATTCTGGCAACATTTTTTCAGATTAACAAATGTTATTAAAAGACATAAACTTGGGTGAGTTACAGTTCACTTCATCAGATTCATAGAGTGGTTAAAATGATTCCAAAACGATGACCTCAAGATCTATAATGGAATGATATGGAAAATTGAAATGCTCTGATATTACTTTGTTTGGAGTCCAAATCTCAAATTTGTGTCCATTAATGAACCTGCATCTGCATAAACAAACCGTTTTTCCATCCCTTCTTATCTTAATCTGCACCCATTTGTCCACTTCATGCATCTGACACATTAAACTATGGCTCACAAAAATTTATGCCTTTAATTAAAATGTATAGTCTTAAAAGGTGTTACCAGATTCCTTCTGATTCATGATTTAGGAAAAAGCAATCTCCATCCCACTGAAATGTTTTTTAAAATATTATCCAACTGCTGTTATGGAACCTTGTCAGGAAATGCAAAAAAAAAAAATAGTCCTTATAATTCATGCAAACCCTGACATATTGTATTTAAGCCACTCTAATTACAGCAGTTCACCAAAAAGGTTCCTATTCTCTGCTGTAATACTTTTTATTGAACGAGGATAAATTTAGTTTCTGATGAATTTGACTTGAGTTCAAGGTGGAATAAGGGAGATAGATGGGGGAGACTACTGCAATAACCTTGAAACCAGTGGTGGGATTCAAATAATTTAACAACCAGTTCCCTCTGAAATCACAGAACCCTTTAAGAGTTGCACGCGTAAAAACCAAGCTAGGGCAGGAGGGGGAGCTGCCCCACGCACTCCGCACCCAGGCCACTTCCTGCTTGGTGACCTCCCCCCACCGGTTCAATGACCCAGCTGCCTGCCCACCTCTTCCCTTTCACCCCCCCTCCCAAGCCGGACTGCCATGCTATTGAGGATGGACCTTACCAATCCCCCTCTGCCATTTCGGAGCCAGGGGGGAGTGATGGCAAAAGGCTCTGCCGCCACTGTGCAACAGTCACATCTGCCACTTGAGGGGCTTTCTTCAGTCCCCACCACCCTTGGCGCCCCTGCTTCTCCCCGCAGGTCACCTGCTCAGTGGCAGCCACCGCTTCCTTCTATGCTGACTTTCCCATGGCTTGCGCCGTTACTGCGGGATGCAAATCTCCCCTGCCAGTTCCCTCCGCCAGCCTTGGTATCCCTTTCCCAGCCCTTAAAATCCAGAGCAGACACTCAGCTTCTTACAAAAATCATACTGGTAGCTACCGTATCCTCAGCTGATCAGGAGGAAAAGATGTTTCTGGATTTTAAGGCAGAAAAGTTAAGGGAGGGGGACAATTTCAAAGGGCCTCCTGGAGAAAAAGAGCAAAGCTCTTCTGTTTGCCGTCCGAAGCAGGTGCCGATCCGCTTCTAAAGGGCTTTGCAGAACCATCAGGAAGAGGAGCCTGGCTTTCCTCGCTCAGCTCCAGCTGGAGTATTTTCCTGGAGCTTAGCCTCCTTCCATATGAAGCGTCCTTCCTTTCCTCCCTTCTGCTGGGAGGAAAGTAGTAGAAAATGGGGCTGCCATTTCCAGAAGGGGGAAGGGAGATGCCAGCTGATGCAGGGCGGCAAGAAAGTGTGGTGGCAGTGACGGAGGGCTGGCGGAGGGAAACCAGAGCTGGCAGAGGAAGGCTGCAGGGGAGGCTTGCGCAGATTTATCATAACCGGTTTATTGAACTCAACAAAAAATGAGGTATCGGTTCTACCGAACTGGTGCAAACCGGCTGAATCCCCCCACTGCCTGTAACCTGTTATAAGAGTGAACGATCGCTGGGACATTACCATGGCCATAACTTGGAAATAGAGTCATAAGTAGCTTTTGAGGGAGTTCTGTCATAATTTCAAAAGATCATTAAGCGACTGGTTGTAACTTGAGGATTACTTGTAGAGATACATTAACATTTTTGTCTGGACTATTTTCTTTAGGAGTACACCGATATTGTATTTATGCTAAGGTGAGAGAAGTACACTGAGGAACTGAAGTGGAAAATAAGATATAGGAACTCTGTTTTCCCTTTGTATACTATTACCATGAAAAATGTTCTAAAAAGGGTCCGGTCAGAAGGAGACCACGGTAAAATTAGGAGCAGCTGAACATTCTATATTTGTTTCTTTTACATCTTGTTCTGAAGCATGCATTACAGGCTTTTGTACACAGTGATTTCTGATTCACATAATACCATATTTAGGAAGGAAATCCTGTTTAAAAGATTTTTTCACCAACTCCCAAGGGTTCCTCATGCTAACCTCATGCTGGCTATAAAAATAATATGTTTAAAAATAAGTGACAGATGTATATATAAAAAGCTTGCCAGCTGAGAACCAAACTAAAACTCTACTTTTATTTAGGATAAGCTCCACTGAACCCAATGAGACTTACATCTATATAGAAATATGTGGGATTGTACTCCAAATATCTATTCATTTAAATGCAAATTTATGTGAGAAGAGAACCTCGGTTAGCAGCAAACGGAGTTTGTAATCAAAATATTCTAAACCAGTGTTTCACAATCTTGGCAGCTTGAAGATGTGTGGAATTTTGGGAGTTGAAGTTCACACACCTTTAAGTTGCCAAGGTTGGAAATACTGTACTAAACCATTCCCCTTGAACGACTTATTTCTACCCAGATTTTTTTTCCATTGGACATATAAACAGAATCAAAAGACAGAACCAAACCACGTTTTACTGAGCCCTCAAACATGACTATTTATATGAATAAGGAATGGAAGACTAAAGACAATTGAAATCTTATTGCCTTCAGTAGAACCTGAATACAGTCAACATGCAGTAATAAAATCCAAATGCAAGTGAAGAAGAGGCCATTATGGCTAGATCTATTGTTTTTTAGTTAGAAACTTTGGACCACCAAATTGAAAAAGGGCTAGATCTAGTTGGCTAAGAGAGAGACAGAAATTAGGCAGGCCCAATTCACAAAAGAAGTGAGGTGTGCTATGAAATAACTATTAAGTATATAAATTAAGTATATAAATTCTTTTAACCCAGTGGTTCTCAACCTTTTTAATGCCGCGACCCCCAACCAGTCGTAAGTCGAGGACTAAACCGGTCATAAGTCGAGGACTAAACCGGTCGTAAGTCAAGGACTACCCAACCGGTCTTAAGTCGAGGAATTTCCCTGCCCGGGAGCGCTGCGCATGCGTGGTTCCGCCCCCTGCGCCGGCCGAGGCGTAGCTGGCAAGCGGCAGAGACGGAGCAGGCCAACCACCAGCTGGCCCAGCTCAAGGGAGGTAAGGCACCCGCCGGAAAAGGGGAAAAAAATGGTGGACAGCCTTGCTTGGCGACCCCCGTGAAATGGTCGATCGACCCCAAATGGGGTCGTGACCCATAGGTTAGAACCGCTGCGTTAACCTATCACAATTTTATGGGGGAAATGCATACAAAAAATATTTCAGGAGAAGATATATAATTTAATTTTTTTTTAAATCAAATCAATTAAATCAAAGTTGTGTATTAAAAATATTGTAGAAAACAGAATAGATTGCCCTTACTGGTGAAACCCTTGCATATGAACTAAAAGTAGATCATGCATTGTCACTAGCAGTCGATAGATTAAAACTTAATTGGCTTGCCCTCCAATCCAATCTTGCATCCATCTTTTGACTCAGAGGATCGTGAATATCTTATATTCATTTCTCCATTGGCAAAAGCAAGATGGACAGCATATTCATTTCATATAAATTTAATAAATAAAAATATAGGTGCTTCACACCCATCTTTAACATGCACAGAACACTCTTTTTCATCTAAGCAGTTAAAGCAATGGTAAGTGGGGTATTTTTTGCATTCACAGAACTGAATTTGTGACTATCAAAGTAAACTGCAGAATGTAAAAAGGCATCCACAGATCAAAATATAAAGATGACTGTATGAAAGGACTTTGCTTTTTTTTTTTAATGTGACATTTTTATCACACTCTGCAAACATCTCTGAGGATGCAGGTTTCTAAAACAAAAATCAAATTTATGCATGTATGGAGAAATGTTTGGTGCACAAGCAGGTACATTTTTTAACATTTTGTTAAATGTGAAAAGAATTAACCTGAATGCTGAACTGAGTGAGCAGTCACAAGTATGAGATACTGAATGGCTTTGTGAGTGCCAAAAAATGAATATTTCCTCTGTATTCTTGGAGAAAAAACAATTATGGTACATCACTTTGTAAACAGATCCAGTTTCCTAAGGAGCAGAATAACATGTCTTTATTTGTTCATTTAATTATAGTAATGCCTAGATTATTCTATTAGAAGTGGGGAGAATGCAAGTTAATCCAATTATTTTCCATTTAACCTACAATCCACCACACAGTTGGCCTTTCATGGACTAATATGTTTACAAGTTACATTTCAGGAGAATTATATATTTAAAGAAAGAAAGAAATTTTCACCTAATTCATCACACTAGTGTTTACACTTAAATATATACAAGGAGTGGGAGCAGGAATCTGAGGGCAGTTTAACATCTTATTACCCAGCCAAAGAACTGGGTTTTTCTACAGATACGCTAAACTATTGGCTTCCATGCCAGGTTAGAGGCTCTCATATTGCAATTGCCTAAAAGCAATAACATCAAGAGCAAGACATTTCTTACAAATGTCAAAAATAGAAAAACCACAATCATTTCTATAGCTTCTATGATAGGCATACCATCGCTACCCACCAGTTACGAAACTGCCTACTGGTGATTTTCTTGGCAATTGTCACACTACTTGGCATCTTCCATAAATGACGAAGAATTAGTAAGAGGCTTTCACTAACTCCCCAGTAGACCACTATCATGTAGAGGTAGCAATTACTATATCAAGTTACAATGGCCATGGCTCCCTGCAGATGGGAAATTCAACACCCTGGCAATGAAAACCACCACTTTACTAGTCAAACAGCCTGACATCTGCCAG
Source organism: Protobothrops mucrosquamatus (assembly GCF_001527695.2). Classification (NCBI taxonomy): domain Eukaryota; kingdom Metazoa; phylum Chordata; class Lepidosauria; order Squamata; family Viperidae; genus Protobothrops; species Protobothrops mucrosquamatus. The sequence continues at coordinate 4,470,033 of NW_015386253.1, read as the reverse complement.
GGTGAAGAGCACAAGAATAACATGCATGGCTTCAAATCCCATTATAGGAACTATCATGAAAATTAAATGCAGAACTGGCTTCTATTTCTGTAGAACGTGATGGGAGTCAACATGGCATGGGATAAGATATATAATTACCCCCATAAGATTTCAATGATTACCTACCATGTTTCCCCAAAAATACAACCTGGCCATAAAATAAGACCTAGCTTGACCCTGGGCAAGCTGGATTGCTTACAGGGAGAGGCTGCACGTTGCAGGAGGACTGCAAAGGGCACGTCCGGATCCCTGCAGCTCCTGGAGGCTCCGAGCACTGCTTTTCACGCTGCTTGGTTTCCCACCCCACCCCTACCAGGCTGATCTGGTGGGCGGGATTGCTTCTGTCTTCTCCACTGCTGCATTGGCAACTGACGCTGCCCTCCTGAGAGGTGGCATGGCAATTGGACGGTGGCCACACTGCGAATGGGGATAGATCATCCCCCCAAAATGCCGCCAAAACCAGCAAGGCAAACTCTGTTTGCCAGACGCAGCGCAAAAAACAGCAGCGCAAAAAGGGTACGCACGATTCCCTGCAGCTTCTCGCGAAGTTGGAATTGATTGACCTTTCCCTCCCCCATAAACTTATTTTGTTTCCCTGCATGTGGCAGTGGTGGATCATGAAGGAGAAACAGCACAGGGCTGGGAGTCAGGTAAGGAAAGGCATGGGTGCTGACGGCAGGACTCCCACCTGCTTCACCACCCTGTCTCCCTGAGTCTCTGGCACTCCACCTGCCACCTCGGTGCCCTTCCCGCCGCTGCCCAGCATAGCCGCCCAGGGGCTGCAGGGGCTGGCCTGGCACAGGAAGGGCACGTGCCCCACCCGCCCTGGTACTGTACCTGGTCCGCCACCATGCTTTCACCACTGTGTTGCTTCTCCACCCTATGCACAGACCCTGCCCCACCCCCATGTGCTCGCGGCCTACCGGTACCGGCAAAAAGTAAGCCCTCCCCAAAAGTAAATCCTAGTGCTTACTTCAGTAAGACTGGGTCTTACTTTTGAGGAAACATGGTAATTATTTGGAAATTTCTATGGCAGAAATAGGGAGTGTAAGCAGGATATGGTAATGAAAGAGTAAGTTCAAAGTCCTGGAACTTACCATCTTTGACCCTGGTGTGATGCCACAAACAGCCCTTGTGCAGAATCTGGAGTCCTTTTAGACTCATAACTCCTGCTCAAAGAGCATAAGCAGTTACAGCTAGGAGGGCCTTGGCATAATTTCAGATTGCACACCAGTTGCATCTGTTCCCAGATTGGGAAACACTTTTCTCACTCATGTCCTGGTCATCTTCCTTGTATAGTACTGTAATATGCTCTTCATGGGGGAAAAAAAGCATCCAGAAGCTTCAATTGGTGCAAAATGTAGCACCCAGAGTAGTTATGTGCACACCTACATCAGTACATATTACAACTCTGCTCAGTGAGCTATACTGGTTTTCAGTTGAAGTACAGGTGCAATTCAAGGTCCTGGTTATTACATTTAAAGCCCTACAGGGCATAAGACCAGGTTATTTGAGAGATTGCCTCTCCCTGGTAATATTTATCTGTCCCATCACATCCAGAAGAGGTTTCTAAAAATCTAAGAAATTATTCTCTCCCTCCTTCACTTGGAATATATGACTGTCCCTGAATAATTTATATTTTAAGCAATACATTTGAATTCCAGTTAATCTTCAGGAAGGGAAAGCTATTATAGAGAAGCAAAAGAGAGGGAAGAGAAATTATTCAACAGGGATTCAAAGATCTTGAACTAATGCCATCAGAAATTAAAGGAACAGTAAATGCATTCTCATATGCATTATCAACATGCCTTTGCTAACACTTAATTGGGAACAGCAAGCTTTAGTTTATTGTTTTGTGTAGAGTCAGGCTGGCCCCTAATGGTTATAAAAACTAATTACCAGCCTTGTAGCAAAATTTAAGAAAAACAGTGGAACGAATGGAGCCTTATTGAACCATATGATTCAGTTTATATAGAGTTTATATCAGTTTATATAAAATAATCACTGATATTGGCCTAGAAAAGTAACAGGTGTTTATGGCAGCTGAGCCTGTCATCCAATTTTCCATTGGGTATGCATTTTGCACTAGGAAAAATGTCATTCTCCCAATATGTTCTTAATAAAAATAAAAATAATACAAGAATAAAAGAATACAATGACAATATATACTTGGAATTGGTAGTGGCAAATATTATTTCAATCTGTAATGGTAAAAATATAATAGAATGTATATAATAATATGAGAAACCAATGTGGCATAAAGCAACTGTTCCAAGTCTTCTATATCAAACAATGTATTCAAATATTACTTTTGAAAACAATACACCAAATATTCTTGTCTAAATAAAAATTGCTGATGGTATTTGTTGTGTCCTGAGCCTACAGTAGCAGGCTCGGGACGTTGTCATGGTAACGGGCTGTTGCAAAGCTGCCCGGGACCAGACAAAGCGGCGCCAGCCTGCGCGCATGCGCGGGGTGCAAAGCGCACCATTTCCTTGTATCTTTTTTACCCGGGAAACCTGGCCATTGAAAAGGAGGAGAGAGGCCTGCGAGCCTCTGAGTTGTGACGGAGCAATCAGAAGGAGAATAAAGAACTTGTTGCTGACAGTATGTTTGCCTTTCTTTCGCCACTAAGACAAGGACTTAACACTGGTGACGAGGGTGGGATCGTCTTGCAAATTAAAAGAAGAAGATTGTAAGACTTACCCAAAGGAGTCCTTGAAGAAGGAAGACGGCGTTAAATTCAGCATCTGGCCTGCCAGTACAGCGTCACTGGAGGTAAGCTGGCTGATAGACCCCTTACTGAACAGCAAGCAAGAATGGCAAAGATTGGGAGGCTGTCAGAATTCGACGTAGCTCGCCCAGAGAGATGGGAGTCTTATGTTGCTAGAGCAGAGATTTACTTCAGAGTAAATCAAGTTAGGGAAGATGGCTTGAAGGCTGCAACCCTGTTGTGTGTCTGCGGTCAGGATGTGTTTGAGATTGCAAAAAACTTGGCAGTCCCTGCTCCTCTAGAGTCTGTAACATACACAGACTTAAAAAATTTATTGAAAGAGCATTTCCAACCAGAGATGTCTGTCATTGCATGGAGACATACCTTTGAACAAAGGGACCAGAGGGCCGGAGAATCAGCCAAGGAATTTATTGCAGCATTAAGAAGAGCAGCCAAACCATGTGACTTTAAGGATTTAGAAGAAAGACTTAGAGACCGTTTTGTATGCGGTTTAAGGAACAGAGGGCTGCAACAAAAACTCTTTGCAAGGAAAGACCTATCGTTCCAAGATGCTTTGAGAGAGGTAACAGCTGAAGAGGCAGCAGGTGGGGCAGTCAAACACATGCGGCCTATCAAGAACAGCTCAGAAGAAGTTCCTGTGCACCACGAGGAAGTCCAAGAAGGCCTGGAAGAAGATCCTGAAGAAGAAGTGGATCATCTTTTCCCATCTAAAGATGGAAAGAAGAAAGGAAGCAAAGACAAAGCTTCAGCTGGGCCTAAATGCTTCGGGTGTGGAGGTCGCCACAAGAGGGCCGACTGCAGGTTTCGTTCAGCCGTCTGCAGAGCATGTGGAAGGCAGGGCCACATAGCAGCCATTTGTCTAGGCCACAAGAAGGTACAACTTCAAGAAGAAGTGCATCTGAAAGGTACCAGGGTCCCCAGCCAAAACAGGGTGGGCTTCTGCACGTTGTGCAGGAGTGTTTGCAGAACAGGCACACACAAACCTCTTAAAAAGAAGTTGTCCCTTAAGGTGAGGCTGCAAGGAATTCCCTTAGTTATGGAGCTGGACACTGGGTCCGCTCTTTCAATCATTTCCTTTCATACATTCAGGAAGATTTGCAATAGCAGTGGGTTTCAGGCTAAACTTAGGCCTTCCAACATAATCTTAACAGACTTCCAAAACTCCAAGGTGTGTGTAAAGGGGGAGCCCACCCTTACTGTACAACACAAGAGTTTTGAGGGTCCTTTGGATGTGTTGGTTGTTGGGGGTGACAGAACGAGTCTTATAGGACTCGATTGGTTTGAGGCCTTGGGAATTCAGGTTACTGGCTTGCATAGTTTGCAAACATTAAGCCCAGCAGAAGTCTGCGAGGAGTTTGCAGATGTGTTTAGTTCACAGCTTGGATCCTACAAGGGGCCTCCAGTCTCCTTACGACTTGACCCCAACATCACACCTATTAGGGTTAAAGCTAGAAGAGTACCATTTGCATTAAAAGGAAAAATTGATGCTGAGTTGGATAAATTGATCCAACAAGGCATTTTAGAACCTGTGGATTCAAGTCCATGGGAAACACCCATAGTTACGCGTCTTAAGGCTAATGGGGATATTCGTATATGTGCTGATTACAAGTGCACTATTAACAAAGCACTACAACAGCATGCATACCCCGTACCAGTAGTCAGCCACATTTTGGCTTCCCTCAAGGGGGGGCATGTTTTTGCAAAGCTTGACTTGGCACAGGCTTATCAACAGTTACCTGTTGACAAAGCAGCTACTGAGGCACAGACCATTGTAACGCATAGGGGTGCGTTCAAGGTCAAGAGACTGCAATTTGGGGTAAATGTTGCACCAGGCATTTTCCAAAGCATCATGGAAAGCACACTTAGGGGCATTCCTGGGGTTTGTCCCTATTTCGATGATGTTCTCATTGCTGGAGAATCCATTCAGAACTTAGCAGAGAGATTGAGGGCTGTGTTGCTTCGCTTCAGAAGAGCAGGCCTAAAACTTAAGAAAAACAAATGCAAAATAGGGGTCAATTCTACAGATTTTTGGGGATTTAGAATAGATGCCCAAGACATTCACCCTGCTGATTCAAAGTTAAAGGCCATACAGCAGGCTCCTAGCCCTAAGTCTAAGGGTGAGCTGCAGGCCTTCTTAGGCCTTCTAAACTTTTACATCGCTTTCCTACCTCACAAAGCTGCTGTAGCTGAACCTCTACATAGGCTTTTAGACAAGCAGGCAGCCTGGCAGTGGACCAAAGTCCACGAACAGAGTTTCAATGAGGTCAAGGCCTTGCTAATATCTCATGATGTGCTTGCACACTTCAATGAGAAATTGCCTGTATGCATTGCCTGTGATGCTTCCCCTTATGGGGTGGGAGCTGTACTCAGCCATTTGAAAGCTGATGGAACTCAGGTTCCTGTTGCTTATTACTCCAGGACTCTGTCTTCTGCTGAGCGCAATTACGCTCAAATAGACAGAGAAGCATTGGCCATAGTAGCAGGGGTTAAAAAATTCCATGATTTTTTATATGGCAGGCATTTCACGGTCTTCACTGACCATAAACCACTGTTGGGGTTGTTTACCACCAGTAAACAAACTCCCCATATTATTTCCCCTAGAATGCTGAGGTGGTCTATTTTTTTGTCAGCGTATGATTACTCCTTAATTCACAAACCTGGTAAGGAGATGGGTCATGCAGACGGCCTAAGCAGACTACCTCTGCCAACAGTAGAAGCAGACCCTGCTCCTGCCATCAATCTTCTTTCCATTCAGGAGTTGCCTGAATCTCCCCTTAATGTAAGGGATGTGGCTGCTGAAACAGCCACTGATGTCACGCTTACTCGTGTGCTTTTCTGGGTTCTGTCTGGATGGCCTGACAGAAGCCCTGGTACTGAGTTCCAAAGCTTCTGGCTCAAGAGGCATGAGTTATCCACCTTTAAGAGTTGCCTGCTTTGGGGCAGCAGGGTGGTTATTCCTACCTCGTTGAGATCTAGAATCTTGATTTCCCTCCATGAGGGCCATCCTGGCATTGTCTGGATGAAGGCGCTTGTGCGCAGCCATTTATGGTGGCCAGGTCTAGACAAGGATATAGAGGCCCATGTGCATGGGTGTCACTTGTGCCAGTGTTCACGGCCGGAGATGCCTCAGGCCCCTGTACACAGGTGGGAGGAAACACATCTGCCTTGGTCCTGAGTACATGTGGACTATGCTGGGCCCTTTCAGGGGCAATTCTTCTTGGTCCTTGTGGATAGTCATTCTAAGTGGCTGGAAGTTGTTCCTGTCTCCTCCACTACTACTGCCAGGACCATCCAGGTGTTGCGAGGCATTTTTGCTGCTCACGGCCTGCCAGATGTTTTAGTTTCAGACAACGGCCCACAGTTCACGTCTTCAGAGTTCCAGGCTTTCCTACAGGCCAACATGATCCGGCATGTGACATCGGCCCCCTTCCACCCTTCCACCAACGGTATGGCTGAGAGGATGGTGCGCGTCACCAAGGAAGCCTTCAAGAAACTGACTTACGGGGACTGGCATCACAGGTTGGCAGATTTTCTTCTTGCACACCGCACCACAACTTCTGTTTCCACTGGAAAAAGCCCTGTAGAACTCTGCTGGGGTCGCAGACTGATAACTAAACTTGACAGGTTGCATCCTGACAGGTTGGCACCTCTGGTTTCCCAGCCTAGGGCGCCACGGTGTTTGCAAGTGGGCGCTCCGGTTTGGACCCGGAACTACGGTCCCGGTCATCTGTGGATTCCTGCTGTGGTCTGCAAGGTCACTGGACCATTGTCTTACGAGGTTTCCTTGGAAGACGGCCACATTCTTCGGCGGCATATTGACCAGCTGCATACAAGACTGGACTCTTCCTCTTCTACTCTTGGGTTTTCTCTGGGGGGGAAGGGGATCAACAGGAGCAAAGGGAAGGCTTGCCTCAGGGTTCCGCAAGTGTGCCCAACAGAGATTCATGGGAACAAGGAACATTGCACCAACCATTACATACTCCAGCCAGGGAGTCACTCAGGGGGTATCCACACAGTTCACAAGACCAATAAAGCACTCCAGACAGGGAGAATAACAGGGAGCATCCACATAACACAAACAATACAAGAGAACTGGCATGTAGTCAAGGGAACTGGCCAACTGCTGCAATTGCTTCCAGAAGGAAATCAGTACAAAGGGGAGTAGTCAGAGAGGCAAATCCTGACTCTGGCACTTCAGGTACAGATCAAGGGGCAATTGGGTATTGGGGCACCACAGAGACCCCAGATAACCCTGTTACAGGGCTTGGGAGTGAGGAACTGTGTTCCCAAGATTGGTCCATTGTGGACTTGGAGAATACCACAGACCCGCCAGATGGGGGATGGAGTTCTGAGGGTTCAGGTAGCCTAGAAGTAGGCAGATCATACAGGAACGCGAGGGAGCAAAGCCCTGGTCTGCATAGCCCGGTGGGCAAGCGAACAGACCAGGCGACAGGAGCCAGGTCACCAGGACCACCAGGGCAACCAAGAGGGGGCAGCCCCGCTACATCCAGTGCACAGGGAAGTCCAGGGTGTTCCCAGGGTCCGAGGAGGTCGCAACAAAGCAAACGACCTCCACAGTATCTGGAGGAGTTTGTAAGGTTGTTGTCAACTTTCTAGTAATGGGGGTGTTGGCAGTTATTCCAAAATGATAGCACGATACCATCAAGGTGTTATCAGGTAATACCTCCACAGTTCATACACCTATGGACGAATGAAGTGCCACGTTCCCTCTAGAAGTTTGCAGTTATATATATATGTATGTATGTTGGGGCAGTTTCATCCGGGGGTGAAGGGGTGTTGTGTCCTGAGCCTACAGTAGCAGGCTCGGGACGTTGTCATGGTAACGGGCTGTTGCAAAGCTGTCCGGGACCAGACAAAGTGGTGCCAGCCTGCGCGCATGCGCAGGGTGCAAAGCGCGCCATTTCCTTGTATCTTTTTTACCCGGGAAACCTGGCCATTGAAAAGGAGGAGAGAGGCCTGCGAGCCTCTGAATTATGACAGAGCAATCAGAAGGAGAATAAAGAACTTGTTGCTGACAGTATGTTTGCCTTTCTTTCACCACTAAGACAAGGACTTAACAGTATTGTTCTGAAGAGATGAGTTAGCAACTGGGGAATAACCTTGAATCATTCAGAATCTCTCAGCCCAGCTTAGTTCATGTGATTGTTACAATAGTAAAAAAGAAAGGAAGATATCCTCTGCATTAGTTACTTGGAAAAAAGGAGACAAATGAATGTTCGTATATAAATGAATATGATTTTGCTTTTGCTGTCTTGTATACCACCATAGAGATCATTTATATTGCTATATTACTTTTCTACTAGACTTTGTTAATCATTATTTAAATTAGATATTTCTTCCTGAAAATTGCTACTGGACACCTTCATAAATCAGCCTTTCTCAATTTTAACTCCTCAGATATGTCAAAATTAAAGCTCTCATTGGCTATGTAAGATTGGGAAACACTGCAATTGGCCACTGTTTCTTTGAGCTATCTGGATCCATATGTAGTCTGGACAGGAAAAAATAAACATCTTATGGTTATGAATTATTTCAAAATAGAAATACTGTCCCACACTAGAAATAGGAATGGACTCAAACCCAAGACCAAGTTGATGTTCCGATTCAACATTCATATTGCCTACTTTGCTGTCTATGCGCATTCAGTTGCATATAGATCTACTCTGATGTGCAAATATATCTCTTCAAAGTTATCACTCGTACTGTATTCAAAGAAAAATAGTGCTATTTTAAGGGCTATAATTCTACACTCATGATATGGGTATTCATAGTCACGTGTCAAAAAAGCCAAAATTGCACAACGATCAAAACTTCACACCTTGAGAAAAAGGAAATATTTGTGTTTCTTATCTAAAGAACATAGCAGACTCGAGATTTGGAGTAGTTGAAATCTAATTAATAAGAAATTAGTCTACAAAAATTCCTAAAAGCTCAGATTTATACTGAAGAATTCCTGCAGAATAATCCCTAAAGACTATTCCTAATTCTAAGATGTCAACTTCAGAAATAGTCTCTCAATTTGTCAAAGTGTTCATACAAACATCTTATTTTCTTTATTTTTCTGTTATTTCTAACATATCTAAGTGGCTTATTGTATCTCTAGTAAGCATACACCAATAGGTACTGTACAATGGGTTAATTATTTGTGCGTTAAAGCACTACTCCATGGTCATATAATAGACCATATATTTAGTTATTGATTGAGACTTCAAACTATTTAAGTGACTATAGTACTGTCAGCTTGGAGAAATAAATTGTTCTTAAAACCAAGCTTTATGTAGCAGAAAGTTCATTGTCAACTGGGAAATACTTAAATACAGTTGGTCCCAGATCAATAATCACTTCCTTATTGGAGCAATTCTCTAGTACAATTAGCCTTAAAATACTTGTATACATTCAGCAATGGAATTCTGCACATAATCTAATATCTTATATAAAATGTTCACATCTTACTTTTCAATTGGGAGTCACATCTTTATCATGTTAAATGCCTGTGCTATGGGCCCTGCAGAACATTTCAGGAATGCACCAAACAGACAGGCAAAACAATTTAAAATTAGGATATGCATCTGTGTCTCACATTGGCCCACCAAGCCTTAGTCTGGCTAGAGACATAGCTGAATCCTTGTTATAGCAACAGATCAATGATCTAATAATAATGTATTACAGATTACATTCATACAACTTGCTAGATAAAAGCATGGGTGGCTTGTTTGTGGTTTATTGTTTTATGCAAATACTATATAACCATACTCCCCAGTGCTGGTGTATTGGCTAGATGATATAAACCTTTAATTTGCCAATTATCCTTTTGCATATGTAGAAACTTCTTTGCTTATTAAGGTATCAAACATGGTACATACATTCAAGGCACAACATTGCCTTTCAAGTTATAATACTAATCAAATGTTCAAAATGGACAGGAATTCAAGCAATGTTCTTAAGGTAAGATTTCAGGCTGAAAATTACAATATAGGCTGAAAACGTTCCACATTTTAATTTCCAATGCTAATTGCACCCATTATCAAAGTGGACAAGGAAGATGTAAATGCTATCCTTTAGTGTGTTCCAGGAACAAATGATATTCAAATGAAAGTTGTGGATTCCTAAATTAACAGCTGAACTGTAAAGTATTACATCAAGAAAATCTCTCAAATCAGGTCTAGCATTTCAGCACCTAGTGGGGGAACCCCCCACAAAAAAGATACATTGCTTTCTTGACAGCAAGCCGTTAAAATCAATACAATAGATTTTTTTTTCCCGGGTCGTTGCACTTCACGGTTCCCAGTGGTCTTCTATTGAGATATCAGGCTGATAGAATTTCAGAGTTCTTATTCACAGGCAGCCAGGTATACTTTGAAACGATGGCAGATAGTAGCCTAAATAGTTTCAGAAAAACAGTTTGTCTCAATGTCATGTCACATGGAATATTTATCCCCCCCAAAAGCCTATTATTTTATTGTCATCGTTAGGGAAAAAAATTGAACGCTACAAATAGCAAACACTCCACAACACGAAGTAGTTTTAGATGAGGCGGGGGGGGGGGGAATAGGAGAAGACCATTTATCCAATTTAATCTTAAAAATACAAATAAGCAAAACGTGCTTTGAAGCACAGCACCGGCCTGTCTCTCGTCGTAACAAGCATAAAAAAGTAGATCCAGTTCTTTGGAACCAATAAGAGGCGGTGGAGGGTATGGACTATCGTGTGCTTAGCCAATGGGCAGAGTCGTTATGATTGTTGTAGGTTGTTTCAGTCTGCAACTGAATGAGGAAGTGGTGAGGACGGAGCGGGATGGTAGCAGTCTAGAGCCGGGAAAGGGGTGGAATTCAGGGTTGTTTGGGGTCCTGATGGGTAGTTAGTGGTGCTTGTGTCGCAGAGGAAGCGCGGATCAGGTGAAAGGAAGGAGACTTTCCACCGGCGGTTTCTTGGATCAAGTGATCTGTGGTGGGGAATACGTGTGTTAAGTGAGGAACCGGGAATCAAGAAGACGGAGGGTCGTAGGGTTGAATTGAAATCCTTCTGCTCCGAATCAGTGACCAGTATGTGCTTAATATTGAAATCTGCAAGGACCGGAAATAAAACATGACAGGGATATCTTAATTTCAGTTCTCACTGTGAGGAATTGGCTAATTCAGTGTGGATCTTCTTTCTTTAAAAAGGAAGGAATATTTTGGCAACTTGGTCTCTCATCCTCTTGAATCTGAAAGGTTGAGGAAAAAATAGGGAAAGGTGGCTAAATGGATTAATGGCTTTTCTGCACTTCTATATTACAGCCACTCAGCCTCAACAGAACATTACACTTGCAGCAAATGGGTTATCCCTTTTACTAATCCTTGCCCTATCTCTATTACCTCTCTTTCAGGTCAAAGCAGTCAACTGGCTTCTCTCCAAGGTAATGAGCAATAAGTCCTAATAGATTTTATATGTCCAAAAATGCACTTTGACAGTGCCAGAATAAGGGGAATATATTGCTTTGGTATATGGGCATCAGGCTGTCTCATTCAGGGGCCTGAAATTAGTTAAGAGAAGTGTCATGGAAGCACTTGTTTGAAACATGTCTGCACAATTATTTGGCTTTCCCTTAAGATGGCAAAATGCAACTAAGGAAATCAGATACAATTCTACTTTTTAAGATAACTGGTGGTCCTCTGGATGTTTCTGAAGTACAGCCTCCAAACTTCCTCACCTTTAGGCTTGCTGACTAGAAGTTGCAGCTAGAAGCATCCAGAGGAGCATGGCTCTCTTCTTCCTGTCTGCCTTTTAGATAACTCTTGTTTGCATTGTAGTTATTGTGCAGCCTGTAGGAATGTTTCTGGATGTGCTTTTCTCATATTAGCAGCTGAGCTAGCTGAACTAGCACTTTGATAAGAATTGGTTACTGTGTTTAGAAATGCATAGAAGAATTCATTCTTTGTTGGGCTAAATTTCATTTTGAAAGATTACAGTAGAATATCACAAGATAATAAACTGACTACATATTCTAGGATGAGATATAGTTATACTTCAGTAGAAAAAAATTGTGCTACTTTTAAAGAGCTGTAGTTCATTGCCAGGATATAAATGGTTTTGTTTGGAATTGTATGCTTACATCTTCTTTAGGGAGAAATTTGTCATATTTTGCAGCATTCGGGTCTTTTTTCTGATGAGATAAACTTCCTGAAGTTCATAAAACATGCTAAACCATTATTTAGTTTTTTTAGTTTTATTTTAATAAATCATTGTTGAGCAAATCACGGCTGAATGATGACTGAACAGAGTGTATGATGTATGTGTATAATGGCTGAACAGTGTAAAACTAGGTGATGTTTCCTTCTTACAAGCTAATCATCAGTCTGATTTTGAATTACTATCTAATACACACATTCTGATAAACAATTTCAGTTCCAGTGAAAGCAATATCTGGGTCAAGGGCTGTTTTCCTCCCTCTTTCCTGAATGATGTCATGGTGAGGGTAAATGCTTGGTTTCCATTCACAGATGTCATATAGCTGTTAAGGAAGAATTGCTTCGAGTGTCTGGAGTAGCTTGAAGTGATGCCTCCTTGGGTGCCGCTGTTGAAGGCATTCCCCATTGAGAGTGTATTGAAGCACTATTTATCAGAGCTAGTGTTGTTATTATTTCGCATCACAAACATACTGTGATACGACTGCTTGCATATGTTCGCCCACAGATGTCAAACTCGATAGGTTATGTGACCTTTCCGCCCGCCCCGGGGGGGGCACCAGTTTGACACCCCTGTGCTAGCCACTTAGATGTGCTTGCTCCAAAGATGATTTGATTTTCCTATGCTTTTTCTTTTGGAGAAACACCTGTAATAAATACATCTGGAATCTGTGCCACATGTGAGAGTTCTTTCAAAGATCCATTCTGAGTTAGCTTTCCAAAAGGGAAAATATAGGAACAAGAAATATAATTTTCTCTTTGGAGGGATGGAAAGAGATAGTGCTTAGAGATGGGATAAAAGCTTGTTCCTGGAAGCCTCTCTAAATAAGTATAGGACCGGTATGTTTGCAATGGGCAAAAGAAATAACCTTGAGGATCAAGAGAAAAAGCCATAGTCAAGATATTGATCAGATAAAAAATCTGAGTCGGAACAGAAATGTAATTTTGAAAAAGAGTGTCAGACATGCTCCTTTGTTGTCATTAAGATAAAGGGATGGAACGAAGTGCTTTCAGATTTTCAAGATTATGTTATTATAGCCTTACAACAAAATTAGTATGAGCTTGTATGTCTTTGATTTCCACATTTGATCTATTTTAGAGAACTGACACTATCTCATAGTTCTCAGATTAAAGATTATAGGCTTTATAAACAGCTATAGAATGGTGGAGAAAATAAATGTATTATTTACAGGTTAAAATGTAAGAGAATTCTATGATATTCCATGCTGTTTCTATGATTAATTAATTTGCATAGAGTAAATGCCTAATTAATGCTTTCTTTGGTTCAATTTCAAAAGATGGAAGCCTTGAACAATTGTACTGGACCAGGTGGAGATTTGGAACAGCAAAACTGCAAAAGTGAACATTTCTTCTATTTTGCCTATGGTAGTAACTTGCTGCGGGAAAGAATAATGTTAAGAAACCCTTCTGTGGTTTTTCTTACCATAGCACAACTACTGGTTTGTACTGTCTTTGACTCCTTCTTTCCTAGAAACCAATATTAGTAAGAAATTAATACTTAAAGTTGTAACTATATAATGTAACTATGTTGAATATTCACTTCTGCCTCTGTTGAGTTTGTTTCTATGATTATTTTTACAGGAAGAAAAAAGGTTTAGTAATGTTTATCCTTAAGGTTTGAAAGCTAGTTAGTTGCCCAGTTATCTGTTTGTTGTTGCAAGCATTCAAAATACAGATTTCAAATCAATTTCCAACTACGGAAATATGGCTCATTGTGACTTTTTTTTCCTTTTTGATCTCATTTCTAATTAATTTTTCTATAGATGGAATTTTAATTAGGTATGTGACCTAAGAAACAATTTTTCCAGTCTGCTTGTTTTGTCTTTCTAAATGTTGTTTTATTCACTACATTATAGAAAAACAAGAAACTTAAAACTGGAGATGACTGACCTTCCTGTTTTAATTCACAGGATTATAAACTTGCTTTTAGTTCTCATCAAGGGAGACTAAGTCTTCAGTGGAAAGGAGGTACAGCTACTATTGTCTATAGCCCTGGTGAAGAAGTATGGGGGATAATATGGAAAATGAATACTAGTGATTTATGTTCTCTGGATAGGTGCGTTACATAACAGTTCTTCCATTGTCTGTCAACATATGCACAGTTTATATTGTTAAGATCTTATTCTGAATGTTTGTTGTATACCTCTCAAGATTTGTCCAAGCTAAAAAAACCCTCCTCTAATTACAGAGATTCCCAGTATAGGTAGTTCTCGACTTACAACAGTTCATATAGTGACCATTCGAAGTGAAAAAGTGGTTTATGACTATTGCAGCATCCCCATGGTCATGTGATCAAAATTCAGATGCTTGGGAACTGACTCATATTTATGACTCAGGGTATCTCAGGGACATATGATCTCCTTTTGTGACCTTCTGAGAAGCAAAGTCAGTGGGAAAGCCAGATTCACCATGTTGCTGACTTAAAAATTGCAATGATTCACTGAACTAAATAATAATAATAATAATAATAATAATAATAATAATAATAATAATAATAATAATAATAATAATAATAATAATAATAATAATAATAATAATAAAGTTGGAAGGGACCTTGGAGGTCATCGAGTCCAACCCCCTGCTCAGGCAGGAACCCTACACCATTTCAGACAAATCGTTGTCCAGTCTCTTCTTAAAAACTTCCAGTGTTGGAGCATTCACCGCTTCTGGAGGCAGGTTGTTCCATTCGTTAATTGTTCTAACTGTCAGGAAGTTTCTCCTTTGTTCTAGGTTGCTTCTCTCCTTGCTTAGTTTCCACCCATTGCTTCTTGTCCTGCCTTCAGGCACCTTGGAGAATAGCTTGACTCCCTCTTCTTTGTGGCAACCCCTGAGATATTGGAATACTGCTATCATGTCCCCCCTCGTCCTTCTCTTCGTTAAACTAGACATACCCAATTCCAGCAACCGTTCCTTATATGTTTTAGCCTCCAGTTAGAGTGTTAGTGGACTATTATGTCATAGGATTCCAAGGAGCAATTCTAAAAAAATGGTATTAAATATGTTTTTTTCTTTTGTTCTTTCATGTACATGTAGTACTAAGTTTTCATTGAGCAGCTGAGATAGCTATTTTCTGGATGCTGCCTTAACTATCCAAAATTGGGCATTGTTTGCCTATTGTTTCAAGAATGATTGAGAAGTCTTTTAAGTCACTTACAAAGAGGTGTTACATAATACTTTACTGAATAAGTAGCTGTTTCCAGGGGATATATATTTACTTGACATGGCATTTCTTTTTCCATTTCAGACAAGAAGGAGTAGAAAATGGCATTTATATTCCAATTGAAGTAACAGTTCGGACTCAGGATGGGAAAATAGTTAAATGTCGTAGTTATCAGATGAATGACTATGTCCACGATCTTCCTTCTCCACAATATAAGAGGGTACTGTATTGCCTTTTGCAATTCTATGGACTAAGGACTCATTTTCCTCCGGCAGTTCATCATCTATTGTAGAACAACATGCATAATATAAATGTAATAGAAGGAACCTAAAAAAAAGTAGTTTCACGTAAAAGATTAAACTAATTTGAATACTGTTGCAGTTAAACTAATATGTGAGTATATTTGATTTATGACATTATTATCAAGGGTAGATTAATAATTATATGTACATAGCTGGACATATTGATTAATAATAAATTTTATTGCAAGCAGTAAAGCTTTGCAATACAGTTTCCCTTGGCATCATAACTCAGTTTCTTTTTTGTATAGGACTTTTACTCAGAATAAATTATAAAAGACTACTCTATGTTTACTATAGGTTCTCTTAAGCCTCTATCTTTCTCTCTTTTTCTCTCATTGATACATATCTACGAAAGATTTGCTGTATTGAAATAAGGTGCTTCTGTTTGCATGTTACACTGGGGTTTACTGCTTGGTACAGTGGTCTAGCCAAACTTCTTATTTTTCGTTCCTGAAAACTGGCAGGAACTGATCAGACATATGGAGTCAACATGCATCTTCCATCATGTTGGGCTAATGGATTCTCAAAAACTGCTTCCCATTATTGTAGCCATGGCTGTAAAGGAGGGATTTTCTGAAGCTTTGTACTTTTTACTGATCCCCCAGAAAAATATTTTAATAATCCTGCTGACTTGAATCCATTGCAGAGCCATCTTAGATTGCAATCTTCATCTTACATTCATATTTTTGTCTAGCATATAACCAATAAGATGTTTGGACTGTAAAGGATTTTGATGTAGAATTGGTTGCAAGTCTGAATATAGGTAGTCCTCGACTTACAACAGTTCATTTAGTTAAAACAGCACTGAAAAAAGTGACTTATGACTATTTTTTATTGCAGCGTCCCCAAGATCATGTGAAAAAAAATTCAGATGCTTGGCAACTGACTCATATTTATGACCGTTGCAATGTCCTGGGATCATTGATCACCTTTTGCGACCTTCTGACAAGCAAAATCAATGGGGAAGACAAATTCACTTAACAATCCTTAACTTAACAACTGCAGTGATTCACTTAACAACTGTGGCAAGAAAGGTCATAAAATGGGACAAAATTCACTTAACAAATGTTTCACTTAGCAGCAGAAATTTTGGGCTCAATTGTGGTCGTAAGTCGAGGATTACCTGTATACGTGTGGTAGTAAGAAAATGAATGGGATGGTTGAGAACTCTATATTTTCAAGTAAGTCGACCCTGTAATTCCTTCCAACCTATACTGATCGTTCTTGTGCATGGGGAATGGAAGGTGGGTCTTTCTGGATTCTAATCTGCAAAGCAAAAGATGAAAAAAAAATCTACCAATATTTTGTCTCTTTTCTCTATTCCTGTTTTTTTTTTTTTACCCAGGGGAATGGTGACAAAGAGGCCATGTCCAAACATTTCTGGAGATAACCTGCCAATATTTATATATGTGTGTTGCAGTATAAACAGTTGAACTTGTATAACCTGCTATGAAATTTAATAATGTTACTGCATGTCTGGAATAGTCTTGCTGGCAATTAATTGTAAACTTCAATGTGGTAATTACAGATTAGCTTCATGCCAAGACAGTTATGCCCTGATCCTTGCATTTTGAATTTTTCCACATTATACTAACAGAGGCTGTTCTCTTATCCTGAAACATGCACGAGTCTATTCCTTTTCATTATATGTGCTTCCCATAATACTGGACCAACAGAAACATTCTTTTACATTCTAATATATAACTACAATTTCTGTCCTTTTCCCCATCATTCAGCTACTGAACTGTAAATATATAAAATAGAAATTATTTATGTTACTCAATGTCAGCAAGCATTCCCTTGCCAAGCTGATATTTTTGAATTTTTCCCCGAAGTATATACCTAAATTTGGATTTACACGAGTCCCTCCCAACCAAAACCCTGCCCTCTTGGAATTTGTTGGATTGTATGGAATGAATTGCAAGTGCTTTTGTATCTGTGTTGCTCAACCTACACCAATACCAAGAATGGTTTATATTGACTTCTTGATGGAACTAATGAATGCAGCCAGGTGTCTCTTGTCACTATTTAATCTTCAAGTGAGGTTTATTTGAAGCAGCTATAATATATTTCTTCATCCTTCTTCCATTTATTTGTGTAAGTAATAGAAATCTAATGATGGAACCTTTCTATTTTTGTTCTTATAGGTCATCTGTTTGGGTGCAAAACAGAATGAATTGCCAATGGATTATCAAAAGAAATTAAATTCTATAGAGACTAACAACTATGCAGGACCTGTACCAGTGTTTGAAGAAATTAAAGCTGCTCTCAGTGCGTCAGGGAAACAAAATAATGAAGATCAATTTTAGTATAACTTGCTTTTACTGCCTTGGAATCTTGTGTGTCTATTTCTCTTATATTACAATAGCCTAGATATTTTTAATGTCAAAATGACCAGGGGATACCATATATACCATAAGGTGTAAGATGATCCTTGATTATTAATTCACTAATATATAATTCATTGTTTTCCTTTAAGCTTTTCTGTTTCTGTATTCTCTGCAATAAATTGAGATTGGGAATGGTTTCCAAATTGTGCTTTAATTTGAAAGTTTCTGCACCGGTTCAATCCAGCTGTTGAAAGGATATTACAGGCAATCTTGGATATTACAGGTAGCCCTTGTTTAACAATTGCTAGTTGAACAACCATTCAAAGTTACAACAGCACTGAACAAATGCTAGTTATGACCGTTGCAGCATTCCTATAATCATGTGATTAAAATTTGAGCATTAGGCAGCCCATCCACATTTATGATTACAGGATGAGCTTCAACTCACTCCACTTGTCTATCTCCCATTGCAAAGCTCAGCTATCAAATGATGTTTCATTTACTTAGCAATGGAAATGCCATCCCAGTCTTAAGAATCCAATTAGGGTGGTTAAGCAGGGACTAAATATATGTTAACTTTGCTGTGATGGACCGTTATTATCCCAGCCTCCAGTAATCAATCTTTTTAAACAGCTGATTTAATCACAACTTATTTTTCTGTATTAAATATATATTACTGAACTGGGAATTGTTTCTTACTTTGTAAATATATATATACTATTTGTAATTCCATGAAATTCCCTTTTCATATTAGAGATGTCCCTATGTTGGACAATAATTCTAGGGTTTAGAATTCTTAGAAGGAATTGTAAGAAAAGATATTTAATACAGCTGCAGTACCTAATAAGATAAATCAAAACTATCTTTTTTTATAGATGCAAGAAGTCTTGTGCAGCATATTATGTGAGTGTCCAACATGGATCTTTGTAAACAAACAAAAAGCATTAACTAATTCTCACCCCTTCACCTTGACCAGTGAGCCTTTCAAAACAGTTTTATTTTAAAACTTAGTAGTGGAAGTGTTCAAAGAACAGCCTATAATGATATTCTGACTGACATTGGGAGACAGGAGGGAGAGCCACAGACTAGACAATGGTTTGTAAAAGATGTCTCAGCCCACAGGAGGGAAGACATGGCTTTTGTCTCAGAAGGGACCCCATCCTAGTTTTGCAACGAGCAAAAGGAAAGAAAGGAAAATACTTTTGATCTTGCAAGAGGCTGTCAATCTAAGCTCCCATGAAATCTAGGGCTAAGTATTAGTTGTAGGGCAGCTACATACTGTGATCGTATGACCTACAGGTAAGGTTTAAATTTTATAGAGAGACATAGACTATTGGTTTTTAGGCAACGTTGCTGGTCTTGAGAACAAGAACTATATACTATGAAGTGAACTTCATAAAATTGAGGGTGCGAGGACCTCTAACGTCTTCCTTCAAGTCCCGCGGAGGGCCTGGCGAGGCTGACCCACGCCAGTTGGGAGGACTCGGAGGGCTGTCCTGGCAGGGATCTCGGGGGCGGGGGTTTCGAACGAGGAAAGGCAGGGCGTGCAGTCCCCCCTCCTTTGACGCTTAAGTTCCCGCCGCGCCCGCAGGAAGCCCGATTGATGGGCCCCGCCTCTGCTACTTTTTCCTTCGCCAGCCCTGCCTATCCACATGCAGGTACGCTTGAAGTGCGTCCCGAGGTTGGTGGGAGTGTACAGAACGTGTGAAATCAGACGGGTAAACAGGAAAGGAGGCCCCTGGGGTTGCGGGGACGGTAGGAAGTTGGACCTGAGGCCTGGCAAAGAAGCGTGAGTAGGGTTCAAATGACTTTCGCTTCATTGTAGTTGGCGCTGCTTCCACCCTCGTTGGGCGAGGCGAGGCGAGGCAACGAGGGCTGCGTTAAGCATCTTGCAAACAGCCCAAATGCAAATCGGAAAAGGAGAGGTCGGTGCTCTTTTCGACACCGCTTAAGCCCTTTCCTTGAATAGTTCTGAGCGTCTTGGGAAGAAAGTTGCCGTTCGAATTGGTACCTGGCACTGGAGAAGCGCGCGAGTTAATGTATGTGCCTTAAAGGTTCAAAACGACGAAATTGTTGATGGTCTAAGAGTCTGACAAGTGAAGGCATCTGTTCTCTCTCTTGGGTAGTTGTAAAAGGGAGACTGTTAAAAGCGAAAGTGCGATTCCTACTTTGGAACGCCTGGCAGGAAAGAAATGTGAACCCTTCATGGAAACAGGGAATAGAAGATATTAGGGGGGGGGGATGTCAATTTCAGCTATCCGTGAACATGAGCAGGAGGCAATGAAGACCCAAGAGAAAATTCTTGAGAAGCTTTTTCTGAGAGCAGCTGATAATAAAAAGGGGAGAGGGAAACAGCCTTTCCAAAAATCAGTGGTGGGTATTTCCGTTTCTCAGAAAGCCACAGTTTATTTAAATCAGGTTTGCAGAATATTGGCTGAGTTTCACCTGACATCAGATGCTAACAAACTGCAGTGCTTTAAAATCTTGTGTGTTTTGATCAAAAGGTGGGATGTAGATAAAAATGATGCTTAAAAACATGTGCCAACCTTCTCTAAATGAGAGCTCTGGAAATGTATTGGGCTGAAACTATTGTTAGATGCAGGCGGTAGCAAGATGTGTGATCGGGAGCCAGCATTGTGAAGCAGTGGCGGACTTATTGCTGATAAGAAGATAGTAAGTCAAATTCTATAAGGCATCAAGCAAATAAAAGGGAACTCTCTAGAGTCTAGGTCTAGGAGTATAATTCCAGTGGCAGAACCAGATTTTAACTTTAATTCTTAACACAGGATCATAGCCACACAACCATGGAAAGGTGCATGAATTTTGTGGGTGACTTAACAGGTGATGGTGGATAATCTACCAAGTTTAAATTAAAATTACAAGCTATTGCTGCTGCAAGGTATGACAGAAGCTGAGTGCAAGCTGAAGTCTTAAGAAGGGGACAAGGCAGAGAGACTATTCCAGAAGACTGCAGAACTAACCTAATGTACTTTAAGGATAGGCAATGTAGTACTTAGCAGATACTTGAGGCTACAGTACTAACAATCCCCTGCCTTTAATTGTGTTAATTGAGGCTGATTGGAGAGGAAATTCAAGACACCCTGCATGCGGTAGGCTAGTGCAGTAGTTAGACAATTGGACAAGACAGACCCAGAGCGAAACTCTATTTAGTCATGAAGTTGTCAGACTGAGTTTGAATTAATCACTGTCTCTCTTAGGCTAACAATGATTTCAGCACCACAACAGCAATCACAGATGTTAGCTTTTACCTTTCTGTCAGCTGCCTGCTTTCTAGAACAGGGGTCCCCAACCCCTGGGCCGTGGACTGGTACCGGGCCATGGCATGCCAGCAACTGGTCCACACAAACAAGCAAAGCCCCATCTGCAGGATGCAGGCATCACACAAAACCACGCACTCTCTGGTCTTTCCATGATGCCCAAAAGGTTGAGGACCTCTGTTCTAGAATAAATGTCTTTAAGCTATAAATTATGGTTAAGCAGTTCAGCAAGACTATAAGCTGAGCAAAAGGCTAAGTAGAGTTTCTTATTGGCTAGGATGTACATGGAGTGGATTTAAAGCTCTGAGTTAAGAGGAAACCCAAATTGGTCTTAACTGATTTAATTTTCTTGAGCATCAACTGTGAGAAGCACTGTGTCTATATTGAAAAAATACAGCTCATCACAAAGACTCAGTTCACACAACTGATTCTCACTGCTAAATAATTTTATTTGAGAGCTTTCAGTGTATAAAAGATTTCCAAGAAAACTGGCTCTTGTAATTAAAAAAATACTTTATCTATTTTCTTCTTATCCATCTTTCTCTGTGTTTAAAAATATCAGCAATGGAAAAATAAATGAGAATTGGAAACAACTTTCCTTCTGTTGTTGCTGTATAGATGTAAGAATGACAACTCTCAGGATTTCCAGCTGGCATAGGTTGGTACCTGATGGATGCCAGCTCAAAGATGATGGATATCTTGTTTTTAGCAAGCTTATATTTGAATTGCCTAAAGGATGGAAGGATTTAGCCCCCAGCTTTAATAATGGAATGAAAATACTGTTTCTAAAAGTTAGGAGCCTATGACTTGTTTAGCAATCTGAATTTATAAACTTTTTCTTAATGTTACATTTTAACATCTAGCAGTTGGGCTATTAGAGCTTTTCTAACTGGAGGGCTCCCCCCCCACAACAAGTGGAAGAATGAACCTAGGAGAGCCAGTAGACTGTAGTAATCAGATTGTTAACTAGATGTGGTAATATATTCAGTGATTCAGATATTTATTCTAAAGCTCTACTTGGAGCAGGCACTGTCTTTCAACTCTTCCTATGTCACATATTTGCTATAAAAATAAAATAGGGAAAAGAAGATTGGCAATTCAGTAACTAGATCATGAATGACCATGGGAGGCCAAAAAAGCAGTGAGAGCACAAGCAACTTTCTACTGGCTTCCTCAAAAACTTTGCTTGTGGGAAGCTAGGAGGGAGCACTGAAAATCATGATCATGTGGCCGTGGCTAACTGTGTGACTGCAGGGCACCGCAGTCATCCGTAAGTGTGATCATGTGGTTGAGGGAGGGCAACCATTGGAATTTTGAATCCAGATTGTAAGTAACCCCAGGGAAGACCATCCTAATGTCAAAAGTTTGCTAAGTGACTGGTTGGAAGTCAAGAATTACCTGTGATTAAATAATTAAATACTTTGAATGTGCCCATTGTATCTCTATTCTTGGGATTTTTTTTCCCCCTAGACTTCTCCTTCATTTACTAATATGTATATAGTGGAAGATGTTGCTTGAATGAACTCCTCCCTGTATAAGTGCAACATGGTTATTGCCACAACAGTTGTGTTTGTTCCCCTTTTTTTCTTCCTTCTCTGTTCTGAAAAAAGGTTAGCTAAGTGGAAGCAGGGTGTGAGTAAATCAAGAAACTGATATATTTTTCTAAAATGACCAGAATCTTTTTCTGACAAGAAGTGAAAGTTGTTATGAAATTAAAGTAGTTCCAATTGTCCTATGCTCATAAAAACTAAAATGTGAGTATTTTAAATTTCTGTCCCTTAAAGAGTAAACCAATATAAAACAACTGGAACATTTTTTTTTGGCCTACCATGTTTTATCAGTTCAGCCCCTGTGGCTTAAAAAAACATGGTTTATGTCTCAGTGAAACATATTAAGCCCTACATGTGAAGCCAGCCATTATGGCTTATTTGGTAAATTAATTATAGTTTACATTAGCCATTGTACAGTGTTACCAGTAGTAGACTTACTTCCAAATAAGTATGAATAATTTACTTCCAGATGACTGAATCTAGATTTAATCATAATTAGGGTAGTGATACCACTGAAAATATGGGACAAATCAGAATTGATTTCAGCAGAACTGTTTTAGAGGTGGACATACCTCTAGCAAGATGACCATTGATTCTCCAACCTTAATCTATAATATCAGAAATTGAAATTTTATTTACAGCCAGGGGCCTGCAATTTAGTACAACACTAAAACAACAGCTAAAATCAAGCTCAAATAAAAGCAATAAAGCTCTAAGAACATGCCAGTCAAACTTTATATAGATGGAAAGTAAGCAAAATAAAGCAGCAAGACAAAGTAAAGAAAGTAACTATAAATTTATAAGGTGGGGGAGAGAGAGTGATGTCTAATGTCTAAATCATTAGGTGTCCTGCTGGAGTGGGCGGCTATAATCAATTTAGTGAAATGAAAATAAGTAAATGGGTAAATACCGGTAGGTGTTAAAGCCACAGCCAATACAAACTATGTATAAATTGGATGTTACCTTCTCGCCTCCCCAGTCTCTGCGCCTACTTAAATCTTCAATTTAGGTCGGGGGTGTCAAACTGCCGGACCCTGGGCCAGATGCATCATCCGGAAGCCGTGCCCACCCCATTGCTGGCAATGGCAAAACCATCCCGATACATTGTGCGACGTCACATGACATCGCGAATTTGACATGTCTGATTTAGGTGTTATGGCTTATAAGCTATACTTTACTGCCTAACTTTGTATATAAACCTAGGCCTTACTTGTTCAACAGATCATGATTTAGTAGTGAGTGAAACCAGCTCCCTATTTACCCTCCAGGAGATGTGCCAAGCCCTTTTTTCATAGGAATTTGGAGATAAGATAATGATGAAGAAGTTAAGAACATTCTTGCAAAATATATTAGCCAATATGTCTGTTAGATACTTCCAAATGTTTCTTTTTAGTTTTGGTTGTAGAACAACTATAACCACCTAGCAATGCCAGGTTTTAAAAAGCTGAATGTTATAATATACTATTATCTTTGCAGATTCATCAAGGTGAGGCATTGATTGTCTGTCTTGTTGAAATCGGCCCTTAACATATGCAGCTGCCCAGGTATGAGTTTGGAAAGCACAGCTTCTTATCATCATAATGGCAGAGCAACTAGCTGGTAAAACAAAAATTACACACAAAGCTACAGCAGGAGGAGATTCACTGTCCTTCGTAAACTTACTGAAAGTCCACAGAGAATTGCTAGTCAATCGAATCCGCAACACCCAGTGTTTGATTGACAACTTGATTAAGAATGACTATTTCTCCATAGAAGATGCAGAGATTGCTGCACAGTATTCTACACAAGCAGACAAGGTACAATATATATTTTATTTCAGTCTTTGGCTTAAGGGTAGTTTAATCAATAAACCAGGGGTGGTTTAATAATAAATCATGGCTTAGTACATTCTATAAACTGTCTTTACTCACAATTATTCATATGGGCAAGTGAGCAAGGCTGGCTGGAGGAACTAGAACTGATTTTTTTCATTTGTCTTCCACCAAATTAGGGATTAGTGCTGGCAATAGATAAAAGGAATTCTACCTAATCTTTAATTTTTTATTCCTGCCTCAGCATGTTTGATAGAAGGCATTTCCTTAACTTGATGGACTAATAGTATATATTTTTGTATGCTACTGATTATGGTTATTTAAAAGACTAGCGTAACATAAATTGCTGTTGTTTATATGGAGAGGATCCAAAGCTAAAATTCCTTTTCCTCATAATCTTGACTTGTTTTGGAAATAATTTTATAGACAAAGAGAGAGTGTAGTGTTTCTTGCACCATCATACACATGAATACTTTTTCCCTTCACTCAACATTCCAATAAACAAAAAATCTGGATGGAAAGAGAATATCTATAGTTATTCAAACAATGAGAGAGAAAAAATGAATTTCTGGATAAAAGTATCCTTTTAAATGCTTTTCCTTACCTCTTAAGAATTAATTTCTTCAGAGTCTGATGATCTTTGAGTTGTTTCTGTAGTTAATAATTATTAGTTTCCAGAAGGTTCTGGCTGATCTGCTTGATAAACCAGTTAAGCAGCATCTGAAGCTTCAAAACTTTTGCTGTTATCTGTCAAGAAACTGATACACAGGAATCCTTCATTATAGGTTTTCCTGGCTTCTGGTTACTTTTGTTTTTGTGAAAATGCATTTATATTACCAATATTGGCCAACTTGATAGTGGTCTTTTTCTTTTTCCTATTAATGTTCCTGAATTTTTTATATTTTACATAGCTCTTTGTATTGTTACTTGCTTAAGGACATAAAATATACAGAAATAAACAGACTGGCCTGGTTGCCAGCTTCTCCTTTTCTTGAATTCTGCACTTGTGTAGGCATCTGAAATGAAGAATTCTTCAAATGTAATATGGAAGCTTCCTTTGATTCTAGAAACTTTTTCAATCATATTCCGTGGAAGCTTCTATAGCTAATAGTAAATAAATAAAGACCCTCATGTCCCATTATAAATATATTTGTACGTGTGTGTGTGTGTGTTTGTGTGTGTGTGTGTGTAATAAAATAGTATTTGTTAAGTCCGGAGATAAATGGCGAAGGAGACAATTCATGTTACTGAACAGATCTTTATTCTCTCTCTGTCACAACTACCAACCAACAAGAGCAGAGGCACGCAGGCCTCTTTTTATACTCCCAGATTCCCGGGCAATCCAACCAATAGCAGGCAGTCTTTTCCCGCCTTGCGCATGCGCGCAAGGCCGGCGCCACTCAGTCTGGTCCCGGGCAGCTTTTGCAATGCCCGGGACTCTTACATCGTCCCGAGCCTGTTTCTGCAGGCTCAGGACACAACAGTATTCCTCCAGAAATTGAGTATACCACTTGTAGTTCCTGTCTCGCTTGTCTTAGTGTAACTTCTGGAATTCTCCAAAACTTATCACCAAATTATATTGGATGTTCGGAGATTGCTAAATATGCAGGGAGCAAGCACACTAATTGTAATTTAATTAATTGTAATTATATATCTAGCCTAAATATGCTTGAGATTTTTATCTCATCTTTACTTAAGGTCCGTAAAATTCTGGATCTAGCCCAGAGTAAAGGTGAGGAAGTTGCAGAGTATTGCCTATATGTCCTGCAACAAGCTGATGATGCTTACTATGACTTACATCCCTGGTTGGAGGAGATTGGCTTCCACCCATCAGAAATCATTTGTAGCAAAGCTGTGGAAAATACTGACCCAGGTAAGACATCCAGTTGCCCAAGTCTGTTCTTTTTCTTTTAATTTTTAAAATTAGCTTTTTCAATGTGAAAACCAAAGCATGATGATGATGGTGGTGGTGATAATATAGAAAACTAGCTGGATAAAACCAAAACTAGTTAAAAAGGGAAGATAGACAGGTAGTCCTCAACTTAAAACCATTTTTTTAGTGACTGTTTTCAAGTTGCAACAGCGCTGATAAAAATGACTTATGACTGTTTTCACATTTACAACTATTACAGCCTCCCCATGGTCACATGATCAAATTCTGGCACTTGGCAACTGGCATATATTTATGACAGTTGTACTTTCCTGGGATCTTGTGATCACTGTTTGTAACCTTTCCAGCTGGCTTCAGATAAGCAAAGTCAATGGGGGAAGCAAGATTGACTTAGCAAATCCATGATTCACTTAACACTGCAACTGTCATAAATATGAACCAGTTTCCAAGCATCCGAATTTTGATCAATTACTAATAGATTACTACAATGGTTGTAGGTGCAAAAAATGGTCATAAGTCACTTTTTTCAGTGCCATTGTAACTTCAAACAGTCACTAAACAAATTATTGCAAATTGAGGAGTGCCTATATTGAATTCCTTATAACTACTTGACACAAAACGAAATGATAGACATTATAACCATCACAAAAATATATATAATTGTATATAATTGTTATTTTAATATTTATTATTGCAATTGGGTTCAGAGTAAAGTAATCCTGTGGCAATTTGCAAGTTGGAAATATGCTAGCCTATGGAAAATGATGTTTAAACCTAATACATAAAATATCATCAGAAGAATTGTTAACCAAAGATAAAACTTTAGAATGTTAGAATAAAATCGAATACTACTAAAAGCAAGTCTAAATATTGCAATCAATCAATAACTGTGTATAAACACAAATACAATAATATGTACATTCACAAATGCACATATGCAATATAGTTTTCCAAAAACAGTTTATAAACTCTTTAAAAAGAGGACAATAAAATTAATGTGCATTTAGGATATGTAATGTGTGACAGTGTCATGCATGTGAAATTACGCTGTATGTGTTTGGGGGGGTAATCTCAATTTCCTGGCACACATTTACAGCAATTTACTTATGTGGAGGAAGTCTATATGTGTAAAGAGAAGTTTATGATCTAAATGCTTGGTATTTATGAGTGCATGTGTGTTTTTTACTATTATTTTTTGAATGCCAGTCTCTTAAAAGATTGCATAACTGGTTTGAAAATTCTCACATGTTCCAGAGAAACATGAAAGAGTAGAACACAATTTGGCTCCTAGTGATCTTTCTGTTAGATGAACTGCATTAAATTTTCATTTAATAATATTCAGCTTTATCTTTAGTCAGCAGATACCAGCAGAAACTTAAAGATGAATTGGGTCGAGAAACAAAGTTCGTCATGTCATATGCCCAAAAGGAGGACATGTTGCTTGAAGAAATATATTCTGCCAACATCATGCAGTTTCTCAGTCACAAAAATGAGAAACTCGGTAATGTGCATGCCTTAGAAGATCTACTTACTGACAGTTTTGGGCTGATCAATGAAAATGGAGAGACCATCTATGTCTTTGGGGATGCTGGGATTGGAAAGTCCATGTTACTGCAAAAGATGCAAAATCTCTGGTCCAAGAATGCCTTTGACATAGGGGCCAAATTCTTCTTCCGTTTCCGATGCCGAATGTTCAGCTGCTTTAAGCAAGAAGAAGCCTTTTGTTTAAAGGATCTTCTCTTCAAGTATAACTGTTTCCCAGATCAGGATCAAGAGGAGGTTTTTGACTTCATTGTAAAATTCCCTCATACTGTCTTGTTTACATTTGATGGTTTTGATGAAATTCATTCTGATTTTGATCTCAGTAGTATTCCTGAAATCTGCTCTCCCACTGAATCTATTCACCCACTTGCTCTTCTGGTGGGCCTCCTCAGTGGAAAGCTTTTGAAGGGATCTAGAAAAATTCTGACAGCCAGGACAGGGACAGAAATTGATAAAAACATAGTTCGGAAGAAAGTACATCTCCGAGGGTTTTCCAATAGTAACCTGAAAGACTATACTAAAATGTTCTTCAAAGATGAAGGATGTCAAACTTTAGTTCTGAATCAACTGGAAGCCAACCCAAATCTAATCAGTTTGTGTTCAGTGCCATTGTTTTGCTGGATTATCTTCAAATGTTTTGAACATTTCCACTCTGCGTTTGATAGCCATGAGCTCCCAGACTTTACTGTCACTCTAACGGACATTTTCTTGCTTATGACTGAAGTCCACCTGAATCGTATTCAGAAGACAAATTTGCTAAAGAAGAACAACAGAAGCCAAGAAGAAACATACAGGTCCAATAAAGAGAAATTGTTTGCACTGAGTAAAATAGCCTACGTGGGGATGCAGAAATCTCTCTTTGTCTTTGAGCAAGAGGAAGTCCTCAGCAACATCCTTGAGCAGGATTTACATTTAGGATTTCTCAGGGCAGTTCCCAATTATGAAGATAATGTAGACCAATCTTCCTATGAATTCCTGCACTTGACGTTGCAGTCATTTTTTGCAGCTTTTTATCTGGTAACAGATGAGAAAGTGGGGACCAGGGATTTGCTGCAGTTCTTTGCTGAATGCTCCATGCAAGACACTACTCTATCTTCATGCTTGCCTCTTTCCTGGTCAAAACATTACCACCCAACAGGAGGAGATCCTTTCCGAAATAAAGAGCATTTTCATTTTACTAATCTCTTCCTGTGTGGCTTGCTTTCCAAGGCAAGGCAGAAACTCTTGAGGCATCTGATTCCTCTGAGGATAGTCAAGAAGAAACGGAGGATTCTTCTGGCCTATTTTTTTGAAAGCATGAAATCTCATCTGAAGGGTCTCTCTCGGGCAAGGCTGAAAGAATACAAACAGGTGCAAGTAATGCCAAACTTTGTTTGGATGCTGAGATGCATCTATGAAACTCAGAGTGAGAAAGTTGGTAAAGGGGTTGCCAAATGCATGCGTGCCAATTACATCAAGCTGACTTACTGCAATGCCTACTCTGCTGACTGTAGTGCCATTTCCTTTGTTATGCATCATTTCCAGAAACGCTTGGCCCTTGATCTGGACAATAACAACATCAATGATTATGGGATTAAGCAACTGCAACCTTGCTTTAGCCATCTGGCAGTACTCAGGTACAGTAACACAATGATTTAATAGGAACTGATATAAGGAAAGAAGCTACTTCTCCTTGAAAGAATCGGGGAGCAGACTTGTTTCCAAATATCATGGGTAAATAACATGCGTAAGTTTGACATAGAAGAGAAGCATTTGAAGCTCATCTCTTTATTCTTCCTTTTTTTCCCCCTTCTCATCTACATAGTGCTGGTAAAATTGTCCTTTGAGTGACTCTAGAATGTCTTAAAATATTACTTGTAGGAATTATAATCAGCTTCTTTTAGAGATTGGTTTACTTATTTATGAATAAACTGCTTCAGTTAGTGGAAGAGAAAAGAAAGAGGCAATTTTGTTCTGTATTCAAAGATTGATTAATGGTATTGCAAAGAAAGCTAAATCTGCTAGTGCCTCTTCGAATTAAAAGGATCATACTTCTCCCCCCCCCACCCCTATAAATGGTGCTGTGAACCAGCTACTTTATCACATGTCTTTCTTTTACTTCAGGGTGAGTGTGAACCAAATCACAGATCAAGGTGTGAGAGTGCTTTACGAGGAGCTCTCCAAATTCAAAATTGTATCTTATTTGGGGTATGTACAAAGGATGAGCTCAGATACTCATTGTGTGAAGGGCGTGTTCCAATTATCAAGGGGAATAATGTGAAAGAGTAATGACTCACATATTTCTAGATTATTACCAGATCATTTGATCCATTACTTGATTGCCATCAACACACATTTATTTATATCCTACCTTTAGTATTTTTATATTTAGTGCAGCATAATGAACTAACAGAATAACAATTGGAAAGTTATTGAATGTAGATGAATTGAAGAGCACTTGCAAAACTAGGCTGAGGTGCGGTGAAGGTGCAATGCCCGATTCACTACATGCTAATAGATCCATTCAACTTTTATTTGCAAAGGTTGAATTTCAGTGTCCACAAACCTCATCCAGCATATCAAGCTGATAAAAAAAGAATATATGTAGCTCAGGATTTAACTGTGGAATCTTTGGTCCTCTCTGAGCTTAGTTATTTGCTTGCA
Source organism: Protobothrops mucrosquamatus (assembly GCF_001527695.2). Classification (NCBI taxonomy): domain Eukaryota; kingdom Metazoa; phylum Chordata; class Lepidosauria; order Squamata; family Viperidae; genus Protobothrops; species Protobothrops mucrosquamatus. Next base: position 4,439,547 of record NW_015386253.1, on the reverse strand, counting down.
GGTATTTCATTACTCAACTAGGTAACATTATCACTGCTAGTATGTGTGAGATTTGCTCTCTGTTTATATACTATAGCTTGCCCTGCCAGTGGAGTTGGTGGTGGTAATGAAGTTGGGGTGGTGCTGATTGTGTGTGTGTGTGTAGTGATTTTCCTTGGTCAAAGAAGTAAATACAATTGATTTAAGAGGCAATGTTTTAAAACAGAGGTGTCAAACTGGCAGCCCACAGGCCGGATGCGTCATGCGCAGACTACGCCCCCCCCGGCTCCGCAAAGGCAAAAAACATTGTGAAACATCACAATATGTCACGTGACACGATTATTTGACACCTGTGTTTTAAAAGAAAGCTATGTACCTCCTATCTGGTAATTTCTGTTTTAATGGGGCAAACCTATACTCGTCCACTTAGAAAAAATTGCCTTAAATTTAATGGGTTTTATTCTAACGTCAATCCAAAAAGCAGTACAGGTAGTCCTCGAATTACGAGTATAATGGAGCCTGCCCATTCCACTCGTAACTTGAAAACTCATAGAGTAAATCTTGTTTGAGGTACAAGATCATTCCCTTGCTCATTAAAATGCATGCGGCTCGTTAAGCGAACATGAGTTATCTCGGGGGGGGGGGAAGGCCATGGAGGGCCTTGTGCTGGAACAGGCCCCCAAGGCCTCCCTGACCACTAAGATACTGCATGCTTCCCCCTCCCTTCCTGCTGCGCCAAACTCACCTGGAAAAGATCCATCCCCTCTCTGCCACAGTTCTTGCTACCATCCAGATTTGAGGTTGTGGAACCTCACAGCCCTCCCACGACCCAATACGGGCTCCGGAGGCCTTTTCCAGGCTGCTGCCACCTGGATTTGAGGCCAGGGAACACTTCCACGCACCCGCGTGGCCCGATCCGGGCTCCAGAGGCCTTTTCCAGGCCCAATTGGGCCATGTGGGGGCTGCAGAAGCGTTCCACGGCTTCAAATTTGGGCAGCAGCAGCTGAAAAAGGCCTATGGAGCCCGGATTGGGCTGCAGGGGGGATTGTGAAAGCATTCCACAGCCTCAAATCTGGGCAGCAGCAGCCTGGAAAACATCTCCGGAGTCCAGATCGGGCTGCAGGGGGGGCGCGGAAGCCTCCCCCGGCCTTAGATCCAGGCAGCAGAGGCCTGGAAAAGGCCTCCAGAGCCCCGATCCAGCCTCTGGAGGCACGTCGAAGCGTCCCCCAGCTTCAGTTCCATTCTCTGTTGCAGAGAACAGAGGCCTAAAGTACCATGAGATCAGTAGCGTGAGATCTCACCCCACTGATCTCGCGTGCTCTTGTGTTACTTTAGGCCTCCATTCTCTGAGAAACACACCGAAGGCCTGGAGTAGCCAAGAAAGCGAAGGATCTCAATCTTCACGGTGAATATTGAAGGCTTGGTGCCTAGGGGCGGGGGTGGGGAGGGAGAGAATAATCAGGGTGAATGTTGCAGAGCCTCTGTGGTCACTTGTAAGAGCGAACAACTACCATGGTGCTGCAATATTTGTAACTTCTGGACTTGCTCGTAAGCACTAAGGGGTGCTTATCACGTAACTTTGAACGAGCGTTAAGTGAATGCCCGTAACTCAGGGATTACCTGTATATGCATCAAAGCTACTGAATGAGCAACAATCCATAACAAATCTTAAGAGGTCTGAAACTGTATGGAACTGCTTCTTTAATTTTTATTGATTCTTGTGCAAAGGAAAGAAGCTTATGTCTCAATTAGCTTATAATTGGGAAATTATATTTGTACTTTTTTTTGAAAATATATATTTGCTATAATTAACTTAATTAGTTAATACCCTGCTATTATTCCTTCCAAAGCTTATATAACAACCAGATTACTGATATTGGAGCAAAATATGTGGCAAGACTCATTGAGGAATGTCCAAGCCTCATCTATGTTAAGTAAGTATCTCTCTCATCCCTATATCATCCTAGTTCTCAAGTGATTAAGCCTTCAAAAATGGACTCTGCCTCTTCAATTACTCCAAGATTTTTCCATATAATCCTGCTGGATGCAAAGGTTAAGTATCTCTGAGCTTTGGAGCAATACAATTGTGCAGTATCCAGAGCCCCTTACATGGTGAATCTCGTTTGCATTACTCTACCAGCAGCTGCCATGATGGAGTGGGAGAAGAATAGGCTTGTTTGAACCCAGGGGTGACTGCTTATATAGCAAAAAAGTACTTCTGAGTTACCCAGTGAGATTCTCATGAACACCAATATGCCCATAAATATTAGCTTTGGCACCCTCCTGCTGCCTGACCCCATCTGACTTTAAAAATAAATATTAGATTCTTTTAATTGATGATGATAATGATGATGATGATAATGATGATGATGTTATCCATTCAATCATGTCTGACTCTTGGCAATTCTATAGACCAGGTTTCTCTACATCCTCCAATCTTGCATTGCTCCTGTGAGTTGTTCTAAGCTCTAGCTAGTGTTACCTTTGATGGTGTCCAACCACGGTGTTGTTTGGCAGCCTGATTTCCTTTTGCCACTGCTTCTTCCAAAATAATTGCTTTCTCCAGTGAATTCTCCCACATGACAAAGCCAAAATAAGTGAGACTCAGTTTTGTGACTTTGTCTCTTTTAATTAGCAGTGATAAATAAATGAGAAATGGCACGCTGCAGTCTTCTTGATAGAAGATAACTGATTAGCAAAACGTTCACCTATTTCCTCTGTTTGGTTTGGTGGCTTGTAGTGTAATGTGTGTACATGTATATTTATGTATGTATGTATGCGTATAGGTGGGTAGGTAGGTAAATACCAGTCTTTTGTTAGAGTAGTATCTGCTACCCTAGCAAAAATTTGTTGGGATGGATAATAAGTATTTGGGTGGAGTGAGGAGATCAGTGAAGGAGAATAATTTTCGTTAAATGGGTTTTTTTCTGGTTAGACCCATCGTGATAAAATATATAGGAAAGGGTGAATCTTCCTATAGGAGCCACTTTATGAGAACATCCATGCTCTATCTTGAAAATCTTAAGATGTTGAGGGTCTTAGCTTGATTATTATTAGCCTTGCAGTTATCATTGGGTTCCTCTGAGATTAAATTATCACATGGGGGTCCAGTTAATCAAAATTTATCTGACATCTGGTAGAAGTTGAAGGGTAATTCTTATTCCAAGATCACTGGCCAGAGAGGATTTGGATGATAATGGAAATGTTCAACAACCAGTGTTGAACCACCAGCATGTAAGTATAACTCCTTGGCAGCTTTGGTGGGAAAAATCTTTTTTTAGATTAATTGCTGATATTTCTGGCATGAGAAGCCGCCCCCCCAAAAAAATGATGGACACTGAGACAGTTCAGGAGTGGCTTTGGATTTGTTAAATCCAAGTTGCACAATTATCTTATGTCATCCTACATTTGAGGATTATTTGTATAAATTTGTATATATTTTATATCACTTCATTTTATTGTACTTTATTGTGGCTGATGCTCATGGTTGATATGGTCAATTGGCTAATCAGTGAAGTATATCGTATTATGTAAATGTGAGTAACCAGAAGTATCCCTGCAGACTTCTCTAGCAGTCCCACTTTATGAATGTCATGAATTGACAATGCTTTGTAAGTGGCAGAATCAGCCACTCAATATACAAGTAATCCTTGACTTATGATTGATTGTTCAGCAATTATTCAGTTTTAGTGGCACTGAATGAAGGGACTTATAACCTTTGCCCAAAGTCAATAGCCTCTACAGTGCTTCTGCAGTCATGTGAACAAAATTCAGCCACTTAGCACCTTTATGAACAACTGCAGGAATACTGTAGTGACTCCATATGTATCCCCCTCCGAAATGATGTCCACTTCTGGGATGGCACCACATGGCCTCCAATGTACAGAGGAGCTGAGGAGTGTATCATTCATTGTGGGTGCTTCCAAAATGGGGGTCATTTCCTATGGGACCATTATGTGGGAAGGCCATGCGACCGAGAGGCTTCTTCCCAAAGGTATACCAAAAAGGTATATGGTTGAATGATATCAAGAGCAGACTAGTGTGCTGGCTTTTTCTCTGAAGAATGTTGGAAGTTTCCACTTTTTAAAAATTAGCTACTACTTAGAATGTGGCAAATGTGAAACTGTGATTAATCATAACTGCAGAGTAGCAAAAACAGCCTAAGCTGGTTTAGGCATGTCTTCTCTTGCCGGATAGTTCTCTGCCAGTCACAGCAAAGATATAATTGATAGATATTTGCAAGCTGATGTCAGTTAGAAAGGAGAGGGGCAGCAAAGCCAGATGGCTTAAAACACACATCTGAAAGCAGGACACCACCATGGAGCAGCAAGCCAGAATATAGGTAATAAAGAAGGATAAGGATTGGAACTGAGATTATCAAATTATATGCTGGTGTAGGAATGGGGCATAAGGCTAACTGAGTCATGGTGAAAGGGCCAGTTTTTCCCAACACAATGTTAGGTATCTAAAACAGCATTGAAACAAAAATGTTTGTTGATTTGATTTCCAAATAATTTCTTTGCAGGATAGGAGCAAACAAAATAACAACCGAAGGAGGGAAAAGTCTTGCTTATGCCATCAAGAAAAGTAAAACTATGTATGAAATTGGGTAAGTATGGCATTTTTTTAAAATGTTCTGGTCAGAAACCAGTACAGGTGGTCCTCATTTAATGATGCTAATTGGAACCAGAAGCTTTGCCATTAAGAGATATGGACATGGCTATGTGACCTTGCTGCTTAGTGACAATACTTCTGGGAGTCCAGCTGTGGTCTTTAAGCAAGGACCACATGGGTCACTAAATGAGAACCGTGACTTCCTACTTCCAGCTGACTTCCCCATTGGGTTTACTTGTGAGAAACTGGCAGGGAAGGTCGCAAATAGTGATCATGACTGTGGGACACTGCAATGACCATAGGTATGAGGTGTGATCATAACTGCCACTCATTCAGCACTATCAGAAGTTTGAACCATCGCTGAACAAGTAGTCATTAAACAAAGACCATCTGTGACTTCATTTTAATATTTATGTTGCTAAGAAGTCTAGCTTTATTAATCCTCCTTTCTAATCTCATTGTTAGCTTCCTTTGTCTCCTATCTTTTAGAACTTTAAAAAAGATATCTAAATTTATTTATTAACTATTCACTGGACATAAAAGATAATGTATAAACAAAATAAAAAAGAAACAAAATAAACTACACAGAAGCAAAAATAATTGGGAACTATATTGGCAGCAACCCCTAAATAAATTTGATGAAAATTCCCAAAAGCTAATATCCAAATAGAATCTCAGGATTGCGAGCTAAATTGGGACTCCAAAAAAACAGAAGAAGGGTGGCAAACTATTTTTGTATTTTTGCCAAGAAAACTATGGGAGTGTGTTCACAGAATCACTAAGAACTGAACTTGATTGAAAAACTTTTTACATTTAAATATACTTTTGCAATCTTAAGGAGAAATACAAATTATAAATATCCATAGTCAATTAATCTGTTCAAAGAGAAATTTGCATAGATAGGGGGATCTGTCAGGAATTGGTTTGTTGATGTATCTAAAAAATATCCAAATCAAATGTGAATAAAGCAATCTGTACTTAAAAGGTTGTTCAGCATGTTTTGCTACAATATTAACTTTTCAGCCAAAGCTATTTTTCATGCATATAAATATAGTTATAGTAAATATGGCAGTTAGCAATGAAAATTTAATTAATTTCTAATTTAATTGGAATTGTATAAGCGTTAGTTGACAGAGCTCACTAGCTGACTTTGGGCAATTTTTTCTCTCACAGGTTAATGTTGTTAGGGATAAAACAAGGGGAGACGAGACTTTAGTCTTGAACTTACAGAGAAAAACCAGGAAAGAAATGCAACATATAAAAATATGCACTTGCAAATTTGTTTTCCAAACAAATGAGTTTAGATTTTTTAAATTCATTCTGTTCCATATAATGTAAACCAGATGTACAGTGTCTATGAAGATTCTCAATCATCCAGGTCATGATTGTCCCAAAGGTGCTTTTTCAAGAAGCAACTGATTTCGTATCCCTCCTCCTCTGTTGAACAATCTCCAGTCTACAACACAGTCCTTTCAGCAATTCCAAGAAGGCTCCACATCCATTTGCATCACTCAGGTGACCTTGAGGACACAGATAAACCTCCAGGTGGCCTCAACAACTGTCTAAAAGAATGCAAATGACCAGCTGTTTGCAAGGAATATTAATCCTTCCATTCCCCACCATCCAGTCAGAGCTAAAGAAGCTTCTTGGACGAGAAGCAAAACATCTTCAAAGAAAAACAAGAAAGTCCAGTTGTGTCTTGAAAAAGCACTTTTGGGACATCAGGTACAGGTATTCCTTGATTTATGGCCACAATTTGGGACCAGAATTTCCATTGTAAGTCATTGCCATCATAAGGTGAGTCATCTTGTGACTGAACCTGATTTTACTGCCATTTTTATGACAGTCATAAGAATCGTGGTTATAATTCAAGCCATGCAGTTATTAGTGCAAATCCAGCTAAGCAATAGTTTTTGTCAGAAACCAGCAAAAAAACATTACAAATCTTGATCACAGGATACTGCAACAGATTGTAAATCAGTTGCTAAGTACCCAAAATATGATCACATGATTGCAGGGATGAGGCGACAGACATAAGTTCAAATTTAAGTTGTAATTGACTTTTTCAGAGATTGTCATTAATTCAAGCCATCATTAAGAAAATGGTTGTAAGTGAACGACTACCTGTATCTAACCTATAGATTATTGAAAAAGCCACAGTTGACCTAGTTCATATATTATGCTATACTGAACCAACTTCTCCCATCCTAAGCACTTTCCCTGTATGAGGACTCCAATATCCTGAATTCTCAACTAGTATGATTCTGATGGCTTATTATTATAATGTGTAAAGTTAGAAACTAGAAGGTGTGAGTTCTAGTCCTGCTTTAGGCATGAAAGCCAGCTGAGTGACTTTATTTATTTATTTATTTATTTAATTTAATTTATATGCCGCCCTTCTCCCGACGGGACTCAGGGCGGCGCACAACATATTTAAAACAAAACATAAATACATTCCCCCCCCGATAAAACCGAATTAAATCAAATTTTAAAGTTGTGTCTCTGTCAAATTGCTAAAAAATAAACCCCGTATAAAATCCTCCCTAGGTCAGGTCCGCTTGCTGNCGAGTCATGGACCAGATCCTCCGGATAAGGCCCAAGCTCCGTCAGGAACCTCTCTGGGTCCATCAGTCGCCTGGGACGGAACCATCTAGGCGGTTCCGTCTCCCTGCGGCGGGGGGGCGCGGTCCGGAAGTCCATCCTTAGGAGAGAATGGTCTGACCATGACAAGGGCTCGATAACTATTTCCCCTAATGTCAGATCACTTTGGGCCAGTCACTCTGCCTCAGCTTAATTTATCTTAAGGGCCTGCTATTATGGAGAAAAAATACGGATAGGAGCATTAAGTATGCATGCTGGATTGAGTTATTTATAAAAATAATAAAGGCAGGATTTTAAAAAATATTTTAAAAAGTCCATGATGGTAATGTTCTTTAATGTACCTGGTCTTTTTGTCTTTGGCAGAATGTGGGGTAACAAGATTGGGGATGAAGGAGCAAAGGCTTTTGCAGAGGCACTGAAAAATCACCCCACCTTAACCAATATCAGGTAAAATATTTATGAGTAGACTGATATTCATGCCATATGTCCCCCCCCAAAGGCCCGCTAGATTTCAGAATTGTTCAATGTGCATTGCAAAACTAGCATGAACCTTTTGTGCAGAATCTCAGTATCCTGGTGTCACTTCGATGTTACCTCTCTTTTCTTCTTCATCCTATCCTCCAGAGCATTACAAAGCCATTTTTTTAAATTCCCCACAATGCCTTTGCCAGAAACCTACTTACACGGTTATAGTATTGGAAAAAATTCAAAGCCTGGCTAGGTAGAACAACCAAATACTCTTTGGAGAAATACCTTTGCGGACAGTTGGGTCACCTTTCTGCAGGCCTCAGATTCTACTCTGATCATGGTCACTCAAAATCGCTATTAGAATTTCCTCCCATTTGGAGATAATTAAATGTGAAAAATTAAATGGGCATATCAAACCTAAAAAATAAAATTTCCTTCTACCAAAAATCTCTTTTCTGCCATCAAGTAATTTGTCTAGATTTTAATTATAATAATAATGATGATGATAAAGTTGGAAGGGATTTTGCAGGTCATCTAGTCCAACCCCCTGCTCAGGCAGGTAACCCTATACCATTTTGGACAAATGGCTGTCCAGTTTCTTCTTAAAAACTTCCAGTGTTGGCGCATTCACTGCTTCTGGAGGCAGGTTGTTCCACTGGTTAATTGTTCTAACTGTCAGGAAGTTTCTCCTTAGTACTAGGTTGCTTTTCTCTTTGATCAGTTTCCATCCGTTGCTTCTCGTACTGCCTTCAGGCGCCTTGGAGAATAGCTTGACTCCCTCTTCTTTGTGGCAGCCCCTGAGATATTGGAACACTGCTATCATGTCCCCCCTCGTCCTTCTCTTCGTTAAACTAGACATACCCAATTCCAGCAACTGTTCCTTATATGTTTTAGCCTCCAGTCCCCTAATCATCTTTGTTGCTCTTCTCTGTACTCTTTCTAGAGTCTCAACATCTTTTTTACATCGTGGTGACCAAAACTGGATGCAGTATTCCAAGTGTGGCCTTACCACACTTAGATATGATAGCCCAAAACATGGATTATACAGTCACACTCTGGGATCCCCCCCCCCACATATAAGTACAGCTCTGAGACCCCAGTAGATCAACCAGTTCAAAAGAAGACATGAGCTTTTTTGAAAAGGAATTGTGGCACCTGTGGAAGTCTAGAGCAGAGGTCTCCAACCTTTTTGATTTGACAGCCCGGAAAGGGAGGCAGGCACCGGTACGTGCACGTGTGCAAATGGACCGTGTGCGTGCTCAAAAATGAGTCCGATACGCACGTGCACAAATGGGCTGCGCATGAGCGCATGTGCATACACAAGCAGCTGTCATGAGCGCATGCGCACATCCAAATGGCCACACATGAGCACATGCCCACATGCAAATTGGGCTGTGTGGGTGCTAGTGCTGCAAATGGGATAGCACTAGCACTGGCGGGATACTATGGGCGGCACTAGTACCTAGCGCTGATGGGATGCTCAGGGCAGCACTAGTGCCGGTGAGATGCTCGGGGGCAGGGTTGCGCTAGCGCCAGTGGGATGCTCGGCAGCACTAGCGCCGGTGGGATGCTAGGGGTCAGGGTGGCGCTAGTGCCGGTGGGACACTTGGGGCGGGGTGCTAGCGCCAATGGGATGCTTGGGGTGGTGCTAGCATGAGTGTGAGCCATGGTAGTGGGCCATGTCCCACAGGTTGGGGACCCCTGGTCTAGAGGAGCTGATAAACATTTGGCAATGGATTTTAAAGAATAAAGTAGAGCATCAACCATTTAAAACTTCAAATGTAAATGATGTTTTACAGTGTGACAGTTAGAAAATGATATTGTCAGTCTACATTTGACTATACAAAAATCCATTAAAACAAAATAGGCATTGGCATCCCCTCAAAATTTAACAAGGAGACTTTTAAAATACAACATTCCATCTGCTGATTTAAATAAAAAATGTAGGCATTTCTAATTCCTCCACAAGATGGCAGGCTTTACTGGATTTCTTTTGGATAAATGACAGTAGCTATGCATATTTTTTAAAAAGGCAGACACGTAAGCTCAGTGGCATAAATGCACTCAACAGTAGGAGGGCTTTCATATGGAAAAATATAAAAATAAAATTGGCCTCATTGAAGGAACATCCCCCCAGAGGAACCTATGCATTTTTCTAAGGTGGCAGAGGTGGGTAGGGCAACAGATCACGACATCCAATTTCAATACTTATTGACTAAGCTAACCATTAGATGACAGCACAGATACCGTATTTGCTGTCATCATCGTTATCCAGATTTTTGCAGCCCAGATCTGATTATCCTAGGACACACCCAATGTGTCACTCCAATAAAACATCCTAAACCATCATTGCTTCCATTCCTTACTAAGTATAAATCCCAGTAATTGGGACAGGCCTGCTTTTTCCTGTCACCTTCTGCAATCCTGTCCCCTATAGATGTTTTGAAACTACAACTTCCAGAGTTCCCAGCTAGTGTGTAAAACAGCTTGAGAGGAAAATTACTGAATCTAGGCCCTGAGAATGTACTCAGTCATGTCACTCACCAGATACCTTTAGAAAGAGTCATGATCTTATTAATGATGATGTACATTCTGTAAGCAAAGACATTTTCCCCCTAGGTTCCAATAAAAATACTTTTGCCCAAGGGCTCTGTTGAAGAAAGAACTCTTATTGATTTCTACTTCACGCATGTTCAACCGGCAACCCCCAGCCCACTTGCTCCCCTGAACAATTAGTTATGTGGCCCCACAAGATAATAAAATATTAAAAAATAAAGGAAGTTTGTTATTCATATACATTAACTATAATATATATATATGTGTGTGTGTGTGTGTATGTATATATATATATATATGTATATATGTGTGTGTATGTATATATATATACACACACACATACACACACACACACACACACACATATATATATATATATATATATACAGGGCTTTTTTTCTCAGAGTTTTCCACCGCCTTGAGTTTGGACCGGTGCGGGAGTAGTTTGGGATCCTGGCGGGGAAATCTCTTGTCCTTACGTTCATTTTAAACCCTCCCCGATAAAGGCCACACCCTCCCCGATAAAGGCCACGCCGGCCGGGCCTTTTTCCACGGCCTTGCGCCAAGGCGGCGCAAGGCCGACAAAAAAAGCCCTGTATATATATGAATGCTTTTTTCTTTTAGAGCACCCTGTCGGCCCAAATATGGGAAAGACTTCTCTTTCCCATATTTGGGCCGACAGGGTGCTCTAAAAGAAAAAAGCATTCATCCTCTTCCCCTGTCTCTTGTAGCTAACAAAAGTGAGAAAGAGCCTGTGGCCTAGTGGCTAACATCTCTGCTTAACATGCAGACAGCCCAGGTTCGAATCTCAGAAGGGTATGTCTGGCTGATGAAAACCAAATAAGGTTTGAAATAGCTATCCCAGTTCTCCCTTAATTCTTTGTTAGCAATCCGTGTCCTTCCATTTGTTTTTGTTCATATCACAATCAAGGATTTGCTATTGTTACAAAGAAATAAATCGTCATTAGTGCTGAAGAAGAGAGATTAAATTATCTTATTTTTAATCACTGGCTACCAGAGTATGGGGATCCCAAGGTTTGTTTCTACCAAGTGAGATGTTTTCTTTTGAACAACAGACCTTCATCCCATATCAGTACTTACTTTCACCCTTCATTCTTTAAAAAAAATGGATAAATTTTAGACAAAAGTTCTTTGACCTGACCTGAAGAAATATCCATTCTTTCCCCCTTATTTCCTTCAGAATGGGTCTTGTGGTAAAAAAATCTGTGCTCCCTGTACGGCCCAGCAGGGGGGGAGAATGCTCTAGATGCCCATCCCAAGATAAATTTTTGGATTAGAAACCAGAGAAGGAGAATTCAGGGTCCTTCTGGAAGAGCTTGTGCCCTGAGCCAAATACGACCCTCCCCTTATTTCCTTCAGAAAAAAATGGTAAAGATGCTGCTCTCTTGGACAACATATTGGCAGAAAGTTCTTTTATCTAGTAATGGTAGCATTCTTTTTATTAATAAGAGCCAACTGATCTGTTTTTAGTGAATTGTTCTATTTCAATGTTATGAATATTTGAAAAATCTTTATGTAGTGCAAACCACCTAGAGCCCTATGAGTAAACAGCATACAAATATTTGTGGAAGGAAATAAAATGTTCCAGAAGGAAGGCTACCCTCAATTACTGTTTCCAGAATCTTGATGATTTCTAAGCTTGGGAATTCCCCCCCCCCCAAAAAAAAAGTTTTTGTACTTGGTTTTCGGAAGAAAACAGATGTGATTTGGGGTAAATGTTAAGTCAGTAAACATTGGTAGATTGTTGTGTATTTGTCACATAGTTAACCTAATTTGTTTATTTTTAATCTCTTTTTTCACAAACAGCTATTCAAAGACTTTGAAAGGTTTTTATTTTTCCAAAGCTCAGGGTGGTTTGTAGTGGCAATAAAAATTGGTTAATGAATTTCATTAGGGCACTTATTTTCCCAAGACCAGTAGCTACTATCAGTGACAATGGAACTTCTAGTCTGAGAACTTCATGTCTTTTGGTTTCCCAGTCAGCTGAGGATGACACTAGTAAGCAGTTTTGATTTCTCATCTTCCTGATTGTTATTTTTTTTTTTTAGAGAAAGGTTTGATTAGATATATGTATTTGTCTCAAGGGCAACAATCTTGTGATAGCTACTGTATATCGGACCTTTAGTTCTGCTTCTAACTGCAACCTCGCTCTAGAGATTCTAAATTAGTGTTTTTTCTTGAAGATGTGTGAACTTCAACTCCCAGAATTTCCCAGCCAGCTTACTTAAAGAAACACTGCTCCAAACGTGGGAGAAAAACAGAACAATACATTTTCCCTGAATTTGTCATTGCAGCCCCTGAAAACAGCAGGACCACTGACCTCTCTTTGAACTCGCATCAAGTGCATAGAAAATGAATATATGAATATAGTTCCTGTACAGCTCAGGAGACACAGGTTGAGGGACTTGGGAGCTGTATTCCTTTTCATATTTTCCAAACAACTTGCCCTTTCACTTTGCTCCTGTGCTTGTCTTGCAATCATGACTTTCTTCATTGATGCAACTTGAGATGCTATGCTCAAAATATTGTGAAAATGTGAGAGACTTTCTTTAGTTAGCTGCCTATAGCTAATTATGTGTTCTGCCAACAACTAATTGATGGTTACCAGGATCCATTTGCAGTACAAATAGAACTTAGGAAATCTTTCCAGTTTCTTCTTCTGTATTAAGATACCTGTAACTCCCTAAGATAGCATCTGCAGAATTTCATAGTTAATTAATTTGTTAAAAGTATGATTTAAAACCTAATCAAAATAGTTATTGCTGTTTGGTGCTACTTTCTGGATTTTTAAAACGCTTTCTCCATCATTTGTTTCACAGTCTTGCCTTTAACGGCATCACTACAGAAGGAGGTAAAAGCCTTGCAGAAGCGATGAAACACAACAATGGTGTAAATATATTTTGGTAAGGAACTTGGAGGAGATGGGGATAAACTTTACAGAGTCTTGAACATCCTCTTTTTGCAAAAATGGAGGAAGAAATCTGCTTCACAGCATCCTAGCCTTCTGGGGAGGGAGGTTAAAAATGTCTGGCATGTTTGATTTCAGAAACAACCAGAAAAGCTAAGGTCCCACTAAGCTGGATTGATGTATAAGCTAACTCTGAACAACCTATGAAACTTTGGCAGTTTGAGAAGGGGATAGATTGAAAGATAGTGAGTGATCATGTGTAAACATGCCCCAATTATGTGTCAACCTGGACATCTTGATAATTTCAAGCTTGGAAAGAACAGGCCGTGCCCCAGATGGCCACCATCTCTGTCCATCTACACAAAGTAAAACAGGTGACCTGAAACTGTACCCAGACTGTTTGATGCAATTCCAGTTGCCAGTATGATTTGGAACCCTACTTTATTTGGCATCCAAATCACATAGAAGACTGCAATTATGCTTATTTTTGGATTAAGCAATATCTAAGCTTTGCTGACATCTGCTTACTGGTTGTTATCAGAAAAAAAGACACAATTCATTCTAACAGTAGTACTGACTGTATGCCTAAAGCATGTTTTAAAGCTGCTATCAAAAGGAGGCATTCATGTGGAAAGAGTAAACTGCCCAATTTATTTTCACTGTCAACAAAGAAGGAGAGGAAAGGGGAACTGTGGGCCAAAGCATCATAGGGAGATGAGATCACAACTGTACCCAAGTTCTGGGGACACTAGCTAGGAATGTTGGCCAATCTAAAAGACAAATCACAAGAGGAAAAAGGAAGAGGAAAACAAAGATACGCAGGCCATATTTTTATAGTTTTATAGACCCTATTACTTTTGTTATTATAATCTCTTGAGAATGGAAGCAGGGCTACTTGGATGATAACATCTATGAACAATTGGAATAGAAGATTTGAAACAGAAAGTCTCTCCTTTTATATAGGCTTTTATGTAGTTCAGTACAGTCCATTTGTTTTGTATTTATTAGACTTTTAAATCGTGCCTTTATTATTTTTACACATAACTCAAGGCAGTGAACATATATATAATATCCCTTCCTCCTCCTATTTTTCCCACAACAACAACAACCCGGGTGGGTTGGGCTTAGAAAGAGTCACTGGCCCCAAATCATCCTTTCAGATGGCTTTCATGCCTGAGGCAGGTCTAGAATTCACGGTCTTCTGGTTTGTCGGTCAGCACTTTAATCCCTATCCCAAAGTGGCCATGAAATAGGAGTTTCTGCTTTCAGACCTTCTGTTGTAACACACAGTGCAGGCACTCTAAGTTAGAATTGCATGTTAATGTGGTTGTTTGGAAGGGATAAGCTAAGGTTTCCCAGTTTGAAGAGAGTAGAAGAGTGGGTACTGAAAGAGTTGAGCCTATATTCCCAGATCTTGTAATAAAAAACCTTTCTTCACAAACCTGGAATCAAGAGGAGAAAAAATATCATTGTACTAAAAAAGGGGAAGAAACTGGCAGCTGAGAAAGAAACTGTACTTACTCAGGCTTGTCAAAACAAGGAAATATGCCTGAAGTAAAAGTTGGTGGCAGCTTTAAAAATGACAGTAAAGGAAATAGGGTTCTTTCCTTAAAAAAAAATAAAATCCATTCCTAGTGACAAGGAACTTGGTGCAGAAAAAAGCATCCTCTCCAAAAAGTGTCATTGAAACAGTTAGTATAAAATCTTAAAACAATTGATTCTTTTTATTATGCCAAATGATTTCAGTTGTGCACCCAGACTGAAAGAGAACAATTTCCTATTGCTAGATGTTTTTTTATTTCACTCAGATCAGTCCTGAGCCAATACAATCAACAGCAAACGGAGGGAGTTATGATACATAAGATTTTCTTGCTTGCTTCTATATAAGACCTGTTAACTTTTGTTGATGGGTTGCACAAACAATCTGATGTACTATCTTCTACTATATCATACTGTACTGTACTATATTCTTGAGATGCTATATATATATATTGGAAGATTATAGTTGGTGTTGGATTATAGTATCGTGGTAGGATTGGAATTCTTGAAGTCGGAGTTGTCTGAAATTATTGGTTGTTATACTCTGGCCTGTTTGGAAAGGATGAGGTTGGCACATTAGTTCTGCTTATGATACTCTTCTCATCTGGGCAGCAGAAGTATGAAACACTTAAGTCTGATATGCCTTAGTAAATAAATAAAAACCAGACCATTCCGCTCTTTTATTCTGCTGGAGTTCTAACAATGCATAGCTGATTGTGACCAGTACAATAAACAACAGTTATCTCTAGAACAGCCAGTCCTGGCACTAACAAAAGGGGCAGATGGCATTTAAAGATATCCTAAATGGTGCCCAGAATCTGGTGCAAAACTCTAGGGAACAATGGCTACAGCACTTGAACAATATGAACAAGAAATGAATAGAGCTGAGACAGAATATATTTTTCCTTGGTGCAGCTGCAGTCATTAGGAACTGTAAGTAGGTACGTAGATACTGTTCCTGATTCATCTGAATAATGTGTCAATAATAACATATTGAGGGTACATCAGAAATGAAAGCAAGAGCAGAATCATGAGGAGAGGCAGAAGAGAGTGACCTGTATAGGTCAGG
The DNA here is from genome assembly GCF_001527695.2 of Protobothrops mucrosquamatus. Classification (NCBI taxonomy): domain Eukaryota; kingdom Metazoa; phylum Chordata; class Lepidosauria; order Squamata; family Viperidae; genus Protobothrops; species Protobothrops mucrosquamatus. Next base: position 4,423,792 of record NW_015386253.1, on the reverse strand, counting down.
ATGGTCAGCTGGCTAGAACTTCAAGGGAGCATTGTTTTTGAGGTAAAAATATAGTGCAATTTTTTTTTGTTACTAGTCGTATATGTCCTCAGTATTCACATCCCATGAATAATTGAAGGTGATCCCAGCATTTAGATATTTTCTTTCTTTTTTCTGATCTATGGACAGAAATAGGATCATGGCTTAGGACAGGTAATAAGTCCCTGAGTTACGCTGTATTTGTAATGCTTTTCTGGAATTACTGGAAAAAATATTTTCCTGGAAATGCCACATCCGATCTAGGGTTGCCAGGTCTGCTTCCAAAAAATAGCGGACAAGTCGGGGGGGGGGGGGTTAAGTAGTAAAAAAAGTAGACTGTACGGCTTTAGATTACGTACCATTTCATCATAAAGCTTTTGAATAAAAAAAATGTCCACTATTTTGTGAAAAAAATAGTGAACATAATGTGAAAAAAGTGGACTGTCCACTCAAATAGTGGACACCTGGCAACCCTAATCAGATCATTGGAATATATCTACAGGGTAATTGAGGGAAAGCTAACTGGACTTGCTGATGTTTACTGGAAATTCTTAGACCCCTTCATTCCCATTTTTACCCCAGGCATTTTCCAAATATTCTTACATAGTTGTGTGTAATAACAGTGACAAAACAAAAAGTTTTCAGGACACATAGAAATGACTTTGAATAAGGAGGGAATAAGTTGGTTCTCTGGTCTGAGTGACCTCTTACTTTCTCAACCAAACAGTGAACAAAATGAAACTGTGTCATCCAGTTGTGCTCTCAAAGGCAGTTATGCACAATAGAAATTGCATAGTGCTTGGCAGGCAGACAGATTGGACTGAAAAGAGTTTTCTTTAAATCCATTTTGGCTTGCCAGGATTTTTGATAATATGGCATCAAAATTAGCAACTAAGACAAGAATGACAATGTTTTTAACTGCTCAACTATCATTCATTCGCTTGACTGAAACCCTTTTGTTTTGTATTCTCGACTAGGCTAACAAAAAATGAGTTGGATGATGAAGCCGCTGAGAGTTTTGCTGAAATGGTAAAGGTTAACAAGAGATTGGGCCATCTGTGGTGAGTTACGCTGGTTTATGAAGGACGCGTTTTTAGTCATGGCTGGGGGCAGTAAACCATATTTTAAGCACTAATAAAAATTCCATAGGAAGATCCATAATTGGTTATTTAAAGTATTTTGACTGAAAGATCCATTTAATGTTGTATATTTCTGTATTTATTATTTGCAGTCCACACTATCCCAGTGGATATCAGGGCATGTTACAAATGAGAAAATCAAGAAAAACCAACATATGACAAACACAGAAAAACAGCACCAAACAGTAATATCCTCACTTCAGCAGAAGCAAAATAGGGAAGGTCATTTGATGGTCTTTAAGACTGTTACTTGTTAACACAGGTGTTAAGTAACCTTTCTGGATGCATACCCCATTTGGAATTCCAGAAGCATGTCACAAAATGGCCCCTTAAGAGAAGCATACATGTTTACAAAATGCACATGGGCAATCACCGAGCACTTTCCTAGCAAAATAGATGAGCAGGCTCTCCATCCTTATCTCTAATGACAGACCTCAACCAGTGGGAAGGGAGGCAGGGGCGAGTAGCAAAAATGATCACAAATCACGTTCTATCCCTTACATGCTTTTTGTACATATGTACAGATAGGTGAGGCTTATGACATTATGACATAATGCTTCATCATTTTGGCATCATCATGGTGACAAAGAGGTGCTGGGGCTTCTAGGCTTCTCACCATCCCAGCTCATTTGGTCTTCCTTCAGGGTAGATGAGCACATTACCAGCATGAGAAGCATTCTTATAAATAGGACACTATAAGCTGCCCTTTGCTTTGAAGTGTGACAGCTTCCTATTTATCCATCTGTCTATATTTAAATTAAAATCAGGTGGAGCAGAGAGCCGAGCCTGGCAGGCACCAGCTTGCCTATCTGCACTCATAAGATACCAAGTTTAGATAATCAGCTGAAATGGTGGCTAGACATGTTGACATCATCTTCTTAAAAGCCAGGGATAAATTAGCCTTACCACTTTACATACGATTACATTACCAAAGGAGTAATTCTTCTTATGACTATTGTTAACTGATAGTTTGGAAGTCTGATGCCAGAGAGGAACAGCCAATGGTGAGATTCAGCTGATTCGCACCACTTCAGCAGAACCAGTAGCTAATTTTTTGTTGGCCAGGCCCAGAATGGACTTCCGGAAGCAGCATCCACACAGAGAACCAGTTGTTCACATATTTAAATCCCACCACTGGGAGCAGCCCATAGACTTGAAATATTGTAGACCTCGAATCTGTCTCTCATCAATTCTTTTCTTCATCCAAGTTTCTGTCTGTCCCATTTTATACTATTGAGTTTCTTTCTCATACTTTCTCAGGACTTAATAATCTTTTCGTAACCCCCCCCACACACACACACACCTTAACTGCTGGCTCACTCTGTCCCTACCCCCAAGACCAGCTCTACACTCCTTCACACATTTAACTCTGAAAGAAATCATATGAAAAGACGAAGGGATGACGAGGCAAAAAGAAACATTCTCCAAATTATATACCAGTTCTAAAAGTTTAATTCTAGTTCTTAAGTAATGTCCACTTCAAGAAGGGGGAGAGTCTGATTGAGTTGATTCCTTAGCAGACTGGAGCTATTGCATTGCTTCCTCTTTATTCTCTTATTTTCTCCTGCCTGATAAAATGGCTGTTGTTCTGCAGGCTGATGTACCTTTGGGCTTTGAGCTACAGTAGGTGACTCAAACCATTAGGTGTTTCTACGAATCAGACTGGCCACCAGGGTTAATAAATTTCAGTAACTTAGATGTTATTTTTTCTTCTTCACATCTGTCCCTTTGCTTGTTTTTACATTTCTAGTCTGCTTTTTAATTCAACTCAATCCTCAAGGCTGTTTACAAAAACAAGAAGCAGAACAAAAGACAAACACCAGGCAAACAAGTTCCAGTAAAAACAGTCATTAAAAAGATTTGTACAAGGCCATAAGCAATAATCGGGGGGGGGGGGGGAAGGCTGCCCACTCATCCTTTGTTTGTTGTGGCATAGTTCAGTTTCCCAGATGCCTTAAGTCAGCAACTCTGTGACTTTCTCACCAGTATGACCAAAGGCAGGGCAGGAAAAGATAAAACAGAATTTCTGGGTTCAGTTGGTCTGCTGGACTTATGAATGAATTTAGATTAAGCTACATTTAGGTGCACTGCCTTTCTGCCAATGCACTCAATCAAGATGGTTCACCTCTTTAAGGGATAAGGATAAGTAAAAGGATAAGTAAAAAGAAAGATGAAGAAAACAAAGAACAAAGTGGACTCAAGGTAGAAATATTTTGTAGTGTTATATGGCATATCTGCATATCTATATGTGGCCAGGGCAACCTCCTCATTTGGCCATTAAATCTGGAACCTGCTAGGGGGAAACTACATGGCAAAGCTCTACACAAGATGCCAGGGACTTCATGGAACTGGAAAATGTGGACCTCAAGGGGAAGAGCCAGGGAACAATGGGTCTCAGTCTAGCCAATGGGGGGGGGAAAACTTTGGGAGGTTCCTGCCTATGAAGAAGATCCACCTGCTTCTCAGACTTGTCCCACCCAACAACATTTAAAATATCAAAAATAGGGCGTGATTTTTTTAAGGTGTGTTGTAAGAAAGAATCCCATTGAGAAGATAACCCCTGCAAAGCCCTGCACCTCATGATCATTAATCTGGCCACAAATGGAGGGTGAGCATGGCATACATATGTGACTGGAATAGACAAGGTTCTCAGCTGCTGCAAAGGCAAACTACAGAGTCAACTTACTTTTAAAACATAGCCCAATATAACTTTTCTTCAAGATCATCTTTCATAAGCTTTTGACAGAGTAGAGGGTTAGAATCATGGATATTTAAATCCAACACATCTAGAAAGCACATGGATTGTTAAAGCTGGGACAGAACCTAAACAGGAAGAATTTTGTCTCTGCTAGAAAAGATGCTCCAGTTTATTGTATCCTAACCAACTTTATAAAGCTATGCATATAATTCATAAAGGCAACTAGGTTGCTGTTCAGAAAATGTATTCTAAAGATTGTTTGGCACCCAAGAATTTCTTGTTTGCTTCGACTGTCCCACTTTTTATTTCTTTGTGTCTGAAAAGCAGCATTTACCCAATGATGCTCCAAGACCAACACTATTAAGCTGTGTGTGTTCATATGCATACAGATAGTCCTTGACTTACAACCAGTCCTTTAACAATTGTTTGAAGTTATGATTGCTTGGAAAGGATGTTTTACTTTCATTCTAATAGATCATCCATTTGCTTTTAACTGGTTGCTTAAAGCCCCACAGTCATGCAATTGCCATCTGTAATTTCTCTGCCAGCTTTCTCAAAAGCCGGCAGGGAAGATTGCGAACTGTTGTAGCCAGCTAAATAATTTCCCCTTGCTGCACGGGGGTGGTGGTGAGATGAGGTCCTTCATCAGGCTGCAGAAACTAAGCTCAGATCCCACAAGTCTGAGTTCCATTCCTGCACTCCACTGCAGGAGTTCCCTTCTGCACATAGATGAGCTGCCTGCTCTCTTTCGCAGGTACTTCCTTTGCTTTGCCCACTTAACTTGCAGAGTTGCTTAATGACTGCAACTGGGAGAGGCAGGATCACAGTTGTTGAGAAAAGCAGTCATGTGGGCATCTCACTTAACAACCACTTCGCTCAATAAGCCAAGATTCTGGTTCCAATTATAGTTGTGAGTCAAGGATTACCTGTATATATAAAATTCTAAGCATCATTGTCTAACCAAGCTAAGAAACTGGCTATCACAGGCTTTTTTTTCCTCCAGTAACAAGATCACAGTTAGCTTAGCAGAATCTCTGCAATCAAATCACTTAGCAAAGCAGGCCAGTTGTCAACCATTATGTTCCAATGATTTTTCCAATGACTATAGAAGATGTTTGCCTACATCAGGTCAGAATTTAGCCTGGTGTCCCTCAAGGATTTCATCTTTGCTGATCAGATGAGAAGAATTATGCTTCGCTGTTTTTTCCTGGCACATACAAATAGGGATGGGGGGACTCATCTATTTCTAGTGAGTGCTGTTACTCCTGACTCAGAGTTCAAAATAGGTGCATTGTGGGTCCTGGTCATTCAACTCATAGCCCTGAAAATCAGTCTGGGAGAAGATATGTTTATTCCCACCACATTTTTGTTTTAAAGCCCTTCTTCTCTTACCCTTTCAACTTCTTTTGAGCTTCACATTAGAAAAGATGCAAGCAGCATGTCGTGAGATGAGATACAAATGAGGCAAGAAGGGAAAACAGTCTCCTACTACAGTCGTCCTAGTTGACAACTCCCCAGAGCAAGTCTTTGGAGGCATTCACTGAAGTGGTTCTCAGCCAGCACAATGTGGCCAGGGAATGGCCTTGTCAAGCAGTTGTGTAAAATCAGCTGGCATAATCCCCCCCCAGACAGCTGCTATGCTCTGATCACAAAGGAGTCGTGGAGTTAATAGTACAATTAAGCTCAGTAACCTTGAAAGAAGCTCTTGCACTTTAAATTGAAGAGGCTTGAAGCCTCTTGGCTCCACTTCTATGGCAAGATTGTCTGATTCCAAACAGGCCAGCCATGCAGATGGAAATCAGAAACCATTAATTCCTGGCTAGCCACCAGCTTCATTTGTCAAGAAGAGGGTTGATTTTCTGCATCAGACGCACCAAGCTCTGGCCAAGTGCATGACAGGCAGGATGCTACAAAATAGGCATTAGAGTTTGACCAGTGCAAAATATTTGTCTTCAGCCTGTTTTCTCCCTCCTTCCCCCCCCCCCCCCCCCCCCCCCCCCCCCCCCCCCCCAGGCTTATCCAGAATCAGATTACAGTTCGAGGAGCCAAGAGTTTAGCTGATGCTCTCCAGGACAATACAGCTCTCAAAGAAATCTGGTAAGATCTGAGAAATAACACCCACCAGTGAGACTTCAGCTCCGTGCCCTTTGTGGAAACCCCCCTAAATTGAATATTTCTCCTCAGAGAGGGAAAGCAAGAGATGCCCTTGGCCTCTTGTTGGAGCAAACTACAATTCCCAGAAACCTTCATCACTGACCCAATTGCTGAAACCTGCCAGGAGTTAATCATTTAGCAATATAGGTAGTCCTCAACTTAACAATAGTTCATTTAGTGACCTTTCAAAGTTACACTGAAAAAAATGCCTTATGAGTGTTTTTCACACATACGACTATTGCAGAATCTCCATGGTCACATGATTGAAATTCAGACATTGGCAACTGACTCATATTTATGACAGTTGCAGTGTCTCAGGGTCATGTGATCACTTTTAGCAATCTTATGACAAATAAAGCTAATGGGGAGCCAGATTCACTTTATAGCCATGTTGTTAACTTAACAACTGCAGTGAATCACTTAACAACTGGTCGTAAATGGAACAAAACTCACTTAACTGTCTCTCTTAGCAACAAAAGTCTTGGGCTCAATTGTGGACGTAAGCCAAGGACTATCTTATTTGGATCATCATAGGTATAAACTAAACATGCCTGTAGGTGTTTGCTATAGGCAGTTGCATAAACATACTCTGACTCAGTGCTTTAGCTAAAGTAAATATACCTATGTGGTGCCTATACTTATATTTCCTTATCATTTTCATGCTTTATGCAATTGATGATCCTACAGATGTTTAGCCCACAATGAAGGATGCTGACAGCTAGAGAGAGAGAGAGAGAGAGAGAGAGAGAGAGAGAGAGAGAGAGAGAAAAGTTCCCTAGATGGTGACTTACTGCCTCATCCTTAGTTAATGTTGCTTAATTAATTCCACTCCAATTAACTGTATAAAAATCTGATGGAAGCAGAAGAGATCCAATTTCATTTCTGTTAAATTGAGCTCACCTCACAATAATTAAAGTAAATTCTTGCTGAAGAAGAGGAACCTTAATATTTTCCTCAAAACAGAAGAATTGATCAGGCATTAGTGTCAGTATCCCCCTGGCAATGGCTAAGCATGGGGAATGTACGAAGGGCTGTTAGTGCTCTGAAGTGTTTCCACATCCTCCAATCCGAACAGCCAGGACCTAGAAGAAACAGGCAATGGAAAGACCTAGAAAAAAAGCTAAAGAGAAAGAAAAGGAAACACACTTACTGATACAGCTGTAGAAACAGCTGCTTTTTAAAACCATTTTTTCTCTTTTCCAATTTCAACAGCTTAAACGGAAACCCAATAAGTCAAGAGGAGGCCAAAGTCTTTGCAAATGAAAAGAGACTCATTGGCTTCTGAGAAACTTTTTCCAGGTTTGATGGTAATTGTCATGCCAGGACAAGTATAGTTTTGGCAGTGCTCAGAGCAATGCCAGAAGCCTGAGCAAAATGGACCTAAAACTTGAACAAAAAGATGGGCCCTCTGTGCATGTCTTGAGAATGATGTTTGAAAGGAGGACTTTACCTTAGTAATTAACCTGTTCTAACAACATTTGTGTTGGGAGCAGGCTTGGAGATACATCTGCAGAAACCTGGTTCAGAAGACAACCCTTAAAGCAGCGGCCCCCAATCTTTTAGGCACTAGGGAGCAGTTCTGGGGAGAAAGGCTTTTTCATGAATTGGAGAGGGTGTGGTTTCACGTGCTGCCTGCATCCTGCGGATGGGGCTTCACTTGTTTGCATGGATCGGTTGCTGGTATGCATTTTGAAGCTAGGAACCATCCCTGTGACCATCCCTTGTTTTGCTACTGGCTCACTTGGAACTTCTGCCAATTTACTCCTAGATCTTAGAGAGAAGAGAGGAAATGCATCCAACATGCTCACATAAGTGGTCCTTAATTTACCAAGTGGTTTAGTCAAATGATTGGGTTAGTGTTACAGAATGTTAAGTATCTTTTGTTCATAAAAAAATCTCTGTTTAGTGTTTTGGTTATCTGAGGATATTTAATAAGGGCTGAATCTCAGCCTCAATATGTTGGAAGAGAAGTATGATACAAATGAGATATTTGGGGGATGCTCCATTGTGGTATCTTTTTGTTCCAGTATTGATACATTCATTATTAGGGGGTTGGAAATAGAAATAAAAAAATATGAAAGATTGAACAATATAGTAGTAATTTTGAATTTAATTTGGTATATGAAGAATTCTGCATTTGTTGGATATGGACTATAGCTAAAATGTTTTACTTTGATGGAAATATAGTTTATGTTACAGCTTGGTCTGATGAAATGTATTCCTTTTTGCATATTCATTTGTTTCTCATGTGGCGGAATGCCACCAATCAAGGTTCAATTTATTGAAAGAATTATTTTCTTTATTAAAGTATTTCATTTTCTGCTTCCCTTGATTTGTATTTGTTCTGGTTGCATTGTACATTATCTTTTCTTTCATATATGCAGTACTTTTAAAAAAGATATGTAGAAATGGTTTAATTAGCACCACTGTTTACAAGTCAAAGCAAACAGACTTAGCATACCACAAGTTTTAGTGAACCCATTACCGTTGTTACCAGGAGGAAATAGGCATACTCTTGCAATCTTAAAATAAACGGACACATTGAATGAATTGTTCTTTTGTAAATGACCAATTGGTAATTTGTTACATCACCTTAAAATGTGATTCTCCCCCCCCCCCCATGGCACCATATATTTGAAATTAATTCAAAGCTTTCTTGGGGGGAAGTGTAGAGATTGTGATTCAAGGCCAGCGTATAGCAGAATTCAATATGTGGCTAAAAGAGGCTTTGGTTACAGTATATTAGTCATGATGACCGCAGCTGGTTCAATGAAAAAGTGTACAAAAGAGATGATTTGCATCCGTCAAAGAAAGAGACTGAGTTACTTGGCAATAAATTCATAAATTTTCTGGAGAAATATTTAAACTAAACAATGGGGACAGTGAGTTAATTGATACAGAACATCCCTGTCCCCGGCAATCTAAAAATTATAGGGTTATCAGTGCATGTAACATAGATGTGTATGTGGACAAGAATATCAACCTTGCTGTCAAGCAAAATCAAGCTTTTAATAACGAGCGCCACACAAAGTGCACTAACCAAATAGGTGGTAAGACAATAGGGGAACTCAGGCACCACTCAGGTTATGTAGAAAGTAAACACAGGGTCGGTCATAAAGGACTCAAATATCTATACACCAATGCACAGAGTATGAACAGCAAACAGGGTGAACTAGAAATTCAGGTCAGTGAGGGCAGATATGATATTGTTGCCATTACAGAAACATGGTGGGATGAAACCCACAAATGGAACACACAGCTAGAGGTATTTAATTATTTAAAAGAAACAGATCAAATAAAATAGGAGGTGGAGTTGCTCTCTATATAAGAAATAACTACATCTCCACAGAAATAGAGCATAACAATGACGAAAACTGTCTTGAATGCATTTGGGTCAATATAAAAGAGAGAAAAAATGACATTGCCATAGGTGTATACTATAGGCCACCCAACCAAACAGAGGAAATAGATGAACTTTTTGCTAGTCAGCTAACTAAGGTATGTAGGAAGCACATCACCATAGTAATGGGGGACTTTAATTACCCTGACATCAACTGGGAGACACCAAGTGGAAGATCAAACAGATTCCTGACAAACCTAGCAGACAACTTTGTCTCCCAAAAAGTAGAGAAGGGAACTAGGGGATTAGCCATTTTGGATCTAATTCTCATTAACAGAGATGAAATGATAGAAGGTGTTGAACCTTGGGAGGTAGTGATCATGCAATATTGGAATTCAACATTATGGAAGCACAAGCAATAGGACATAGTCAAACTAGAGTCTTGGACTTCAAGAGAGCTAATTTCAATAAACTTAGGGCTTGGGAAGGATTCCATGGATGAGAATCCTCCAGGGGAAAACAATGCAAGAAGCTTGGGAAATTTTGAAAAGCAAGATAATAGAAGCTCAGTCTACCTCAATACCAACAAAGAGGAAAAATAACAGCTCTCAAAAGAAACCAGCATGGCTGCATAAAGAACTCTCTGATAAATTGAAGGACAAAAAGGACAAGTATAAAAAGTGGAAAGAGGGACACATAACAAAGGCAGAATATCAGCAAATAGCCCGAGCCTGCAAAGAAGAAGTGAAGACAACTAAGGCTCAAAATGAACTAAGGCTTGCAACAAAAGTCAAAAATAACAAAAAAAAAGTTTCTTTTAACCTGTAAAAAGCAAGAAAAAAGTTAAGGAAATGATTGGTCCACTAGTGGGAGAAAGTGGCAAGGAGGCAACAAGCAACAGAAAGAAAGCAGAACTACTTGTTTTTTGCATCCGTATTTACACAAAGGGAAAAAACAGTCCAACCTATCAAAAACAGTACCGTAAAAAACAGATTAGAAACACAAGTTAAGATAGGCAAAAAAATGGTAAGTGAGCATCTGTCCACCTTAGATGAGTTCAAATCACCAGGACCAGATGGACTACACCCCTAGGTTCTCAAGGAACTGGCAAATGTGATCTCAGAACTACTGAACTATATCTTTCAAAGATCCTGGAACACTGGGGAACAACCAGAGGACTGGAAAAGAATTGATGTAGTTTCCATCTTCAAAAAAGGAAAAAAAATGGATCCAGGAAACTACAGACCTATCAGCCTGATCTCAATACCTGGGAAGATTCTAGAAAAGATAATCGAGCAACAAATCAGCAAACACCTAGAGGCAAACAAAGTCATAACCAAAACCCAAAAGCAGATCGTGCCAGACAAATCTTATTGCATTCTTTGACCAGGTGACAAAATAAGTGGACCAGAGGAATGCTGTGGATATATTTTACTTGGACTTCAGTAAGGCATTTGATAAAATAGATTACAACCTACTTCTTGATAAGATAGAAAAATGTGGGTTAGACAGCATCACCACCAGATGAATTCGTAGCTGGCTGACCGGCCCTACTCAGCATGTGGTCCTCAATGGAACTGCATCTACATGGAGGGAATTGTGCAGTGGGGTGCCCCAGGGCCCAGTGCTTTTCAACATCTTCATCAATGATTTGGATGAGAGGATAGATGGGGAATTCATCAAATTTGTAAATGACACCAAGCTGGCAGGAATAGCCAACACTCCAGAAGATAGGCTTAAGATACAGAAGGATCTTGACAGACTTGAACATTGGGCACTATCTAACAAAATGAAATTCAATGGTGAAAAAAGTAAGGCTCTACATTTAGGCAAGAAAAACCAAATGTACAGGTACAGTATAGGTGGTACCTTGCTCAATAGTAGCAACTGTGAGAGGGATCTTGGAGTCCTAGTGGACAATCACTTAAATATGAGCCAGCAGTTTGCTGCAGCTGCCAAAAAACCCAACACAGTGCTAAGCTGCATTAACAGAGAGATAGAATCAAGATTGTGTGAAGTGTTAATACCACTTTACAATGCCTTGGTAAGGCCACACTTGGAATACTGCATCCAGTTTTGGTCAACACGATGTAAAAAAGATGTTGAAACTCTAGAAAGAATACAAAAAGCAACAAAGATGATTAGGGGATTGGAGGCTAAAACATATAAGGAACGGTTGCTGGAATTGGGTATGTCTTGTTTAATGAAGAGAAGGACGAGGGGTAACATAATATCAGTGTTCTAATATCTCAGGGGCTGCCGCATAGAAGAGGGAATCAAGCTATTCACCAAAGCACCTGAAGGCAGGATAAGAAGCAACTGATGGAAACTAACCAAAGAGAGAAGCAACCTAGAACTAAGGAGAAATTTCCTGACAGAACAATCAATCAGTGGAACAACCTTCCTCCAGAAGCTGTGAATGCTCTAACACTGGAAGTTTTTAAGAAGAGAATGGACAGCCATTTGTCTGAAATGGTATAGGGTTTCCTGCCTGAGCAGGGGGTTGGACTAGATAACCTCCAAGGTCCCTTCCAAATTATTATTATTATTATTATTATTATTATTATTGTTGTTGTTGTTGTTGTTGTTGTTGTTGTTGTTGTTATATTGCTAGAAGGAGGGGGAAAAAGGTTTAAATAATACTAAAATAATGTGAACGATGACCAGAAAAACAACATAATTAGAATATTCAATTCCATTTTTTCAGCCTGAGCTAAAAAACAGCCACTAATACACTCATACCAGTGTAATGTATTCTAAAAAATATTGATAAATACAACATTGATAAATCCTCTTAAAAAACATATTGAAAGTAGGTGATCTTACCATATCAGCAGGAATTTTATAAATAGGGGTCATCACAAAAAAAGCCCTCTTAATTATACCTAAAATCTCCACAGTTGTGCATATTCTGCAACAAGTTTGAGTTAAATATATGCCGTTACTTAAATAATTACAACTTAATTGTAGTTTAAGGAGCTTAACTCTTAAGGGGCAAAAATGTTGAGGTATGAAAAAGTCATACCTGACGGTTCTTTCTGCTATCTTTCTCTTTTGGACTGACAAATGATCCTACAATGGGCTAGGGTTATTATAAGCTACCATTTCCCATTTTTTTATCTCCTGGCTTGGGATGAAGTATCTATTCAACATAGCAGGACAATCCCATTCTAAGAGAAATTCACAACAGCTATCTACAGGCATGATAATGGCTGCAATGGCACATAGAACCACATACAGATCTGGATCTGGTTGCCAACTTAGTGATGGGGGCTTCCCATCTGTTGGTATTTTAATTCTCAGGTAGGTATGAGTCAGAGGAAACTTCATGAACTCCCTGACAACCATGGGTTTAGCCCTAGTTATCTGAGTCATGTGGACAGTTACATATTAGACAGGTTTTGCTTCCAAGTACTGTATAATTTTGATGTGGGGAATATTAAATCTGCTTTGTTGTGAATAGAGTATTTCCTCATCCATATGGAATTGACACCGATTTCCTGATCAGCTGGGAACAATCAGACACCTTATGGATCCACCTGATTTCTAACAGGTGCTTGGGAGTAAGTTGCTTGAGGAACTGGTGGGAAGTCTTAATGGAGTTTTTCCCACAAGGCCTCTCTCAATTGGCCAATCCCAGTTGGCTCATTGGTTCTTCAAGGACCTTGTAAAGATACAGTTGCCAAAGGAAAAACTGGAGTGCAGCTGGAGGATAATGAAAACAGACTAAGCAGGGGTGCCTAATCTATTACAATCAGAGAGGTGAAGCTTAAATTATTTCTCCTTTGTTATTGCATCAGCTGGTGGTTGTCTAGTAGCTCTTTTTCTGATGGACAATACCTATTAGGATAAGGACAACTTAAGGATCTTCCATTTGGAAACTGTGACCAATTTGCTTCACATTTTGCTTGCAGGCTAACAGGCTTGTTCCAATACAGTCTGGTCTGGGCTCCAGTTGATCTTCCAATGGCATGCTGATGCCCCACTCCAGACAGCAGGCTCAGGTCAAAATAAAACTAACTTTAAGCATTTAATGAACTTTAATTACATGTAAGCAATACAAATACTATCTGCACACTTAAATTTTTCTCCTTCTGTGACAAATTCACTAAGAATGTTTAGGGATGATCTGGGGCATCCCCTGCAGATGTAGGGCCACAGTTTTGGCACCCAACATAGAACATGGCTTACTGAATGGCTAATTTCATACAGCGCTTTAAAGTAAATCACATCAAGAGAGGTATCTAAGTTCAGCCATTCTCTCCCCTTCACTGCCATCTCAGCAAAAAAAAAATTCCAATAAACTGTAAAACAGCTTCTTGTTCTTGGAATCGCTAAGTCAAAAGGGTCATTTTGATGGCCAAATGCAGCTACAGAATGAATAAATAAGAAATCCACTCTGTTTCACTAGGTTTCTTAGAAAACACATTTTCAACTGCCAGGTACATTGGCAAATGGGCTCTTTCCACTGAGTTGGCAGCTCATAATGGACTGTTGTTCAGCAGAACTAAGGTCCCTGAAAATAAAAATAGACTTGTGTTACAAGTTAAGAGACCAAAACTTTACAGAAGCTTTATGCTTAATATAGTTCCCATGGAGGTAAATGGTTTTTATTTGGAGCCTTTTCCATTATTGTAATAAGTTTGTCTTTTAAGAACTGTAGGAAGAAGCTAATCAGTTTGTTTAGTAAGCTTAACATCAACAGCTGTAGATGGCTTTGGAAAGGGATAGGAGAAACCAGTTCCTTGTTTGTGCTAAACTAGATCAGTCTTGATTAGGATTTGGTTAGAGCAGAGTTTCTCACCCTTGTCGACTTTAACAAGTGTGGACTTCAAGCTGTCTGGGGAATTCCATAAATCTTAAAATTGAAAGTTTGGAAAACATTAGAGTAACAAAAGAATTCCAAGATGCAGGCTGGAAACTTGAAATATATTCTGGAAGAAAGCAAGAACAAACAAGTTCTGCACTGTTGCCAGAATAACTTCATGACATTACCTATTAAATCACCAGGAATTGTCATGCTCAAAAAAGATACAGTGCCAATATGCTAATGGGGAGGAGTGGAAGAAAGCAGAAATGCATTACAGTGCTTCAATGCTTTTGGGGAAAGATACATCCTCTTAAATAATTACACATCCAAAATGACAATCTGCCATGAGAGGTGAAAAACACCACTCCAAAACTCCTTGGCTTACCAGGAAAGAAAAAGTGACTCAACAAACTGCAGATGACGCAGGCACAAACTATTTATGTAAGGATCCTTTCCTATTTGCTAACTGCCATTTGGACATGGTAATTTGTACTAAAATCAAATTGGGGAAAAAAGATTTAATGTTCTTACTATCAGATATTTTCTTCCTGAAACTTTGCCACTCAGTTGGCATATCAAATACAAAGGGCTGGCCCTTGAGGGGGCTGGCGTCAAAAAAAAGTCAAGACCCCAGCTGTAACCATGCAAATGCTTGGTTTTTTAATTTGTAAGCCATCCAGAGTCATCTTATAAGGAAGATGGGCATCATAGAAATTTAATAAGTAAAAGGATTGAAGCTGCCATTTTGACTTTTTTGATACCCATGTGGATCCTGCTGCAAGCATGGTGACTTCAAACAATCTTCTGAAATCCAAGTGGAAGCTGGGTGTTGGAATCAAAATTAAAGCTCCACTTGCAGCCACCCTCATGACTTGAACTAAGACCTGTACTGAGCTCTGTATTATAAATGAATCGGTCTTTTCTTTCCACTGTTGCAAATCAGAAGCATTTTCAAAGGGCAAAGGGGCTTTCTTGGGATCTGCTACAATTTACATGTGATATTCTCTGCAAACATAGAAATACTTGTGTGTTCTGCCCTCTGATGCATTTTGTTCAGTCAGAGCTGAACTTTTCCAACATGTTAACAAAGAGCTGCTAAGGACTATTTTCATCAATTGGCTCACCAACATGTGTTATTGAGTCAGAGATTAAAAAATAGTGCAAAGCCAACAGACATGAGGAGTGATGTAAGATGATCTAATGATTAATAGCAAGTTCATCTGTCAGACAAAGAGACTCTATTGATAGACAGAGATAATGAACTACAATTCCCAGTACGCTCCTCACTGGCCAAGCTGAGACTGTGGGAAAAGTAAGTTAGCCATTACTGAGGGCAGCGTAGTCTTGTGTGGAAATAAGAAATGGCCTTAGATATATTGTTTTGAAATTACGAATTTGCAAAGTAGCATATTACAAAGTACATTTAAAAAGCTTGCTTATTTTCTGTTCAGCCATAATGTGCGAATGGATACTTTCCATAATGAAATGGAGGCTTGCGTTGCTTCGTCTCAAAGCATTTAATTTTCAAGATCTACCAATATCATCCAGCAAGATGACATCAAAACAACAACAAAATATTTAAATTAGAATTAAAATTTAAAAAAACACTGAAACAGTCCAGCATAAAATGCTAACAGTTGCATTGTGACCATTATTAAACCAGAATAAAACTGAATGCCTGGGTAAATTTAAAAAAGTATAGTCTTAACTTGAAACTCTAAAACAACACAATTCACCAAGTTCTCCAAGTTCCAAATGATTTAGACTAATGTTCAATGATCTAGCAAGTGTGAACAAATGATAACACAACTGGGAGATGTCACCCGAGGAAGGGGAGCCCTACAGGCCCTAGAACACACCCGAAGAGATACTGTATTCCCAAATCCAACTATCAACTATCTTGAGTTAGAATTGCCACAAGAGCCACACAGTTTCTTTACTGTTATTGAAAGCTGCAGAGTGTGGAAGTGTCACCTAAAAACATCAAAAGAGAGAAAGAGAAAGCTTTTAGCCCAAATTCTTCCCTGCTGAGCTCTTTTATAGGTATGCTAAGTCTATTAGAGAATTAACATACCAATTTTGTTGATTTTCTGCTAAAACATTCATTAAAATGACAATCTTGGAGACTCCCAAGTGCTAAAAACTGGAATTCATGAAACTCATGAATCACCCATGGTTGTCTTGGGTCTTCTAAACAGCATCCTGAGAAAAAGCAAGGAGTGACTGGAATATACTCATTGTCCATTAGCAATGGTGATAGGAGGAATTGACCTCTTTTTCTATATTGGAATGAACATTTTATCACTGCTGTAAAAAGCCTTTAAATGCTAATATAGGTAGTCTTCGAGTTACAAATAGAATGGAGCCTGCCCATTCCATTCATAACTCAAAAATTCATGGGAGTGAATCTCATACCTCGAACGAAAACATTCCCTGCTCATTAAGATGCACATGGCTCATTAAGTGCACATGAGGTATCTCAGGGTAGGGAAGGCTATGGGGGGGCTAGTGATGGGATAGGTCCCCAAGGCCTCCCCGATCCACTAAGATACCTCATGTTTCACCCTCCCTTCCTGCCATATCGGACTCACTTACCTTGAAAAGATCTGTCTCCTGTCTGCTGCGATTCCTGCTTTTGAGGGACAGGGGATGGAAGCTCCTGGGTGCCATAATATCACGTGAGTTCAGGCATTGATCCTCTTTTGCAGAGAATGGGTGCCTGAACTCTCACACTGTTTGTGGTGCTTGCCTCCTGCTTCCCTCCAACTTCAGAGCCACATGGCTGCCGCCCCCGGAACAGAGGCCAGGGGAGGTTTCTGTTTGCCTCTGGAGGTTGGATCCAAGCCTCAGAGACCTGCTCCAAGCTGCTGTCATCCGAAACAGAGGTCGGGGAGACTTCTGCATGCCTCTAGAGGTTGGATCCAGGCCTCAAAGACCTGCTCCAAGCTCTTGCTACCTTGAACGGAAGCTTCTGCATGCCTTTGGAGATCTGATCCAGGCCTCAGAGGCCTGCTCCAAACCATTGCTGCCCAGAACAGAGGTCAGATCCAGGACTCAGAGGCCTACTCCAAGCCCTGGCACCTGGAACAAACTTGTAGAGGCACGCATAAGCCTCCCTTCCAGGCAGCTTGGAGGAGGCCTCTGAGGCTCTGGGGACAATGGGGTCACTTCTTCCCCCAGTGTGGTGAGTTCCGATGGGTCAGATGCAGGTGCGAGGGGCCTGGCCTTCTCTCTCAGTTGAAGGCTTTGGGCCTGCCCTCAGGCAGAAAGGAGTTAGGGGCAGGAGCAGGAAACAGGCATCGCAAACTCCTTTCGCATAGAAAATGAAAGTTTTTGACATCTGATTTGGCATAACTTCAAACACTTGCGTGAAATCACGGACTCCGGAAACTTCTATTCTTGGCATGAAAATCATTTCCAAACCGACTCTCCTCTCCCTCAAAGGGAAAGAAACCATGGCAGAGAGGATTTTTGCAAGGTAAGTGAGTCTGGTGCAGGAGGAAGAGAGGGGGAAGCAGTTGTGGGGAGGGGGGGAAAATAGGATGAATGTTGCAGAACCTCTGCAGTAGTTTGTAAGGGCGAACAACTGCCATGGTGCTGCAAGATTCATGATTTGGGGACTTGCTCATAAGCACTAGGGCAGTGATGGTGAACCTATGGCATGCGTGCCAGAGGTGGCACTCAGAGCCATCTCTGTGGGCACACCTGCCGCCACCGCCGCCAGCTCACGCAGGTCCATTAGGCCACTGCTGGTGCCTGGAGCGGCAGCCCTACCCAGCACAAAGGAGGTGAAGAAGCTGGCTAGCAAGCTCGAGTAGAGGTGGTAGACCACGCCCCCATGCGCTCACTGGCGTCTGTGTGCGGGGGCTGATGGTGTCAGGCAGCAGCCCCCCCTGCCTCGCCTTGCCCCACAGCATGGCACCCCGCCCTACCCCATGCCTCACCCCGCAGGACGAGCCTCCTGCCCACCGCCTCACCCACCAGAGACCGCCTGGATCTCCCTCATTCCTGCCCAGCCCCCACAGGCATCCCCCCATGAGCAACATCAAGGTGGCCACGCCCACCACAGCTATGCTCACTCAGTCTGCCAAGTCCACCACACCCACGCCCACCCCCCCTGAGGGCACCACAATGCTGATGCGGCCCTGGCACTTTGTGATAAATAAGTGGGTTTGGGGTTGCGGTTTGGGCACTCAGTGGTTCGCCATCACTGCACTAGTGGGTTCTTGTCACGTAACTTCGAACTGGCACTAAGTGAACCCTCGTAACTCGGGGATTACCTGTAATGTAAATGTTTGACATGGAATATATAGATATGTGTTCAAGGCTAGCTAGTATAGAAGTAATATATCCTTCTGCAATTTTCCTCTTTTTTCACATATAATAAATGTTCTGTGGGAAGTCAGCCCCCCAGAGAAGGAAATATTAAAAGGACAGGAAAATGTATTTCCTCAAAGGATCTTAAAGAAACAGAAAAGCATGCCCAATTTTCCTTGATAGGCCCAGGTCTCCCTCCCTCAAGCAGAAGCCAGCTCTGTACAAATGCAGATGTAAACCATCAGAAAGGCCCCAGATAGGAGATTAAGAAGACAAAGACACCTAAAATCTGCATACCTCACCCAAACTCTAAGAGTCATTAGCCCCAGCCCCAGGGAAGCAGGATATGACCTTTAGGACATAATAGGATTAACCTATCACCATCAGAATACCAGAAAAGCACACTTAGACTCAGGTCAAAGTTCATGCCACAGGAACAGGAACAACTCCACAAACAAAAGGCTCCAGAAGGTATAAAACTCCACTCCCTACATGTGTTCGCTCTCTTTCCTGCCAGAGCCATCTTTCTGTCTGGCTCTCCTCTTCAATAAACTCCACCCTTCTTTCTAAAGCAGTCGCCATGTTGTTTATCCCCAGCTTGGACTGAACCATGATGAAGACTTTTCCTTCAACAGTTCCACTTTTAAAAGTGATTATAGAGAAGACAGAATTCTCTACAAAGCATTTCAGAACACTGTCTTTACATATTTATAATCCCCAAAACGTACATAAAACAACTGAACAGAGTTCAATTAAGAATCGTTTTCCATGATGGATAATCACACCAAGGGCCAGACTGCTTCCAAAGTCTAATGCAGGGGTAGTCAACCTTGGCTCTTTTATGACTCGTGGACTTCAACTCCCAGAATTCCTGAGCCAGCTAAGCTGGCTCAGGAATTCTGGGAATTGAAGTCCACGATTCATAAAAGAGCCAAGGTTGACTACCCCTGGTCTAATGGCTGAGATGCTCATGCTTTCTCTCTCTCTCTCTCTCTCTCTCTCTCTCTCTCTCTCTCTCTCTCTCCCTCCCTCCCTCTATGGAAATAGGATCACATGAAGAATCTTCTTTGGAAGAGTGGAATTCAGAATAGAAGTTCAGGAAGTAAAGCAGTGTGTCTGTTTAGACCTCAGAAATCCAAGTGGGGAAGCCTGCAGAAAAGTACCCCATCATCACAGGGGTACAAGCTCATAGGGTTTTCTGTGCCAGCGCATATTAAAACAAAATTAGGCTTTGTGAAGTTCCATTCTGCATGTTGAATACAAGATAAAATATGTAAACTGGAAATAGGATTAAAAATAATAACTTATTCCTTTTTTTAAAAAAAAAAATCTCCCTATCCTCCAGACATGCTGAAATACTAACCATGCTGGCTGAGAGATAATACTTACCAGACAAACAATGCCCCATTGGGTCATCATTTCAGAGATGCCTAAACAGAAAAACAAAATGACCAAGGTGAGCAAAAAATCAGTGGAAGTAACCACGACTTCCATATTTCTGCTGGCTCTCCCACTGAGTTTCCTTGTAGGAATTTGGGAGGATCAGAAATCTTGCTTGTGCCTTTTTGCCTTTTTGCCTTTGCACCTTACCAGCAGGCAGGTAAACCAGGGAGGGAAGAACGGATTGCAAGACTGGCAGGGAAACTATTTCTTTAATTTTTCAGATTCATATTACTCATTTGAAATATGCAAATAAGTACTTGCTTTGTTGCCTATGGCAACAAGCAATACTTTTAGGCAAGTGGCCCTTTGAAAATTCAAAGGAAAGCTGTTCTTTTTGTTTTGTCTGCTAAATAACAATCTGAACCTGAAGAACATTAGTCAAGGATACCACATAACGTGATCTGTTTTTTCACCAGATAACTGATATCAGGACGTAACAACCTAGCACACTTACAATCTTAAAAACATTCAGTATGTCATATTCTTGAAGGATACCAGGAGTTTAGTTTCTCAGTAAGAAAATAATAACAAAACCCAAGTAACTTCTGTGTCTCATTTAGGAGATAATGATGAAATGTTTGGAAGACTGATTACAAAGTGCATTCAATCAACCATCTTGATCAAGACAGTATCTGGGACAGTGTTTTGTTGTTGTTGTTTTACCATTTTCCTTTTTCCATTTCAAAGCAGGCACTAGAATTGCAGGCTAAATCACAAATTCAAGACTTCCATGGTAGTGTGGCACAAGTTCTCCAAAGCAGTCAGGAAAGTCCCTTGAACAAGTATGTTTGCAAACCTAATACTGAACACAAATAGAATGATCTAAAGTCCAAACTAGTTAGGCAAATCATAAAATTACATATGTCTACTATATGCATGAGTTTTCCCTAAATTAGGTGTGTTCAGATGAATGAGACATTACTCCAGCCAGCTAACTTATCATTGTGTAACTTATAACCCAGAATATCTGGAGAACATTAGGTTGGACATAGATATTAAGTAGATAACTTGAATAAAAGGGAACCTGCTTTGGGGTATTCTAATTCAATTGTTAGTTAACTGAATCATCAGCAACAGAACCATTAATCAAAGGTTCCCGTTAACTTGTAGAAGAGCTCGATTCTTTGAATCTAAATTAGATTCAAAACATTCAAATCAGCATTCACATGTTCCATATTGAGGAAAGTGAGTCAAATTCTAATCACTTACACTGTCCTGATCACATTCCCATCAGGTTTTAGGGTATTAGGATTTGGTGCTCTAATAAAGTCTCATCCATTTTGGAAATAAATTCCAATTATATGAATGAAATGCTAGACTCAAACTATTTAGTAATAAAAATCCTGCTAGCAAAGAGCCTTTGAAAGTAAATATAGCCTTGGTACCAATTTCAGCTTTTCTGCTGATTAGGTGACAACTTAATTAGTGTGCATTGCAGAAGGTGAACTCAATCAACTGACCTACCAGGTGTTATCCTGACACTCATTAAAAAAGCTTAGTTCTGAATGAATTTAAAACCACTTCCATACATAGCTACCAATAAAGACCATTAAGTTGAACTACATCAGAGGCAGGAAGGAGCTCACTGTAGCCTTTGACATCACAAATGAGGTCAAATACATTCTTTCATCATTGGGACCAGATTTTTTAAAAAAAACATCCAAATAGGAAAAGTGTAAACACATTGATTTAACAAGATATTTTCTTTCCAGTTTGATTTTGAGGTTTGAATCTCAGGGGGTTTGTGGGGAGTAAAAGAAGAGCCATTTCAGCTACATTAACTTTATTAGAGGGGACATGGCATCAAGAGAAAGAAACAAATAATTCTTATATTTTGCTCTCCAATGAACTCTGTGGTGTGAAAGGGTAAAAGCATGGCTACATCAGTTCATCAAAATTGAGAATGCAGGATTGCAAATAACCTTAAATGTTGAGATTTCATTACTATCTGAAATAGATAAAAATAGATGAAAGAAATCAAAAGTCCCAAAAGCTCCAAAGCAATTATGTGTGTATTGTCAAGTTAAGAGAAGGGCAAAGTTAAAGGGGAAAAAAGAGATTTTCTCTTCTGGGTGAGAGAAATCTTCTGGATTTCTTCTGCAATCTGCGATCCCTCCATCAAAGTCCTCTTCATTGTTTGGGCTTCCTAAAGAGTGTGGTTTTCTTAATTTTCCGAGTAAAGATTATGCCATGGGGCATTTTAGTTCTTTCAAAAGCCACAGATGAAAATTCTGAGCTTGGAGTGAAATAGTGAGTTGCGATCCAAAAACAGCACATTGCGTTTTACAACTCAACCTGAACTACTTCACAATCGGTCAAGAATCTATATATTGAATGCATGTTGGACTTTAGAGAATCCAATAGACACAGCTAGATTCTTTCATACTTCAGTCCAGTATATGACAGTAACCTTTTTAAATTTCTAAAAATTCAGAAGTCAGCATAACCTAAGCCAAGGAAATACAATCTTGAGACATTGAACAAAGAATGTAATCATGTAAGACTTTTGTACTAACATTTGTACTTTTTCCCATTAGCATGTGATAATGCAAACTTTTACCTTGATTGATACTGAGCCCAGCAAAGCTTTAAAAAAAACCAAAATGAGACATCTTTTAATCCAAGATTAATCAGTCTGTATTTTATCAACTAGGGCAGAGGAGCAAGGTCTGAAATGTATGCTTAATCCAGACACTGAAATGGTATTTCAGTTAGAGGGAGAAGACTCTAAAAGTGTGATACTTAACTATGATAATCAACTACTAAAAAGATAAAAATATGCTGTTTGGGGCAAATCATACTCAGTCAAGTTTTATATTAAGTCTTGTATTAAGTCACATTAACTGCTTGCAGAAATCATAAAATGAAGAGTGTTGGTCTGATCCATCATGATTGTTAATAACACTTTTATGCAAAGAAAAAGCAGGGCTTTTTTTCTCATAGAACGCCCAGAACGGAGTTCTGGCACCTTTTTTTGGATGGAACCTTGTAGGGTAGGCAAGGCGGGTTGTATACTGTGTGTGAGTTCCGGCATCTTTTTTTTTTTTTTTTAGAAAAAAAGCACTGAGAAAAAGTATAAATACCTTTGTACAATGTCCCAATTTAGGGTTCCCAAGCAAGTTAGAATTAAAAGCCAAGTTTAAATGTACATTTACAAATGATTTATCAAACTGTATAGGTGCAATAGGTAACTGTTATCCCTTGAATGCTGGTTTAATCTTTGCATAATTGGAGACAATCTGCCGCATGCTTCATCCCATTGCTAATATTTTTTGCAGTTTACTAAAGCAGAATTTATAGTTTAATATGATATCTGAATACACCTTTAAGTTCTCAGAATTTTAAATTTGAAAACTATTTTAATGCTAAATCTGAAATACTTTTTTAAAACAAACAGATAAAATACTATGGGAAATTTTTGGCCCTTGATCCTCCACATATTTGCTGAAAAACAGCTCCCAGCAACCCTCACAATTGGCCATGTTGGTTGAAGCTCTTGGAAATTGCAGTTCTGAAAACCTGCAGCTTTCAAACTTCCTTTCCTTGAACCAATGAACCAGTGACATTGCAGAATGCTTTCAAGACCACTGAAATCACATATTTTTAATATGCAACTTGTTTTCAGTGATTCCTGAAAGAATTATATGGCTTCAGTGGTTCACTGATCCAAGAAAGAAGGCTATCCACCATTTTTAGTAATTGACAGCCTATTTGTAAGCATCGGTTCTGACCATTCAAGAAAGACAGGACAGAACTTATTCTTAATTTGGGGAGAATCTGTATTGCAGAATGAAATGAGGGATCAGCAGTTTATATCAGGAAGATTTGTTCTTACAGACCTCTTACCTTGATACTCTTTATTGGCCTAGAGCACTCATTTTTCCAAGTAAGTTCAATGCCATTAGATATAATGCCATCAGATGTAATAATTGGTACAGATGTCTTGCGTACAATATTCTGCAGTACAGAAACAGAGCTTGGGAGAATTAATATTGGCAATATAACTGAAGGATGCAATTTTGTCTTGCCAGTTTTCTCTTGATGCAATTTCTTCATCAGATATTTGTCCAAAATAACATTAAAATGCAAATTGCTGCTACAATCAGGTATTGCAAAATGCAAGAACTTAATTTATTGCTGGTCAGTTATAGATATATCAACTGATCTATCCTTTGGAAAGGTACCCGGGCTGGATTTTTTTGGTGCTTTTTAACAGCATAGTAATGGGGCAGACTATCATGTTTATTGGCATCTGCCAAGTTATGAATTAATTTTATTTTCTATAATGCATCTGATTATATGCTTGATCTCTAAATATGCTTAAAATTACCAATCACTTGATTTTAACTTTTTCTTAGTCTTTTGTAAAGATTAAAAAGAGAAAAACTGAATTGTATGAAATGATTGTTTCCCATGAGTCCCTGTGTAAAGCCAAAATCAGTGCATGGAGCAATGAAGAAAAGGGATTAGGATTAGAGCTGAGATTCCCCATTCATCCATGTTTCTAACATAGGGTCAGTCATCTTTTCCCTGTCTTATATTTCTATGAAAACCAGCTTCTATGCGCATAGATATATGTCAAGTAATACAGTGGGAACAGATCGTATATAACAAATATATTGCATGTACCCCTTGGAGGAAAAATTGTCTTGATATTCTCATTATTTCATGTATTCTTGTATTCTTCCTTCTCTAAATCTCTCAATTAGGTGTTATACAGTGCATTCAGAAAGTATTCAGACCCCCTTGACTTTTGTCAATTTTGTTATGCTGCAGCCTGATTCTACAGTTGTTGAAATTCATTTTTTTTTCTCAATCTACTCTCAGTAACCCATAATGACAAAATGAAAACAGAATTTTAGAAATGTCTGTAAATTTATTAAAAATAAAAAAACTGAAATATCACATTGGCATAAGTATTCAAATCTTTCACTCAGTACTTTGTTGAAGCACCTTTTGCAGAAATTACAGCTTCATCTTTTTGCGTATGACGCAACAAGCTTTGCACACCTGGATTGGGGGATTTTCTGCCATTCTTCCTTCCAAATCTCAAGCTCAATCAGGTTGGATGGCGATGGCCAGTGGACAGCCATTTTCAGGTCCGTCCAGAGATATCACGTCAGAGCTCTGGTTGGGTCACTCTAGGACAGTCATAGAGTTGTCCCTGAGCCACTCCTGTGTTGTTTTGGCTGTGTGCTTAGGATCATTGTCATGTTGGAAAGTGAACCTTCGGCCCAGTCAGGTCCTGAGAGCTGTGGTACAGGTTTTATTGAGAATATCCCTGTATTTTGCTTTGTTCAGTTTTCCCTCAACCCTGACCCAGTCTCCCTGTCCCTGCTGCTGAAAAACACCCCCACAGCATGATGCTGCCACTACCATGCTTCACTGTTGGGATAATATGAGGCAAGTGATTGTTTCCTCCAGACATAACATTTAGAATTGAGGCCAAACAGTTCGTTCTTGGTTTTATTAGATCAGAGAATCTTGTTCCTCACAATCTGAGAGCCCTTCAGTTGGTTTTTTTTGCAAAGTCCAAGTGGGCTTTCATGTGTTTTGGACTGAGGAGAGGCTTCTGTCTAGCCCCTCTGCCATAAAGCCCAGATCGGTGCAGAGCTGCAGTGATGGTTGTCCTCCTGGAACTCTGTTCTATCTCCACACAGGATCTCTGGAGCTCAGTCAGAGTGACCATCAGGTTCTTGCTCACCTCTCTTACTAAGGCCCTTCTCCCCCAATTGCTCAGTTTGACCAGGCAACCAGCTCCTGGAAGAGTCCTGGTTGTGAGTTGTTCTATGGTGAGTGGCTGCGCTGAGTTGTCCTAGACCCGATTAAGCAAGCTAATGGAGCTATGCAAGATACTGGATTTGATTTCAAAATGGTACATGAGAGCATTGCATGTTTGCAAATGTAGCTCTTATTTGTCACTTTATTAGGAAAACATGTAACTGCTTTAAAGGCACTAGGCTAGAAAGCAAGAGATCATGAATTTAGTCCCACCTTAGCCATGAAAACCAGCCAGGTGATCTTGGGCCAGTTATTCTATCTGACCCCACCTCACTTCACAGTGTTGTTGTTATGGGGAAAATAGGAGGAAGGTGTGTTGGATATGTTCACCACCTTGAGTAGTTTGTAAAAATAATAAAAGGGAGATACAATCAAGCAAATAAATAGTTGCAGCCAAGTAATACATTTATTTCTCCATACATTTTGAAATCCTTTATTTCTGATGTGAGGGACAGCCCTTTCAAGATAATATTGTAGTTTCTAAGTCAGACTTTCACATTTGTTGGCAAATTAAGAATATTATTGAACTGACATCGGAGTTACTGCTTGTTGCTGAGCCATTAAGTGCTAGAAAGGAAAAGCATACAAGAATTTTACCAAGACAGGAAATATGGCTTTGTAGGAAATTGTCAAGGCCTACATATAATTAACAGTTGCACATTTTCTGGGACTGAAGAGGGAACATCTGTTGTGCTTGACTGGGTCTGTATATAAACAGAGCAATAGTGTCAAGAACAATACCTCTGAAAGCAGGGAGGGTTACATTACTTGTGAAAAAGCATATTCAAGAAATTCTGTCAGCATAGCTTAGACTAGTATTATGTGCCTATTTCTTCAGGACACATACAGATTTCATTGGAAACAGCTGGACAGCTGACAGGAGGTGGTGAGTGTGTTGAATAAGGGGAGGGAGGAGTCAAAAGCACCAGAACAACAGTGAGACAGAGCAGTTTGATAAAAAAAAAAAAAGTACCCTAATTTGCACAAAGGGAAGAAAGAACCTGCTGAGATACATGTATCCAACACTCCTTTGTTATTAGAAGAACAAAAGGAGCTTTGCTCTGGAGCAGTGTTTCTCAACCTTAACAGCTTTAACATGCACAGACTTCAACTCCCAGAATCCCTAGGCAGCATGTTAGGAGTTGAAGTCTGCACATCCTAAAACTGTTGAGATTGAGAAACACTGCTCTAGAGAAAAGGAAATGAAGAAAATAAAAAAATATACTCTGCATTCATGTCTCTCCAAGACATATTCCAAGCCAGCAGTTCTTGCAGCTTGATGGTTTACCCTTTTGAGCAGGCACTGAAATCATGCCTTTTAAGATCACAGCTCAGCAATGGCTACCATATTCTCCCTCTGCTGCCTTGGCACAAAATCAAAAGGCAATTCTGGAGCCAAACTTTTTGGCTATATTTAGTGGATGCATATTATTTAGTATGAAATTGAAAAATTACACATTATAAATTATTTAATACGGGACTTCTTTACTTTTCATGGTCTTCTAACTCTCCAGTAGTAATATACAAAAAAAATTATGGCAAACCTTTGAATGAATGAGTTTTGTCCAATCTATGTATGTCTACTTAGCAAAAAAAGGTTTCTGTCAAATCCAAAGAAAACTGGAAGAACAAATAGAGGCTAATTGTTCTCCCAGATTAATTAGCACAAAGAGCAAAGGCTGAAGATCTTACTGCATTCCATTTTAGTACAAAATGAACACTTTGCAAGTGTCTTGTAAAAATTCTGACACTGCTGGAAATGACTTTGAATTCCATTAATTAGTTGGAATGTCAGTGCAAATCTGACACATACATTACACTAACTTAAGGCAATGAGGCACAACTCTGATAATGGAAGGCAATTCTAGAGTACACTGCAGTGAAACTTAAATCAGCTGCAAATAGAGTTAACAGGTGTTCATTTAAATTCTACACATGAACTTCTGCACTTAACTAAACGGGGGTAATTTTCATTCAATTTATTATTGTACTGCAAAGTCAAAAAGTGCCTCTTGAAATTTATAAAAGTTTTGAAGGTTCTCATCTGGCCGCAATCATAAAATCAGTCATAATATCTGGAAAGTAGAAGACATTTGTATGATAGTTTCTAATGGAAGCAAAAGATTTCATTGAATTATATTATTGGCTGGGTTTTATAAAATTGTAATCTAAATAATCCTAAAGATATCAGGTTGTCTACTACTGGTCTATTTAAAACTGGCAACAATGCAAATTGTGTCTCAGAATATTATTTAAGGTCATAAACAGACTATGTTTTAATGCAGGAAAAAGCGGCTATCCTAAATACATTTACTACAGAGCATATACCTTGGCCAACGGATCTCAGTGGAAGGTGAAACAATAAAGAAAATTGAACGGTGTGTTAAATGTGATTGGCAGGCATTCGGTAAGCTATGCATAATTTTCAAGAACCTGAGGAGAAAAGTTTTCAATCAGTGTGTACTACCTGCTCTAACATATGCCAGTGAAACATGGACAGTAACCTCACAATCAATACAAAAGCTAGGAGTGATGCAAAGAGCCATGGAAACATACAGACTCGGCATTATAGGACAAGGTAGAAAGATCTGCACATGGATTAGAGAACAAACAAAAGTATACGATATCATCAAGAGAGTAAAAGAATAGAAATGGAAATGGGCTGATCACACAGCAAGAGGAACTGATGGCAGGTGGACCAAGGCAGTCATAGAATGGATCCCATTTGATAAAAAGCATCTCCACAAAAGAGACCTAAAACAAGATGGAGCGATGACATCAGCAAGTATTGCGGGCCCAATTAGCAAAAGAAAGCTCAGGATCGTATTGATTGGAAACATGCGGAAGAGGCCTTCATCCTACAATGGATAGACAATAGCTAAAATGATGATGAGTGATGAGACTGTATTGAAGAGAGATGGTCTTCTTCCGAATCACAAATGTATTGGGTCCTTGCTAACTCTTGGCATGTAGAAGACAGAATATTCTATCTAGATTAATATTGCATATTGTGGATAATCCATGCAATTCACTCTTCTATGCCAGCAGCTGAATAGAAAGAAGAATAAAGCATCACACATTTAAAACATACTGCATTCGTTTTCTTCATAACAAAAATGACAAACTAAATAAAAATCCGTAAGAAGCAAAATGTATTTTGAAGTTGTTATAATTACTGAGGTGAGTATATGTTTAAATAAAACTTAAAAAGACGCCCAATCATAAAGTATGCTTCAAAAATTTATTAACATGTACATATTTTAAACAAATGGAATGTTACTTAAAAAGTATAGCCTTGATCAGTAAAATAAAAATCATAATTGTATACTTCCAGACTAAGTAGATGTACCTTAAAAAAAAATTCAAGTAATTTTCCCCAATCATATAACTCATTTAAAAAAAATTCAAATATATTTTACATTCAATGTTACTAATTACATTCTTTTATCAACAGAATAATGAAGGAAGATTTCTTGCTTATTGTCATCACCAAATATAACGTTCCTCATTAAATTGTTCATACTCAAAATTTCATTTCCCATTTTGTGGAAATAGTTAATTTGAACTGCTGATTTTCAGTAGGTTCTTTCAACCATCCAAATAACTCCAGGGAGGGTTAAAAAGTTCATACTCTTCACCAGTCTAGTTATTCCTTAATCATCCTCTTCACATTTAAAAGTTGGTTTGGCAATTTAGTTTCTTCAAATGTATACTCTTATATCTTTGTATTATTTTTCAAATTATTATGTGTATTTAAGGCTAGTAGGGAGGTGACATTAGAGTTCTTGTTAAACCA
The DNA here is from genome assembly GCF_001527695.2 of Protobothrops mucrosquamatus. Lineage (NCBI taxonomy): Eukaryota > Metazoa > Chordata > Lepidosauria > Squamata > Viperidae > Protobothrops > Protobothrops mucrosquamatus. Next base: position 4,394,296 of record NW_015386253.1, on the reverse strand, counting down.
AAATCACATTTCAATCCTACTTTAATGAGTGCCTATATAAGGCATTCACAGTTCCCCCAGTTTCAAGAAAACATTGGAAACTTTTTAGGAGTTTCACAATGAGAAGATAAAAAAGACAGCTTCCCTAAATTTGTCTACTGTTACAAATCCTTGCCTACAATATATATTACCATTTAAGTTCTGGCTATATTACACATTGTGCTACATTGTGATTTGTTTAACCATGTGTTTAAATAAATCATATTTGGCTGGTCTCAAACATTACAATAATTCTTAAGTCATAGTGTGCAAATCACAATGTTTGAATTGACACAGCATGCAAATCCCAAACCAAAGAAATCATGCTTAGTAGAATGTATACCACTTTCAGCTATATCAATGTGTACAGCGAAGTGGCCAATAGTTCACATGAATGAAGGACATATTTCCAAATTTTCTGCAACCCAGTGGCTCATTGGTAAGCAATAAATAAACAAGGTCAACATGAAAAAAGGTTATCTGAAAATCAGATTTGGAAACCACAGATTATATTTTTCCAAAACCATCATTGCAGTTTGTGTAAACAATCTGTTGAAATTGTTGCCAGTGTTTAAGAGTCAGGGTGTCAAAACATGGGAAAGTGTTGAGTCAGGATGCTCTTTATAGATCTTGTAAACAGAACAATCAACAATTGATTGGCACTTTTAGATAAATTAATCTATGAAATCAGTTAAAATATTCTTAATTTCTGCCTTGTTAACACCTCAATATAATTGCATTTAGGATATTAAAGGCAATCCATGGTACTCTCTAACCAAAGAGAGAAGCAACCTAGAACTAAGGAGGAACTTCCTGATAGTTAGAACAATTAACCAGTGGAACAATCTGCCTCCAGAAGCGGTGAATGCACCAACACTGGAAGTTTTTAAGAAGAAACTGGACAGCCATTTGTCCAAAATGGTATAGGGTTTCCTGCCTGAGCAGGGGGTTGGACTAGATGACCTCCAAGGTCCCTTCCAACTTTATCATTATTATTATTATTATTAATAAATAGTTCACAACTAATTAGAACTATTTTAATTTTTTAATCTTTTTTCAAGGACATTCTAGAGTTTCAAAATTAAGCAAATCTAACTAGCTGCACTAATTAATGCCTCATTAAAGTTTCCACTGATCAATATTTTAGTTGATAAAATAATTAAAATTCTATCACCTAGACTTTTTAGATTTAAAATAATCATGCTGAAGCAATGCAAGACCTGATAGCTTAAAAATACCCCTGGGCTGATAACTTGTACAAATAATTATTGCACGGTATTAATGTTATTTCATGGAATAACCTCTGCTGGACATCTTGTTGCGTCAATTTTTCAAATATACAAACCAGCAGCCTAAATAAATACTGTTGTTTTGCATTTGTTCATAGCAACCTTTTCCAACTTTATGGCTCCAAGTGTCCTGGAACAACTTAACACTAGGTTGGGATAGTGATTGAGAATTTAAGAGTGTTGCTCTCCAGATGTGCTAGTATTATATCAGGTTGAAATAGTTTAACTTTCAACATAAAGGCATTAACTAGTCTACATGTAGATTTCAGTCTCCTATGTATTCCCATCATCATGCAGAGAAAAGAAAAGCAGGCTAACTCATGTATACTGTATATCTCAACCAGAGAGAACAATGACTGAGAATAACATAACCAATTTTTGAAATAATGTTGCTGATGCTGCCCTCTTATGGTTTTGCTTCTAACACCTTCCGGACCTTTATACTATACCCTATGGAGATTCCCAATCATCTAGGCAATGGATGTCCCAAAGAGGCTTTTTCCAAAAGGCAACTGGACTTTTTTCCTTTGAAAACGTTTCACTTCTGAAGAGGCTTCTTGGATGAGAAGTGAAGTGTTTTCAAAGGAAAAAACCAAGACAGTCCAATTGCCTTTTGGAAAAAGCACTTTTGGGACTCTCAATGCACTGCTGCAGGCAAAGGAGCTGTTTTCTGGTCCTCACATCCTACCAGGACTATATGTGTGTGCATGTTTGTTTCAATGAATAGATGGGTAGTGTGTGAAGAAGTGATAATGAAAGGAAGAAGGAAATAATAAAAGTAATATCTACCACTTAGAATTTGGCATCAACTCAGCCAGATGTGGCCTCTGGCAACTTTCTCATGAAAGAATGTACCTTTTGATTGCTAAGTGGTTATTACTACAGTTGCCACAATTCACTCAGTGAACTATGGTTTACAGCAGGCCTGATCTTCTAACTTACATGGTTTTACCCTAGACCTGTAAATCTCAAATTCATTTTATTAGTGAATTAATTTAGAACACTGCCTTTTGACTTTTCAGTCTAGTGAGCAGAGCAGTGTATCTAATACAAACTCTTTAACTTTCACATTTCTTTGTAGGATTTGTTCAAAAACCCCAGAATATCTGAGGAAGACTATCCCTATTACATAAGTAGTGGCAGTTAAAATAATAGGGAAAGAAACTGTCTTCCCTTATAAGGCATTGGTTTGGGGACCAGGCTCAATTTGAGAGTTGCACAAAGAAAAAATAAATTATTTCAAACAAATAAAATGAAGGGATGAGATAATTAGGAAAATTCAAATAAATATCTGATTCTCAAAAGTATTTTGTATCCAAAAGTTTGTTTTATTTCTAGTTACATGTCCTTTTTACTTGGCTCTGGCTGATCTCAGTATTTTGCACCTGATTCTTAAAACAGTTGATCTAGTTAAAAAACAAATTAAATCTCAAAATTGCAAAGTTCTCTCATCCCCCCACTACACAGCCAATATTATGTTTTAATTAAAGTTGTCTTAGATGTTCTGAATAAAAGAAAAATCTTTCATATTATGGGGGTGTTTTTTTTTTCGAATTTAGTGCTGAAAAATGAAACAAACCCTTTAGAGAAAAAACAATGAATAGGAAGAGACTCAGGTTCTTGCCACTTGTCCCTCATGACTTCTTTCCTGTAAATAACCCTTCTTGGGTTGTTGTTCGTTTTTTGCACATTGCAAGCAAATGTGGTTTGGGAATTTCATGCTTGCTGAACATCAACTTCTGACCACTATGTAATATTGAACCAGAGAAGGAAAATACAATATTGTTTTCTTTCTGAAGAAAGTAAAGTTTGCTGGCTATAGCATTTAATACATATGTACACTGCAAAAGACATTCTTCATGAATTTAATATTTGGTTTAAAATTTTAACAGTTGTGAATGTACAGCAAATGTATGAAATATTTCTATATGCACATGAATTACGTGCAATATAACAGCAGTAATTAATAACAATAATAGTCAACAGAAATTTGTTTTTAAAATGATCTTACGGGAACAGAATACATAAATATAGTGAAATAATCTGATTACACAATTTATTTTTCTCATTTTAAATTTCATGTTAAGTTTCCATCACCTTTATTAAATACTTTTTCATGTTGTCACAAACTTTATAAGATATTTTAATTGCTTCTAAAAACATCCTCAAATATATTAACAGCTCATAATTTTATTTGATGAGCTTCTTCTCTATCCTCTCAGAGAAAGCCCATTTTACAATTTATGATAAGACACAATTGTGTAGTAAAGTATTATAGATTCAAGAATACAGGCAATATACCCAGAAAATATGTAAGCCTGTTTATATCAACAAGAAGCGCATATGACTGGGTATAGGATTACAGTTAATACATCAATGACATTGATGCAAATTATTATAATCTGCTATGACCAGCCATTGAGATATAGTAATCTCCAATACAAAAGTTAAAAAAAGGCCAGACATTATCCCAATGAAACATTTCATCTTCCCTACCTTTGTGACTACTGAACTTAAGGAAAGTGGCCTGGTAACTGTGATAGTATAAGAAAATAACTACCTGAAACATTAAAAATATAATACCCGTTAAATTAGCTTGACTGGCAGCATTCTGAAAGATGTTATTTGCCATGTCCCTATAAGTTTTTTAAAAAAATATTGCATAGTTGTTAGATTATGCATTTTCAAAAAAATTGCTGCATTAATATTTACAATGTATTTTATTATACAGAAATGAGAAGAGATTATGGATTTCAATAACTCTAATTGGATCAATAATATTAATTCAGAATTAGCCTTGATTGCATTTTGTTCTTTGGGCTGCATTGTGACAAAGCTTTACTTACAAAATTTTCAAAGATTCAAAGAAAGAACATTGCATTATTTTCCATAAAAATGTGAACAGCATATTGGATGAAGAATCTCTGTATCTCATAGTTTGTCTTCTTCTTTACTGTGAGAAAAAAGAATAGGTGATTCCAAATAAAAAATGGCATCTTCCTTGTGAAATGTTCCAGACTGATGTAGAACATACAGCTTCTGTTCAAGGAATTATGTCAAAACATTCTGTATCTGTACACTGCTTTTAAAAAAATGAAAGTAACTTTGGCCTGTAAATATAAAATATCTATGAAGTTTGTGAGAGTGAATTTTTCCAGGATGTGCAGCATTTTCAAAATCCCTGTGATGCCTTTAGATGAGCATTTGGTACACTGAGGATCCAGCTTTGCATCATTTGTCCCATGCTTGTTCCATCTTCTTCTTTCCCACTCCAAAACGAACAAAAGTTCACTTTTAGATTGACTTCTAAAGATGGAACTTCACATCTATTACTTCTGGTAAGCAGTGTAAGAGACTACAAAAGATTAACAAACACACAATTATATTTCTTGAGAGTAAAATACATTTTCTAAATCACAGTAGTATCTATCAGGACATCTGATATTCAGGTATTTAAAAATAATTATAATTAATTTTCTTGAACTTATTCTTTAATATTAATAGTTTTGAGAAATAATTATTTTCACTTCAGCATATGGCTAATATCTTTGAACATGACTTCTTTATTTGTATGTGGTCTATTCCCAAAGGCTCTGGTCTGGACAGACAACAATCAAGATCAGTATACGATAGCTCCACATGTAATATAAAGAAAATAAACAAAATCATGAACCCACCTTTGCTCAAACATCTTCTACTCCTATGTTAAATGAAATAATAGATCTTAACTGCACTTCTGAAACCAGGAAGAAAAGAACAGATCTGGTCTCCATTAAGAAGAAATTCCTAAGCATGAAGGTTAAGATAGAAACCTTCTACTTCTGAATCAATTGTGGCTTTTTGGACTATAAGTACTGGAACCCTTTGGGGATATCTATATGTTTCAAGATTGTATAGAAAGTTCTAGTAATTTGATTGTTACAACTCTGTGAAGTAAATTTGTTTATTTAGTCAAACTTATGGCTGTCTTAATTGGAATCACAACGTTTGACTGAGTAAGAGAAACTGACTGACTGAATATAGCTCTTTATTCAATATCTATCATTTCTATATTTAAGGGTAGATAATTCTACCATAACTAGGCAAAGAACAGGCATTGGTTACAGGTAATCTGCGGTACATTAGTTAGGACTGCCACCATATTTTTTTTAAATATTCTGCTAATACAATATTACAATGCAGCAGCAATACAATACTTCATTAAAATATCAATAGTAGAAAATTCCTTCAAGCTTGCTTGCTTGAAGCGCTGCTTGAGCAGGGTCCGTAAGATTATCTGGGACACTACACATCCTCTTCACGACCTGTTTTCCTTGTTACCTTCTGGGAGGAGGCTTCGTGGTATCCGTAGCAGAACATCCAGATTCAACCAGAGTTTCGTTCCATACAGCATTAACCTTGCGAACTCTCAAGCTTCCTCCTTCCGTTATATATTCAAGATGGACAGTATTTAATATTTATTTGCTACGTATATGTAGGGATGTGGGTCTATGCATATGTTGTTCATAGTATATTTAGGTGTGTGTCATGTGTTTCACTTTGAGAGCGGGCAACTAATTTCATTTTTGGTGTGTGCCATTGTGCCCACAGTATAAAAATGACAATAAAGGTTATCTATCTTATCTATCTTGTTTATTTATTTCTTGCCTTTTTTGTTTTTATAAATTAGTTAAGGTGGTATACATACCTAATATTCCCTTCTCCTGTTTTATCTACAACAACCCTGTGAAATGAGTTGGGCTGAGAGAGTGACTGGCTCAAAGTCACCTTCAGATGGCTTTTGTGCTTAAGGCTCCTGGTTTCTAGCTGGCGCCTTAACCAGTAGACCAAATCAACTCTTTTTTTGTGGCAGTATCAATAGTTTACATCTTTAACTCTATGCTTTTTGTTGCAATTGGATATGAAAGCTATAACAGTAAATGATATCAGTGAAGCCAAAAAAAATTTCCCTTTCTCTTTTGGGGAAAAAGTGCAAAGAAGAGCAACTAAGATGATCAAAGGCCTGGAGACAAAAACAAATGAAGAACAGTTGCAAGAATTGGGTATGGCCAGACTAGAGAAAAGAAAGGAGTGGCAAGATAGCAGTATTCCAGTATTTGAGGGGCTGCCATGAAGAAGAGGGGATCAACTTACTTTCCAAAGTACCAGAAGGCAAGACAAGAAACAATGGATGGAAATTAATGAAGGAGAGAAGCAACCTGGAATTAAGAAGTAACTTCCTATCAGTGAAGATAATTAACCAGCTTGTCTTCAGAAGTTGTGGGTGCTTCATCACCGGACGTTTTTAAGAAAAGACTGGACAGCCACCTGCCTGAAATGGTATATAGGGTCTCCTGCTTGAGCAGAGGGTTGGATTAAAGACCTCCAAGATCCCTTCCAGCCCTATTCTGATTCTAAAGCTTAAACCATGGCAATCAAAACATCCATGTGATACATATGTGGCTTCTTTTATATCCACTTACTATCTAGGACAGGGGTGTCAAACTCAATTTCACAGCATTGCGATTGTCCTTGGGGGGCCGGGTGGGTGTGGCCAGAATGGGTGCAGCCTACTGGGTGGGTGTGGATGGAGTGGGTGTGACCAGCTCTACATCATTCGCGTCAAGGGTGCCTGTGGGGGCCTGAGCAGGAGTGGGACAGATCTGAGGGTCTCTGGCAGAAGGGGGTGGGACCGCGGCAAGTGCCAAGGCATGATTTACCGGGGCAAGTGCCAAGATAGCCACCACAAAATTGTACATTGGCTCCCGGCTGGCCTGGGCCAGGGCCAAGGTAGCGGGGGCCGTTCCCTCACTGTTTCCAGGATGGCTTCGCGGGCCACATGAAACCACTTCGCAGGCCACATCCGGCCCCCAGGCCTTGTGTTTGACATGTCTGATCTAGGAGATACACAATATAATTAAAGAGTCTACAGTTAAAAGAGATGCTTGTATTGTACCTGAATTTCTGATACAATACCTGATAATATGTATTGTACCTGAATTCAAACTTTTTTTACATAAATATTATACCAGAAACAGCAGCAGGCATTCAAAATTGGAATTTCTCATTTCAAATATACTGCTTTCTTCCTTCAAAGTGTAAGTTTTTGGATTTAAAAAAAAAGAGAAATTTGCTTACAATATGATAGTGATCCCAACAAGAAAAATTCATTAAATCATGGCAAAGATCTTAGGGATTACAAATTAGTTCTGAATAGGCTAATTGACATTGCTCAGATAGCATCCCTACTTCAAAATATTCTTTAAAAAGGAACTGGCATATGGAATTCATGACAATAAAATAAGTACATCCTATTGTTATATACACTTTGTGTACCATTACAAACAGAACAATATACAGGTAGGCCTCAGCTTAACAACAGTTAGTGACTGTTCGAAGTTGCAACAGCACTGAAAAAAGTGACTTATGACCATTTTTCACACTTACAACCATTGCAGCATTCCCATAGGCAGATGAACAAAATATAGATGCTTGCGAACTGATTCATATTTATAACAGTTGCAGTGTTCCAAAATCATGTATTCACCTTTTGCAACATTCTGACAAGCAGAGTCAATGGGGAAGCCAGATTCACTTAACAACCATGTTACTAACTTAACAACTGGAGTGATTCACTTAACAACTGTGACAAAAGGTTATAAAATGGGCAAAACTCACTTAACAAATGTTTCACTTAGCAACAGAAATTTTGGGCTCAGTTGTGGTAGTAAATTGAGGACTACCTGTAAATCAAAAGAGAGCTAATAGTAATTCAATTATTAGTCGACATTACATTAAAAAGAGTAAGAAACTAATAACTCTTACCTTTAAAAGCAGAAAACTTGGCGATTAATCTGAAGGATGCTCAGGACAAGATCTATTTACTTCAAACCATTCATCTATGCATCTAAGGAGCAACAAAAGGGAGAAAAATTCAGGCTTAAATATGAGAACAAATTATTTATAATATATTTTAAATTTTGTTAAAATTGACAATTAAAAGTGCCAATTATAAGGCATTGATTTTCAAATAAATATTTTTGCTACTGTTAGGTATCATTAGGAAAACTATATACTGTAAATAAATGGCTTTTCAAAAGTTAATTTGTTTTAAAGAAATAAATAAAACAATATGTTGTATCTCACGCATTCATAAATAGCTATGTTTCACTGAACAAGCTTTGTGGGCCTTAACGCCTAATCAAATTGAAGTAGTCCTTGATTTACAACCACAACTGAGAATGGAAATTTGTTCCTAAGTCACTGTAATAAAGTTGAGTCATCATGTGACTAAACAATATTATGAATAGTTTTATGATGATCTTTAAGCAAATCATCTGGTTATTTACATATTTATTTATATCCCATCTTCATTATTTTTAAAATAATTCAAGGCGGCAAACATATCCAATACACCTTCCTCCTCCTATTTTCAAGTGGTCGTAAATCTGAATCCAGCTTATCCAATGAATAGCAGTATTTTTCAAATTAAATGATAAAAAGTCACAAAAAGTAATCATGTGACTACACGGTCACTACAACTGCAAGCCCTTTGCCAACCACCAAAATATTAACACATGATTATGGGAATGGTATGGCAATCAGAAATTTGAGGACCTTTTTTTTGACTCTGTCATAACTAATCTTAAAGTTGAGAACTAAGTGCAAAGGAGGGCAAGTTGAGCCCTGCCATTCATCCACCACCCCAAATCCACTTTCGCCTGGTGAAGTGATCGCATCAATGTTCTGTTCACTGTGGTCCTTGGCCTAAGCAATATTTCACCCATTGAAATGTTGCCCATCCTTCAGATATATGTGTTGTATATGCAGCAACCAATATTTTAAAGCTACTAATGCAATGTAATGAGAAAGCAAGTGTCTTCTCCCTTAAGACCTGTATTAAGTACTTTTAAAAGTCTGTGCGAGAGCGAGAAGGATAGGGAGACAGAGACGGAGGGAGAGCGGGAGAGAATAGACACCAAATCCCTGGATAAATACTCTAAATTGTTTTAAATATATATGGTCTCCAAGAGAACACAGAAAACAGGACAATTTTTTTAAAATAAATGTGTCAATATTTACATAGGTAAACCTTTACAGTTTTATCTTATAGTATCTTACTGCATTATATTATCAGGTATCAAAAATGACATAATTATGTTTGAACTGAAACATTAAATATACCAATGCAACATGTTCATAATTGAAGGATTTAATTTTGACAATTCATTTAATGCAGACATAGTTAGAAAAAAAAATAATATACAGCCACAAACCAACAGAACATTTAAACTTCCCTCTACTCTTATCTGTCTGAAGAATTTGGAGTTGCTCCATAAAGCATGAAGGAGGGATAATATGGAAGCAGGAAAGATATGGTAGATATGATGGATTCTGCCTACATGCCTCTAAATATAGTCCAAAAGTTAGTTCTTGAATTATGTTTTGTATGCACTCACCCTTTATGATATATACATAAACAAGGCAATCGTGCTATTGTATCCCCTTGCTGCAGTTCCTCCAAGCATATTGCACATTCTCCAGCATCTTTACTCAGGACATCCTCTATGGAAACAGTTAAATTAACATAGACACAGTAGTTATATTTTTTTAATGATACTTTGTTTTTAAAAAATGAAATGCTTCATGTTTAAAACCTAATCATGTTATTCAAAAAGTTATATTGCAATTTGGTTTACAATAAACATAATGCTTCACATGCTTATGGCTGTTAAAAGAATAACAGAGACATCTGCAAGATGATTTTATGAATGGAACACTCTTGATAAGTTAATCCACCATATCTTCTTCCAGGACATTTCATTCTATTTCAGCAGCAAAAAACTGTATTCCATTGTCATGATTAAGTTCAATTTCATGGAGATATTGCCCCTATTAAGGGTTTCCTCTCATTTTTTTGTGGGAATGATTAGTTTGACTACACATGTTCCACAAAAAGAAATAATAATAATAATAACAACAACAACAATAAAAAGTTGGAAGGGACCTTGGAGATCATCGAGTCCAACCCCCTGCTCAGGCAGGAAACCCTATACCATTTCAGACAAATGGCTGTCCAGTCTCTTCTTAAAAACTTCCAGTGTTGGAGCATTCATTACTTCTGGAGGCAGGTTGTTCCACTGATTAATTGTTCTAACTGTCAGGAAATTTCTCCTTAATTCTAGGTTGCTTCTCTCCTTGATTAGTTTCCATCCGTTGCTTCTTGTCCTGCCTTCAGGCGCCTTGGAGAATAGCTTGACTCCCTTTTCTTTGTGGCAGCCCCTGAGATATTGGAACACTGCTATCATGTCACCCCTAGTCCTTCTTTTCATTAACCTAGATATATCAATATAGCATAACAATTTTTGCTTTTGTCCTGTCTGGAAATAAGAACAATTATTTACTGTAATCTGCTAATTTGGACTAATAAATATCACTCCAACTTGTTGGTTCCTTGGTGAATTAATTCTGTCACAAAATACTTTAATATGTTTACTGTATTGTAATCACCAGCTAATGAAATTATCAAAACATGTGAAGAAAAGAAGTGAAAAAGCTATGTCCAACAGTAGTAAACACAATGTGAGAAATCCAGATCACCTATAAATCTTCAGTTGACAAAACACTGTAAACATTTACATCTCATTACATATTATTCTAATTTACTTCTTTATAAAGATACATTCACACTTTACTATGCCTGCTTTACTGAAATATGGAAAGACCATATGGAACATATGCACATTAACCTATTTCTCCCACTCTCTTTTATATATAACAAATGTTGAATCTAATACATAGAAGACATAAATGAAACTACAATTTATGCAGTTATCTAGATAGTCCTCAACCTTCAACCATTTGTTCAAAATTATGACAGTGCTGAATGAAGGGACAAGTTGACCTGTATTTGAAGTTATTGCAGCCTCTGGATGAAATTTTGGGCACCAGGCAATCTACTTCCTCTTATGACCAACTGCAGGGATGCTGGATCTGCCTCCACCCACCTACACTATCATTTCCCCCTGTTCTGTGCCCTGCCAGGTACCAGAGAATTTGACTCTCCTCCCTGCTCTGTCATATCTTTCCCAATGACCTCTTCCAAAGATCATCTTTTCTATAAAGATCAGCTCATGTTTTCCTGGAAACAAGGGACATCTGGAAGTAGGCACCATTCTCACAATCTCTCAGGAGGGCATGATTTTTCAAATCATAAATTTGGAAAATTAGGCCCTTCAGAGATTGAAAAATAGCACTCATTTCCAGAATGGTCTAAGAAGGCCTCTGTAGGAAGTCTACGCATTGTATTGGCTGGGGACTTCTTCAATAAGGTGATCTTTGCAAGAGGTAAGTGGTGCAAGCAGTGATGAGATGGGGAGGAAACCTATCTGGCAGGGCAGGAAGTAGGCCCATGCCCTATAGGATTCAGTGGGAAATAGGTAAGAGTGCCTCAGGGGGTGGGGGAGACTCTGGAAGCCAGGCATATGCCACACACATAAACCGAGGGAATGCTTCAGTGCAAGCCTGGGCTTGAAATAGAGTGCAGACCTGGGCCTACAATCCACTCTCTTAACAACCTCTATGGCAGCTTAACAACCTCAAGGATTGCGGTTGTTGAATGAAGCAATTATGTGGGCATCTTACTTAACAACCACAACTTACAACTATAATTCTGAGCTCTATTGTGATCATAAACTGAGGACTACCTGTAAACTCTATTCAGCAGACAGACTGATCCAGTTTCATTGATTCAGAAATGGTTTGCTATATAGTAAATTTTATTACTGTATAAATCTATTTAAAATCATCATGTGAAATTCACATTAATGTTCGTAAAGAACATGCTATGCAATAACATTAGTACAAATTCCCTTACAATACTGCTAACTTCCAGATATTTTGATTTCTGGAAATTCTGAGTCAAGGAACAGAAAAATATAAGTAAATACTAGTTAGTGAATTTTGTATTAGGTGACCTCAATAGTACAAGTACTCTTTAACTACAAGAGTACAAGTACTCTTTATCTTGTATAACAAAAGAATATATTAAGAAATATTAACAAAGTATTTGTTATGTGTCATGCAAAAACAAACATAGCTACTGATAAACGAAGGTTAGATTTGTATTCTGAATAATTTGATACATATTTATTACTTAACAATCATTTGTCAGATTGACTACCAGTCAGAATTTCAATCACAACCCTGTCTACTCTTCTTCATATAATTATAAAAAAAAGCCTAGGAAAAACAAGCACAGAAAAAAAATGATGCAAAAATATCAAAGCAAACTGAAGTTATTATAGCAGCCATAAGGCCACTACCTATTCTCAAGGAGGAAAAGAAAATAGTAGCATTTGTTAACTACCACAGCTATCCAAGCTCTTAACTTTTGACCTGGTCCTGCTTAGCTCAACTTCAAATGTCAGCTGCTTGTTGTGATACAACTTAAGATGTGTTACTTATTAGCCAAGTAGTTAAATTCTGTTTACCATTACATTGAGACATTCTGAAAGTGTATTAGGAGTTTCTGGTGATCATTTTATCAAGCCTTGAAATGTCTGTTTCATCCACCTCGTGCAAAATAAGTCCAAGGTTTTCTGCTGAAATGTCTATAATGTTAAATTTATATCAAGACAGCATAAAAAGCAAGTAGAAAAGCCAATCGAAACAAAATCTGTCTCCAAAAAAACATTTAATGAAAGCATTCAAACCAGATCTCCCCCCCCCATCTAGAATATCAAGAATGAACTGACTTATTTCAACAACACAGAAAAAATCTGAATGGAAAATGCTTTACAACTATAAACAGGTAGTTCTCTACTTAAAATGGCAATAGGGACTGTGATGCAGTCTTAAAGCACAATCACACTGTTTAGCAATGGCAATCCCTGTAGTTTCAGTGGCTGCCAATAATTGAATCCCATGGTTGCTAGGCAAGGCAACTTCCTGTCAACTTCCCTTAACCAAGTCAGTATGGAAGGTAGCAGGAAGTTGTACTCCCAGGTCTGCAAGCAGGTACGGATGGGGTAGGCAGCAACAGGGTGGAAGAGGATATGGGGGAGGGTTGGGAAAGTGTATGAGAGGTGCTCCAAGAAACAGATGCCAAGAGGTGTCATGCAGGTTGCAGAGAATGCACAACAGATATTGCATGAGGAAGGTGTGTGGGTGTATGTGAGTGGTGCGGGGAAGACAAACAAGGGTGATAAAAGGTGTCATGTAATGTGGGGAGGATTCATGTGTACAATTAAGTGCAAGACATGCCGTGCATGTCAGGGAGGATGTGCGACAGGATATTTGAGGTACTGTGTAGATTGAGAGTGCACAAGGATAAATGCAAGAAGTGCCACATGGGTTGGGAAGGGTGCAAGAGTGGCCAGACAAGGATGAGCACAAAGGAGTTGAGGAAGGGTACAGGGATGGGAGAAATTTATCCCAATGACTTTTGATCTTCCCTCCTAGCTTCCCCTTTGACTTTCTGGGGAAGCCAGCATGGAAGGTTGCAAATGGTGATCATGTGATTGTGGGGGTTTTAGTAACTAGTCATAAATGTGAATGGATTGCCAAGCACCCAGATCATGATCATGTAACTATAGGGGTGTTGGGCATGGGGCTGTGGTGGCCCATGTGGGTAGGACACTGAGTCAGAAAACCATTGAGAGGTCGACAGCTCGGCAGTTGTAAACTCGAGAGCGCAAGCCACATGACTAAATGAGTTTCCATCAATTTGCCCAGCTCTTTCCAACCTAGCAGTTCGAAAGCATGTAAATGCAAGTGCATAAATAGGTACCACTTCAATGGAAAAATACCAGGGACATGAAAGGAGCCCCCTCAGGCATCCACTCGGCAACGATGATGTCACTGGCTAATCCTTTCAACTGCCTTGGTAGGTGCTTCTAACACAAATGTAGTAGTAATAGTGGGATTTCTAGAACTCTGAGAACTGCACTTCTTTCAATAAAAACTGAACTAACTTTAAAAATCCCCTAAATATAAGTTTTGGAGTACTTTTCATTTCATATCATTTGCATGTTTTTGCCTAGATTAGAACAAGCAACAAAGCCTCTTTCTATTTTGATCATTAAAGAAGCTAGTGTATATATTCAGTAAGTATTTTTGCTCCAAATAACAATTATCTTGAACAAATGTAATTTTATAATGACCAGCCTCATCTTTAAAATTTTATAAACACAAAGCACAACACTCACACTGTCACAAAAAGACTTATTTACATGTTTGTACTCACAGAGAGACAGAGATATATACAATTTGATTTTAACTACCTGTTTTAATGATGGGGCATGCATTAAAATATTTGCATGTTCATAAAAGCAATATTTTCCATTTTTTCAAAATAAATACAGTAACATACATCCTATTCTCAAATTTTGCCACATGAAATAGTAGACCTTCAAAGGGGAAAATTCAGGTTCCACCTTTCAATCAAATGCTGCTTGCTTATGATCACTGACTTTAATATGGATTATAAACATAAATACATATACTATGTAATTATATGTGGTGGATCCAGAGAGAAGAAAGATTTGATCCCATTTCTGCATATTTGTTATAATATAGTTTGCACATATAATTTAACCTAGAAACCCAAAACCTAATGAAATAAATAAATAAATAAATAATTCAACTGATCCACTATCCAGAGGCTCCTAATATTATATCAGTTTTGTAATTTGCCAAATATGAAAAAAATCTATTTTACAATGGAAGGATTGTTTTTATATGGAAAAAACTATTAAAGAAGTTGAACTAATGAATTTGTTCCTTCAAGAGGAGCTAACAGCATCATTTATTTTTATCAGAAGAAAGAAGTCAATTAAAATTACTATTGACACTAACCACAGATCAGTATTGGTCCATTAAAATTTTTCAAATATTTCTACCTATCTTTTAAAAGATTTTGTGTATTTATCAAACGCTAAAACTGATTTCTCATGTTCAGTTTTAGGCAACATTCTAGACCCAGATTAAATAAGGAATTACTTTCAATATATTGTGGAAGACTAGCAGTGATCTCAATAGAGATTATGTAGATAGAAGCAATATAAATTTGTAGTGCAAGATGTTTGTATTTAGAATTAAGTAGAGGGAATCTTATGTCATCGATGCTTCTTTAAAAATTGATAAGAGTCAATATTGCTATAGGACTTATGATTACAATATTGTTCTGGTAAGCTTGGAACAGCTCATTTTCAACTAGGACAGAAACAATGTTGAAATGGTTGGTGACATCTCAGTTTTGCAAATCAGAATTATGACCATGATTTTAAACCATTCTAATCTGGTTTCTATCCTATTTTTCACACTTTTGATTTTCTTGAATCCAATCAATCAAGACTGCAAAAAATGACGAGTATCCTTTAAAATTCTGAATCAAAACATTTTCTACTGTTTTAAATAAACTGAATTTTGTTTAATAGAATTGTATTATTACTTATGCCTTATGCTGCATGTTATATAAAGTTCTTTATCATTTCCTTCCTTCCTTCTTTCCTTCCTTCCCTCCCTCCCCCCCTGTATTAGTTTGTGTTAGATTTTATGTCCTCTAAAAAACTAAAGATTTTTTATGCTAGCAGTGTAAAAAATTTGAGGGTTCACAAACCCATATAATATAGTCATGATCATTTGATAACTTTTTGGAATTAAGGTATTTAAGTAGATTTCTGGGAAATATTTAAATGTTTTAAATGTTAAATGTGATATTGAATTATACATCAAAGCTTGTTTAACAGAAATTATGGTTATATTGAACAAGGGGGTGGTTAAAAAAATTATACTGCAAAATGTGAGAAATTATTATTCCAGATGTTAAAAAATGTTTGTCAGTGATCTGTTTTAGAGGAGACAATATTTTCCACCAATCAAAAAGAAGTAGCACAATGTGTTCCTATAACAGACATTTTGTGATATTTTGCAATAATATTTTGTAATAATATCAATTATATTATAGTAGTATTTATTAGTAGATTGGTGATTGTTGTTAAGTATAATAAATATGCTACTATAATAGAATAAAAGATTTCCCTTTTTATTTGGTTTTTCCTATTTTTAAAAAAAATAAAAATAGTTTTATTATTTGTGCATCCTAAGAATTACTTTGTTGTAATTTTTGCTGCTGTACTTATAAACCAATTCTATTTACCATATTGACCAGTGATACAAATACAAATAATATGTATTTTAGTTTTTGAATGTTTTAATATAATAATAGTTTCTTGTGATGCACGTTTATATGCTTTGGAAAAAGTGGGCAATAAAGCTACTCTAGCTTTTTTCCATTTTATTAAAAAATATTTAGCCTAAAATTAATGTTATTGTACCTAAAAAAAGTAGACAAAGTTCTATTGAAATTCTATTTAAACAGTCCAAGAAGCATTTAATACATAAATTATTCAATCCCAAAACACTGTGAAGGAAGATTAATAGTTTCAAATTTTACAACAGAAGAATCATGGACTCCCTCAACTTCTGCCTCCTACCTACTTTCAGTTTGATGGATGAATATGCCAACAAATCTAACTTAAAATTGAAGTTTATCAATTTAAAACTCCTGGAAACTAATCAAGGAGAGAAGCAACCTAGAACTAAGGAGAAACTTCCTGACAGAACAATTAACCAGTGGAACAACCTGCCTCCAGAAGCGGTGAATGCTCCAACACCGGAAATTTTTAAGAAGAGATTGGACAGCCATTTGTCTGAAATGGTATAGGGTTTCCTGCCTGAGCAGGGGATTGGACTAGATGACCTCCAAGGTCCCTTCCAACTTGTTGTTGTTGTTGTTGTTGTTATTAGTTTAAAACAAATTATATCAATTGGAAATAATCAATTTAGCAGTGTGTTTGTGTGTGTGTGTTTCTGCTACAATATTTTGAGTACTCTGATAAAAGGTAGATGTAAAGAAATACATATCAAATTGTGTATACAATAACCAAGAACTTAATATTGCAATCAACGTAATATAAAACCTTGAACCACATCAATTTTTATCTCATACCCCATGAAATTGATTATTCTGCACATTTGAATTAAAGATTAAAAATTAAAGATGCATTACTTAATAGAATATTTTACAACTTTCACTTTTGATTCTTCAACTGATTGCAAGAATAGCCAAGACATAAACATCAAAGTGAAAAAAATCACTGACTTCAAATTCTTTAATGCTATTAACAAACTAGATAAGCCATTGGCTTATATTCACAGTATCAAATACTGTTATGTTCTAATCATTTCTTAGTCACTTCAGTAAGTAATTTTCAAAGACTAATCATGATTCTTGAAAATAAAAACATAATCTAGAAGCATTAAAGAGAAAATTAGCTGAAATAAACAAAATGTCAGATAATTGAACATAAAGCTTAGATGTGTTCTGTGTTAATGTTAATTATTGGAACCAGATATTTACATTCAGAATCTAATCTGAAATACATTAAAATTGCAAAGTTTATATTAATTTAATTATTAGACTCAATAATGAACTTTTATTTCTTACCGTTGTAAGTTATCCTTGGTTTTGTCAAACACATCACAAGATGTAAATCCATTTCTTCTGAAGAAACAAACTTGGAACAAACTGGGCATTTGAATCCTGAAAAGAAAGAAAATACATAAATAATCCCATTTTGCTTTATTAACTATATCTCTTTCTTTGTATTTTTATGCTATACATTTATCTAAGATAGATTATACTGTTTACATATGGAATTGAGTGCTTATACCATTGGCAAGTACAAATTGAACTACAAGTACAAAAAGAAAAACTTAACATCCATAGGAATTCAATTCTAATTATCTTAGTTATTATTGGGAAAAAATAAGTATGCTTAGAAAAACATGTTGGCTTTTTTTTGCTTGTCAAAAAAGTTTTTGCTTGCAAGTAAGTTTCATTTATCAATCAATTTTGTCTGCTTATTTTGACTGTCTCACATATTTTCCTGCCAAATGGGTTAAGGATACTGATTGCTGCTTGAAAGTTATTTCTGAGAAGGAGCGTTGGCTTACCTGAACGCCTCTTCTCAGCATGATGATGGAGAATTCACCAATGGGTTGACTCTGTCTTCCTGCCCAATCAGACTAAGTCAGTCAAAGTTGCCACACCTGTCCTGGTCTGGGACCACCCAGTCTCGACGACGGCGGAGCCATTGACGACAGTCGGACGTGTTGACTCCCAAGAGAAGGAAAAGAACCACCCCCTGACACGGGACCTAACTGACCTCTAGAGGAGTGGGTGCGGATTCTCCATCATCATGCTGAGAAGAGGCGTTCAGGTAAGCCAACGCTCCTTCTCCAGCATGATGGATGGAGAATCCACCAATGGGACATGCCGAAGCCCCACTGTCCCTATGGGAGAGAGTCAGTTGGGGCCTCTGTCCCGGGTCTTGCCACTACCTGTTGCAGCACTCTCCGACCAAAGGAGGCGTCTGCAGAGGTGAATTTGTCTAGCTGGTAATGCCGCACAAAGGGAGAAGGCGAGGACCATGTTGCCGCCCTACAAATGTCCTCTATAGATGCTTGCGTTGCCCATGCAGCAGAGGTGGCAGCGCTGCGAGTGGAATGCGCCGTCACATGACTTGGAACTGACAGGGAGAGCGACAAGTACGCCCTTGCTATGCAAGCTCTGATCCACCTGCCTGAACCTTCTGCCCCATAGAAGAAGGTTGGAATGAGACAAAGATGGCTTCTGACCTACGAAAGGCCACCGTCCAGAGTGTGCCATTGCCGTTCCAGGTCATGTAACGGGTGAGGGTAAAAGCCTGGGAGAATGACCTCCTGTGCTCTGTGAAACACAGTGTTGATCTTTGGGATAAAGGAGGGATCCAACCTGAGAATCACCCTGTCTTCGCGAAAGACGCATAGGTCCTCTCTAATAGAGCCGCTAGCTCTGAGATGCGTCTAGCTGAGGTGATAGCTATCAAGAAGGTGATCTTGAGCGACAAGGACCGCAGAGTACAGGTTCGAATGGGTTCGAATGGCGACTTAGTCAGGGCCTGTAGGACCCACGACAACTCCCAGGAGGGATATCTGTGAACCACGGGCAGCCTGCTGTTAGTGACTCCCTTAAGGAAGAAGCGGACCATGGGGTGTTGAGACAATGACCCCGATTTGTCCCAGGAGAGCACCGTGGATAGAGCAGCCACCTGTCTGTGGATAGTATATATTGTGTATATATATATATATTGGGCGCTAAGCCCCTGTTGATGCCTTCTAATAAATAGTCCAGGACCTTAGGGATGCATCCGGCCATGTGCAACCTTGGTGAATTAGCGGGTGGCTGGTTGAAGAGGGACGGTTGCCATCTCCAGGGCATGGCCTGTGTGCCCACAGAGAGGGGTCTGAGTGCCGCCTCTGGCACGCGTGCCATAGGTTCGCCTCCACTGCCCTACACCATTTCGGACAAATGGCTGTCCAGTCTCTTCTTAAAAACTTCCAGTGTTGGAGCATTCACCGCTTCTGGAGGCAGGTTGTTCCATTGGTTAATTGTTCTAATTGTCAGGAAGTTTCTCCTTAGTTCTAAGTTGCTTCTCTCCTTGATCAGTTTCCATCCGTTGCTTCTTGTCCTGCCTTCAGGCGCCTTGAAGAATAGCTTGACTCCCTCTTCTTTGTGGCAGTCCCTGAGATATTGGAACACTGCTATCATGTCCCCCCTCGTCCTTCTCTTCGTTAAACTAGACATACCCAATTCCAGCAACCATTCCTTATATGTTTTAGCTTCCAGTCCCCTAATCATCTTTGTTGCTCTTCTCTGTACTCTTTCTAGAGTCTCAGCATCTTTTTTACTTCATGGTGACCAAAACTGGATGCAGTATTCCAAGTGTGGCCTTACCAAGGCTTTGTAAAGTGGTATTAATACTTCACGTGATCTTGATTCTATCCCTCTGTTAATGCAGCCCAGCACTGTGTTGGCTTTTTTGGCAGCTGCAGCACACTGCTGGCTCATATTTAAGTGATTGTCCACTAGGACTCTGAGATCCCTCTCGCAGTTATTACTATTGAGCAAGGTACCCCCTA
>NW_015386253.1:4360127-4373884 GCF_001527695.2 Protobothrops mucrosquamatus | reverse complement strand
TACCTGTACATTTGGTTTTTCTTGCCTAAATGTAGAACCTTACTTTTTTCACCATTGAATTTCATTTTGTTAGATAGCGCCCAGTGTTCAAGTCTGTCCAGGTCCTCCTGTATCTTAAGCCTGTCTTCTGGAGTGTTGGCTATTCCTGCCAGCTTGGTGTCATCCGCAAATTTGATGAGTTCCCCATCTATCCCCTCGTGCAAATCGTTGATGAAGATGTTGAAGAGCACTGGGCCTCCTTTTATCACTAATATTCTACTGTTCAAAGATTTTATCTATTCTGTTATCTGTAACAGGAAGCTTACTCTCTGTACAGTCTTAACTTGGAGAATGTTAATTTACCTCTTTATTTTGAACCCTGTAGAATTTTAAAACCTTATTTTTTAAAATCTTATTTTAAATCTGTTAACTGTTTTGTGAATCTGGCAGATTTTTGTCTGAAATTCAAATCAGCATCATTTGAAGTACAAAGTTCATTTTGCATAAAATTCATTTCTATTGTTGCAATAAATCCTTTTCTGACTTCTCCCACTCTTCAAGATCTCATTTTATTTCTTTCCATAATCTATATACTAGTAAAATGTTCTTTACTGTAACATTTTAGCTGGGCAAAATGGTGATCATAAGGCAACAATTTTTGAACCCAGGTACCTCAAATGAGCTAACTTAGAGAATGTGTACAAAATCTGAGACCCAAGACTCCAGTGGAATTAAAATTTGGCAAATTTTATGAAATATTTTACAAAAAATATATTTTTATCATACAAAATGTCATAAAACATTTCCTGCGCTGATGTTTAACTGTCCTATATGTGGCCTATTTTCGAGGGAGATTCGTCTCTGAATGTATCCCAATTTTTCCAGTGAAGGCAATATAAATTTGTAGAAGGTCTCTCGTTGTTGAAGGCATTGAGGAATCTGGTAAGGAAATATCTCTGAAAAGAGAATCCAAATGATCAGAGATTATCTAGTTTGTTATTATTGTTTTGAACTATATCTTTATTGCTTCCTATTAGATGGAACTCTAGGTATTCCTCTGAGTCTATTATCTTACAATGGCCTGCCTTTTCAGAAAAAAATACTTTATAAAAGCTTAAGTCTTTTGCTATTATCTAAGTTTTTATTTTGTATTCAAAAAAGCAAGCAAAGTCTTTAATTGTTTGTATCAGCTGCCATATAGAATTTTATAGTTGCCTAATTGTTAACACAATATCATTTGCATAATACTTTATCTTATATTCTTCTCCTTGAATTTTGATCTATTTATTTGTCTTTTCACAACTTGTTTGCTAGAACTGTCAAAGGGATTACAAAGAGTAAGTGAGAAAACAGACATCCGTGCCTTATATTTTTGCATATTGAGAAACTTGCAGAAAATATTCTATTTAATACAGTCTTTGCTGTTTGCTGTTAATGTCTCCAGATTTCATTTTGTTTAAAACCTCCAGTAAAAATAAACTTTTCAAATTTTCAAAAAACTTTTTCATGCCTTCTTTTTCTTAGTATTGATATATTCTAATGCATTTAAAATACTTCTACAATACATCATCTGCCTCTTTTAAAAATAGCCTGTCTGATCTGTGTGAATCAATTTGGGAAGGCACTTCCTTATACATTCAACCAATATAGTGTAAATATATTATAATCAACATTTCATAAAGACAGTAGATTGCCACTTTGCTTCAAACTTCAATTCAAGGTGCTGGTTATCATATTTAAAGCCCTTCATGGCATGGTCCAAGTTATCTGAAGAACTATCTCACCCTGATGGGACTAGCCCACCCTGCCCATGCTGGCAAAAGGACCTTGCAGCAGACCCCATTGGTCAAAGAATTCTAAGGAATTCTGGCAAGGTCCAGGAAAGTCATTTCTGCCAGAGCTCTCACCTCAGGAACATTGTGCCTTCCAAGGTGAGATCCACATCCACCCTTCTGTCCTCTGAAAGGGCCTGAAGACACGGCTTTGCTAACTGGCCTGGAGTCCCAATGCGGGCCTATCATTCAGGAAGTAGCTAATGGATCAGACAAGACTCTGTCTCTTCCCTTCTTCTCTATCTATGGTCAATTTTAATTCAAATGTAATGTCTCTACTGTTTTCATTTTTCATATTGATGTTTCTATTGTTAGCAACCTAGAATTATCTTTGGTGAAACTGGTGGCATATGAGATCTGACCTATTGTTTTCAAAACACATGCATGATCAACATGGATTTTAACATGTACGTTACTACAGCAATTTAGACTTTGTTTTCATCTTTGGATAAAATGTTCTATATTGGGTATGGAGATAAAAAAAATTCATTTAGAAAAAAACTTACCCTATAGCAAGCTATCTCCTCACTCAATATTATATACTGCGTCTCTACATAATTTCTAAATAAATTTATCTGTCTTTAGGGAAATGCATAACCAGATAAATTTACAGAAATTGTAAATTTGTAATTTTCAATACTTAAAAGCTGAGGTTTTTATTCAATAACTTCAGGTTTTAAGAAGATATATTTGTTTTAAATAAAAATCATATTCCTTTTCATAATTAAAACTATGTTTGACAATCCAATTTAATATGTTTGTTTTATGGTTTAAACCCCTTGATGTGAATACAATCACAACACCAGTATCTTTCAGCTACAGGATAGATTAAGAATATATGATTACATGCCATCTATGTTGCCACCCATGGGTAAATCAATTTTGAAAATTAAAACATACAAAAATATATGAACAAAGGGTTGAATTATACATAAGTGAAGCATTTTTCAGAGTATTTTGGTTAAAAATGTGAATGTTGAGTTATCCACGGATGGCCTGCTACGCAAGTACCATATATATGGCATTTCAATTTACCATCTGAGAGGATATTTTAATTATTATTTTCATTTAAAAGCTGCAAATTTTGTATCAGCAACTTTAAAATAGAATAACTAAGATAAATTTAAAAAATCATGAATATAAATTACATATAATGAATACAATCACCAAACTCTCAAGTGAAAACATCCAGGGCCTCATCTATACTGAAGGGCCATTTACAATAAATATATTTTGAATCTCATTAATACCACTGACAATAATCAAACTTGATATCATGAAGTGACAACACATGCATATTAAATGGTAACATGCCACACTTTCTACATAAGTAAAAAATGTTTTAATTGATTAATTGGAAGAAGGGATGTTTCTTATTGAAGAAAATATCTTGAACTGAAGAGTAGAATATTGTGGGACTATATCAATGATGAAGTCATCATTGTTAAACATGGTATTTGCATTTTATTTAGCAAAGATAAATGATATTACTCTTTGAGATCCTAAAGATCCAACACGTGACAAAGCCAATCAAATGATTAAATAAGCTTAACAAATAGCCAGGTAATTTTATCTGCAGTATCAGATGTAAATATATTCACACAATTTATATCTCCTAAGGCAGGGCTTTTCAACCTTTTCACTCATTGTACCACTTTTAGGATATGGCAATATCCGAGTACCACCAGTCGCCTAGCAAGGTGTCAAAACTTAATGACCAAAAAAAAAAAGGGAAAAAAGTGATAAAGTAAGGTAGTCCTCGACTTACAACAGTTCACTTAGTGACTGAAGTTACAGTGACTGAAGTTACAATGAAAAAAGTGCCCCCCAAGGCACAACCAAGCAAGACACCTGCCTGCCCATCCGGCGGCGCTCTTCCTCCTGTCCGAGGTTTTCATTGTTGTGAGCATTTCTGTTGAGAATTGGCAGCGGGGGTGGACTGGGGGGAGTGTTTGGTTTTTATTCCCCCTGTCTGCTCGGTGGTTGCAGCAGGTTTTGGTCACTTCACATGATCCTGAGATACTGTGACCGTCATAAATATGAATCAATTGCCAAGCATCTGAATATAAATCACAAGACCCTGGAGATGCTGCAACATTCCAGCTGATCGGCACGTCTTCTGGGCTCAGCAGAAGCGCTAAGATCAGCACTGAGCTCCAGCTGGAGCCCGGCGCTGATCCTGGTGTTTCCACTGACAGTCCCGAAGAAGCGCTGATCCTGGCACTTCTGCTGAGCCCTGACAGCCATGCAGCTCCAGCCATTTCTCGCTCAGGCTTGTGCGGTGCTGCCACTGGTTCAGCTCATTCCCCTCCCCCGCTACCACTTTTCTAGGATGGTCACGTACCACGTGCCAGGTGCAAATGTACCACAGGTGGTACCTGTACCACTGGTTGAAAAGCCCTGTCCTAAGGTTTAACTTTTTTGAGAAATTATTTTTATAGACAAGGCAATACTACATAAGGATTCTGCACCACTGTGAAACTAGCTCAATATTTTTATACCACAACACTGAGGTGAAACATCTTATTTTTGATCATATGTGATATATCTGAAACCACAGTAAAACTAATCTTTGAAACACTGCATTTTTGAGCAATACATTTCCTTGTTTGTAAGAACTATTGTTTTACCCCAGTTCCTACCTTCACTTTAGCAAGCGAAAAAGTAACTTAACAAGCTTTCCAATTCTTCCCCAATCTTTCCCTACATAAGGCAATTAGTCTGATATTTTGCATCAACAGATTTACAGAATACAAGATACAGATCTAGATTATGAAAGATTGTGGAACAAAAACAACCTGAAGGAAATCACCAAAGCAAAATCTATGCAATTACTATTGTTATGCCAAGAAACTCTACTTGCCCAATGTATTGTGTCAAAAGTATAAATCTTTATTTGCCTCATAGAATGCCTCCCTTTGACCCATTTCCATTCTCTTTTGAATTCTGCATCTGATACGAAACACTGGAGATAGTAACATTCACACAAGCTAAATAAAACAAGAAGCTACTACAAATGGATAAGTAGGGGAAAGAGGATAAGATCATATATACTTTCCTCTTGTAGAGAAGTAGTAAAAGGTCAAAGAGAGGAATAGGCCAGGGTGATATTTTAAAAGAGAAGAAATTTTGCAGAAGAGGAGAGGACTCCAAACTTTATCTTCTGGGAAAAAACTATCCTGTTGTTTTGCATTTTCTTCAGCACTTCTCCATCTAACCATTTCAAGGGGAGATTGACAAAGACTCTGCAAGGCACTATGAGAGATGTTGGAATACATTAGAAAGAAACTCCTCCCCTCCACTTCCCTTTAGACCAGAATGCTTAATTTAACAATCATTTATCAAAATTTAGATGCTTAACATGAACAGTTACTAAATTTTAACATTCAATTTTGCAACCATTTGTTAAGCCACAAGTTAAAGTCTTTTTTTTAAATAATCATTAAGTCTTCAGTCTTTTTATAATCATTAATCAGATTTAAGTAAAAAATAAAGCTTAAGAGCATATCTGGTCTGTTTCTTAAGCTTTCTGTTCACAGCTTACTTAATCAAATTTAAATGTTTGCATGTTTCCAAAACGTCCACACTTCAGAAAACGATTAAGTAAAATATCAAAGGGGAAAAATGCAAGATATGTAGGAGGGGCTATACTTTGAGGAAGTACTGCTAACAATGGATAGTCCATACGGTGAATTCCAGACTGTGGTTCATTGACAACCAAGAATGATAAACATGGTCAACCCAATGGTATCACATTATGTGACTCATTATCCTTTAGTAATTTCTATGAATAAAAAGTAAAATATAAACAACAGCATGATTTTGAAAAAGAAGCAACAAAAGATATAATGTATCATTTACTATAAAGCATGGGTGTCAAACTGCCATGCCCAACCCAGCTCCGGCAATGCAAAAAAAGGCACGATACATCGCAACATGTCACGTGACATGGCACGTTTGACACCTGTGCTATATAAAGCATCAATGCAAAAAACTTGAAGGAGAAATGAACCTAAAGTCTAAATATATTATCTGACCAGCTTTCCAACTTCTGACTATTCTTTACTGATAAGTAAACTCCACTGGACTTTGGATATAGCAATTTCAATAGAAAGAAGTAGAAAGAGTCAGCACTTAATTTTTTTCACAGTGTCAGAGTTCATTTTACTTTTTTGAAATTGCCCAGCAGAATTCCTGTTTAAGAAAAATTGTGTGCAAGCACTGCTTTGATTCTGTTGTTCTGTTCATTACTAACATGTATATAAAAGAGTGCATAAAATGACAAATTAAAAGAAATACCAATAGGTAAGAAATGGAACTCCTGACTGCAAAAAGAAAAGAAGTTGGTAATACAGCAATTTCCCTAAACCATAGTATGCCTGAATATTGCATGTGTAATTTCTTCATTCTATCAGCTAAATAAACCTAGCAATAGAAAAGTTATAACACTAGTCCTAAATCTGGGCCTTTGGGAACAAGAAATTCTACTTATAAAATTAGCTCTTACTGCTTTCTAACTTTGCTCTTTCCCACATATGAGCAATAAATGGAATGGAATGGAATACATTTATTAATTGGTCAAGTATGATTAGACAACAAGGAATTTGTCTCTGGTGCAGAAGCTCTCACTGTACATGCAAAGCAACATAAAAATGATAAGCATCATCATTATAATAATTCCAGTAAGTAGGGGGGAGTAAAAAGAATAAGGATAAAAAATAGTGGAACAGCCATACTAATTGGGTAAATACAAATAGACACAAGACAGCACTGTGAGAATTAGGTGTTCAGCAGAGCGATGGCCAAGGAGATATTGTCCTTATGTCTAGTTGTTTTGGCCTGCAATGCCCTGTAGCACCGTCCTGAGGGGAGGACTTGAAACAGTTTATGTCCAGGAAGTGAGAGGATCTGCAGATATTCCTTCTGCAGTCTTAGCTATCCATTGGAGTCTGTACCTATCCTATTTGGTTGCTGTACCAAACCAGACAGTTATAGAAATACATATGACAGAGTCAATGATTCCTCTGTAAAACTGGGGCAGCCTGAACTTCTTGAGTTGATACAGAAAGAACATTGTTTGTTGTGCCTTTTTAGTGATGGTTCTAATGTTAAGTGTCCATTTCAAGTCCTGGAAGATTATAGAAACCAAAAATTTGCTGATGATGTGCTGTCAAATATAGTACAAGGTGGTAAAATAAATGGGCTCCTCCTAAAATCCATTCTCATCTCTATAGTTTTAAACATATTCACTCCAGATTGTTATGGCTGCACCACAGGGCCATTTGGTCAACCTCACGTCTATATGCAGATTTATCACCATCTCGAATTAGGCCAATAACTGTTGTATTGTCTGCAACTTTCATAACTTTAACAAAGGGTTCCCTTGAGGTGCCGTCATTAGTATAGAGAGAAAATACCATGACATATCAAAGTGATCCTTATTAATGTATCAAAATCCTAGTAATGATGGGCAATGCTTTTGTCTTAAGTATTAGAAAAAATGGAAAGGGGAAAAGCATTAGGAAAGCAAGCAAGAAAAAAAAATATCTTGTACCTTTACAATGTCTACCTTATGCTTTTTCTGACGATGACATTTTTAAAAACTGTTAAAAATTAACACATCCCATGCATTCTATTTTTAAGTTTCAATAATTAAAAACATTTTTTTTAAAAACAGCAATATTTAGAAGAAAAGGACTGCCATATAATGCCTATGAAAATAAACTGCTAAAAGAACATTACTGATGTCCTTTGTTAATGCCTGTAGAATTCTGTACAAAAGGCATTGAAAAAACTCCCTCTTTTCTCCACATTCCAGTTGGTACATAGGGTGGTGAACAGAATGATCTACTCTGAATCCCTTTCTTTATAGGGGCCTCAAAGTTCTTCCTTCACTGTTAACATCCACATGAAAATGAAGGATGAGGTAATTCATCACTATAGGATCAGACTAATATTCCATTATATTATTAAACTCTATACTAGGCCAACTACTGTCAAACCTCTCTTCTAATGTCTCAAAACTATGGGGGCCCAGCTGGGGAAGAAGCTATGGCTCAACCAAATAACTCCGAGTAGTTGTGAGTTTTGGGGTCCCCTAATTCAGGAGACTCTCCATCTTTACAACTGGATGGGGTTGCACTCTTCCAGGCAGAACTAGTATAATTTGGGTATATTCTTGGACTCTCATCTCCTGGAACAAATGGCAACTGTGGCTAAGACAAAAATCTATCTTATATATCACCTGCACTTTTTCCCAGGACAGGCAGCTTTGCTCACAATCCTTCAGCTCAGAATAGAATACTGCAACATGCTCTACCTGAAGCTACCTTTGAAAGTGGCCCAGAAGATGCAATTCATCCAGTATACAGTGGTTAAGAAAACTATGGGTACTTCAATATACCTATGTAATACTGTCATTTTGCAGGCTGCATTGGCTCCCTATTGCAAGCTACACTCTATCTATAAGCTTCCAAGTGAAATTCAATTTATCACTTGTACAGCCATTATGTGCCAGGGACAGGATATCTAACATTACCTATTTCCAATTACATCTGCTTGGCCCATGGCATCTGGCAGAATGGGCATACTTTCAATCCTGTCTACAAAATAACTAGTGGGACCCAGGAGGCATGCCTTCTCTCTCACAATGCCTGCCTTACAGAATGAAATTCAGATGCTCCCTGCCCCAATCTGTTGGTCTTAAGGCCCTGAAAACTTGATTCTTCCCTGGGCATTGGGTTATACTACAGAATGAGCTACCTAAAATGGCTTGAAATGTTGTCAGCCTTGATTATTCTATTTTTCTGTTCTGGGAGTTTGTTATATCTTATGTCAAGTAGCTTTGTTTACATGTTTCTAGTCAATTATATAGGATATCCGGAATCACTTTTGCAAATTGGGCAGCTATATCAGTCAATCAAATAAATATAGGTAGTCCCAAATTACGATCACAACTGAGCCCAAAATTTCTATTGCTAAGTGAGACAGTTATTAAATGAATTTTGCCCCATTTTATGACCTTTATTGCTAGAGTTGTTAAGTGAATCATCACAATTGTTAAGTTAGTAACACAGTTGCTAAGTGAATCTGGCCTCCTCATTGACTTTGCTTGTCAGAAGTTTGCAAAACATGACACCGAGACATTGTAAGCATGATCAATATGAGTCAATCAAATGTCTGAATTTTGATCATTTGACCATGGGAATGCTGCAATTGTCATAAGAGTGAAAAATGGTCACTAAATGAACTGTTGTAAGTCAAGGACTACCTGTAATAGTGCAGTTTTTAATAATCCAAAGCAGTATGACAAAGAATTTGACTCAATAATAATGAGACTCAGAAAATAATAATTAGGAAGGATTTTTTTCCATGAAGTTTTGGATGTAAATAATTACAGTATTACAGTACAAATCCATCTGAAGGATTATAATCGATAATGGTTCATAATTAAATATACTTGATGAACTACTGATGATAAACTATTACTAATATAAAAATTACTATTCTGGAGATTGAAACAGTAATGCAACTTCTCAATTAGAATTAATCTGAAAGTTATTTATTTAGATACATAACTGATTATATATTTCTTTAAAATTCAAATTTAATTCCATTATTAATAACATAATTTTAAATTCACTTTGTACATAAACCTTTTAGACTTTTACAATATTTACATTTCAATAATCTGGTAACTGATTTATATAAATATTATCTACCTACATTTCAATAACTTGTAAATCACATTTTCCCCAAATTTGATAGAATTATATGTGAAAATAGTTCATAATACTGTAAAAACATATAAAGAATAGTATAGCATATATCTTTTCTAAAATAGAGGAAATATTTTCTAAATGGTTACAGATATTCTAAATTTCTATAGTCTATAATTATAAAACATCAACCTATAAGTTTCACATGTTACCTCCTTTTGAATAGTAATATTCAATTATACAAAGGCTTCCAGTAAAAAGTGTATAATGGAATGAAATGTGTAAACCTAAGGGCTAAACTAAATTACTGCTAAGTTCTTTCTTAGAATCCCTTTTACCATTGCTACTGCCAAGTAATAGCTTCACAGATCAACCTGACTTCACACTACTTTAAAGAGCCCTAAAGATTTTGAATTAACTTAGGTTTTTCTACCCTAAAGGTAGATTAACTCACAAGGAATGTGGCTATTCCTGACTTTTTTCAGATATAATCTTTTATATGCAATAAACATTAAAGCAAATATCTATATGAAAGGAAAATATATATGAATTACAGATGCAATTCTGATCCACATTATATTTGCAGGATAGAGCCTGGAGCACCTAGCTACTTTCACAAAGATAACAGCATGTTGTGGTGACAAGCCATATTTTCAAATACTTAGTACAAACTCTTATTTTCAAGCCCTGGTAGAGAATATAAATACATGCATAGAGACCATATAGATTTTTTTCTTAGCTTTGTTTAGCCAAACCCACATAACTTTTCTATTTTCTATTTTATTTTGAACAAACCTTATAAAAATACTTTTAAGCAGAGAACATTTATATTTACATAACTTGTATCACAATAGAGATTATTATTGTTTAAAATTCAGATTATCCTTTCAAAATCATAAAAGTGGAAATTCCAGGTTATACTCAAAGCAATCAC
Organism: Protobothrops mucrosquamatus; assembly: GCF_001527695.2. NCBI lineage: Eukaryota > Metazoa > Chordata > Lepidosauria > Squamata > Viperidae > Protobothrops > Protobothrops mucrosquamatus. The sequence goes on along the minus strand of NW_015386253.1, from coordinate 4,363,421 downwards.
AAGTAGGACTCGTTAAGATGTCATGCTTGCAAGTAGTACACACAAATTTATAAAAAAGCTGGGCAGTTATAGCAACAAAGATATTCTACTAAGACTGTTGGCAATTGACATTCGTTTCCCATTAGCAAAAAATGAAAGGAACCAATCCTCTCACCCCATCACTATAAACAAATCGAACAACAAACAAACAAAACTGGCAGTATCATGAGCCAATTTCATTCATGTTCATTCTCAAAACATTTTGCAGCCTCAGTCAAAATTGTAACTTAGAAAGCATAAGCTCAGAGAATCAGAAAAACCTGAATCATAATAGACAGTAATGTCTATGCAAACAGGTAAAATTGCCAATTAGATACTACTTTCAGGATAACATTCCTCCTCCTGATTTTGTATGACAATTTCCAGCAGTATATTATAATACAATAGTTAATTTTATACAGCTCTGTTATAACCTACTGAAGTTATTGGAAAACCTGAAGGATGATTCTACAAGATAAATGTTTCAAAAATTCTATTCCAATATGTTTGTGTATTCTGTATGATTACTTTCCTCCCCTATTAAATTCCTATTAAATTACCTGTTTTAAGACAATAATTTGATTTCTACATGTTTTGCAGAACTAGAACTACTTTCTTAAGCTTCTATGCATTTGGATATCTCTCTCAGAGCAACTGATCATATTCTGAAAACTGGGTGAGATTATGGAAGAATTTCCTAGCTCTTATACTTTGATAATTCCATGAAAGAGCAAAAATACTAGATACCAGGACTATGCAGACTCCATTGGAGTCTGTACCTGTTCTGTTTAGTTGTTGTACCAAATCAGACAGTTATAGAAGTAAATATGACAGATTCAATAATTCCTCTGTAAAACTGTATCAACAGCTCCTGAGGCAGTCTGAATTTCTGAATTGATGCAGGAAGAAAATTCTTTATTGTGCCTTTTTAATGATGGTTCTAATGTTAAGTGTCCATTCCAAGTCCTGGGAAATTACAGAACCCCAAAACCTGAAGGCTTCTACTGCTGCTATTGTGCTGTTGTATGTAATAAGAGGAAGCAGAATAAAAGGGCTCCTCCTAAAATCCACTCTCATATCTATAGTTTTAAGCATGTTCAGTTCCAGATTGTTGTGAATGCACCACAAGAAGGTGAATGAGCAGGTGGGCAGAGTGTAGAATGGTGGCAGCAGCATCCCATGTTCATACACTACACAGGCGCTGCTGCTACTGCTGAGCTCCAGGCCAAAAAAGCCAATCACAGAGCAGTGGTAGGCAGGGTGGGGGCAGCAGCTGGGGGCATCCCATTTTCACACAACCCTGCTGCCACCATCGAGCTCGGGGCTGAAGAGGCTAGGGACAACAGTGGCAGCAGCTATTGGTAGGGCAGATGGCAGGGAGGGCATCCCATTTTATACACAAGCTACCGCCACTGCACCAGGCTCTGGACTGAAAAGGATGGGGACGGTGGTGGTGGAGGTGTGTGTATGAAAATGGGAAGCCTCCAGCCATCAATCCTCTGTCCACCCGTTCACTTGCCTGCCAAGCTGTCTGCAATCAGTTCTGCCTATGGCAAATTGGCTACATGGAGTTATCCTGCGGCAACTTGGCGGTGGCAAACTGGCAGTGGTGAGCTGCCTGTGCCAAGTTGTCCTAGACCCTCCCCCACACACACATGAATTGGCTTGACAGAATGCTCACAAATACGATTCAGTTAGATTATTACAGATTAGAATGAAGAGAACAAAAAGTATTTCTAGATGTAATAAATACTATTTTATTTTTGGCCTTTTTTTAAAATGAGGGATGCTCTATGAGTACTGGTCAATTGGTATCATCACCATGTGATATGCATGTGACAAAATGTTTTCAACCCAAAAGAAATTTGGAAGTCCTATCAAAGCATTCTAGATGGACTATGATTTGGCAGAATTGAAACTAAACAAGTTTTATTATTCTGGGTTTCTCTGAGACAAAACTTAAGGCCAAGTAGATCAAAGTTGCTGTGTTTTGTCCCTCTGTTCCTTATACCACTATAAGTCTGCATATGCATATCTTCTGTTCCTTATACCACTATATGTCTGCACATGCATATCTTCTCAGCAGCATCTTTTCTTTCTGTTATTGCCAGTGCCCTTGACTTCAAGTGTATCATACATATCCAGCTGACATATGCGTATTCACCTATCATTCAAGCACATATGGAAAAATCAAGGGTAGGCTACTGGATATATCCTATTTGAAGCTAACAATATTGGTAGAAGTAGCATGGAGAAAAGAGAGGCATTGGGAAAATTAGTGGGATACACCAATGTTCTTAAATTTAAGCATGACACATCCAATCAATGTGCTCCCCCAAATCTTCTTAGCACTTTTCTTTCCTTATCTCCACTTATGGAAGATTGGAAAGGTAGGCCAGTTGGATATTCCACGTTTGAAATGGAGGACATCAGCAATGGCTATTATAGAAGTAAAGAAGATGTGACACTTGGAAGATTGATTGGATGAGCAGTTATATCTTCATCATTTCCAATGCTGACCTCCATGCCACCAGCACTGAAGTTCTTGCTTCCAAGCATAACATATGTGGTCATCACAGATTTTTCTATTTTCCGTCACTCAGTTACTGCAATGTCCTCATTTTAGACTATATCTAACAGCCAAATCTGCCACTCTCCAATCTTTTCAGTGCTGTCTTTTCCTAGTAAAGATCAAGGGGCAAGCAGGCTGGTTGTATATGCTTTGCTTGAAGTATAAACACTGGCAACAGCAATGAAAAGAAAAAGAAAGAAAAATGAGAAAAAGATAGGAGACCTACTGTTTGAAGTACAGCATTTTTTCTTGCTTTACCAGAATGAGCATGTATGTTTCGGGCCAGGTACACAGCATCCAAAAATTGTTATTCTCTTCCAAATGGCAATACTAGTATTAATAGATACACATATGAACTTGGAAAGTCAGGAACCCACAAGTTCTAGCTGAGACAGAATTGTCAACTCGGCAGTAAACAGCTGTTTCCCATCAGAAAGCCATGAAAACCATGAAAAGAACGATCAAGTTTCCCTTGTCTCATAAAGTCAGGAAGGAAATATTTGATATGTGCACATTAATATTTACACACATGTATGTATTATGTGTACATATCAAATCTTTCCATCCTGACTTTATGAGACAAGGGAAACTTGATTGTTCTTTTCATAGCTTTCTGAAGGGAAGCAGCTGTTTAATGTTGAGTTGACAATTCTGCCTCAGCTAGGACTTATGGGTTCCTGACTTTTCAAGTTCATCTCTTATGC
>NW_015386253.1:4341543-4360027 GCF_001527695.2 Protobothrops mucrosquamatus | reverse complement strand
TTTTTTTTCCCCCCCCCCCCCCCCCCCCGCCCCTTAAAAACATTTTACTTCTAATTCAAGAGAAGCTTCTTGGATGAGAAGTGAAATATTTTTAAGGGGGGAAAAAAACTAAAGGAAGTCCAAGTGCCTTTTGGAAAAGCATCTGGGGACATTATTTTTTATTTTTTATTTTTAATCCCACATGAAGGAATGTCAATAGCTGATCTCCAAGTATGGGAGAACCTAAACAAAAATAATGTCAGAGTATATTAATTCCAGATATTACAAAAGATCAATTAATTCATCCTACAACATCACTTCCCTGGTATTTTTATTCACAATTTATACTGTAAATTACACCAAGGAATGTTATATATTCTTTACAAAAATATGAGCCTTATATATTCTAAAAAAAGCCAATTAATAAAATAAATAACTGCACACTAGTTAAAATGCTTTCTCTTTCATTGCTAGGAAGCTGGCCACTTTAATTATGTTCCTTGTTCATTTATCTAAAACAATAAATTTAATTTCAATTTCCTCCTCTTATTTGGAGCAACTATGATTTTGTGCAATCATCTCAGCTTTGGACAAATGAGTCAGTTTTTTTCTTGAAGCACCCACCATAGTATAATATCCAAGTCTCTACTACCTAGACATATGAAAAGTATAGGTCCCTATTAGAATATTGAACATAGAAAAATAGGATTGAAATGGACCTTGGGGGTCTTCTAGTCTAATCCTCTGCTCAAGCAGGAGACCCTGGAAATGTGCCATTCTAGACAAGGGGCCATCCAGTCATTTCTTGAAAGCTCCAGTGATGGAGCACCCACAGAGAAGCTTTTCCGCTGATTAATTGTTCTCACTGTTGATATGTCTACTAATAGCATAAATGCTATGTATACACATATTTCAATTTAAATTGTTTGTGCATGCATTAACAAGACTGAAACTCAATCACATTTTTCCCACAAAAATCTGGGGAGACTTTCTTACTTTCTTCATATCCTACTGTTCATGATAACTTCGTTTTCATTTTGTGCTCAAAAGCTATTTAAAGACATCAATCCCATGAGAATCCAATAATCCAGAAGTATAGTTTATCAGAGAATCCACCTGAGGCTGAAAATTAATAGTGCCCAGAAGTACACAGCATCATAAAATTAAAACACAAATGTTTTCTATCTAGCCAGCTGGAGTGAACCAGTAAGCTTAAACTGGAGTTTTCACTGATAAATCCTAATATGGGTTCTTGTGTCATCCAAACTTGTTCCCTCAACAGTAAATATACTTAAGTATATCTGAGCCAGAACATAAGAAATGTTACATATCTCACTGGTGTCATATGCCATCTGTAAAACATTTTATGTAAGTTTTCTTTATATGATGCTGCTTTAGTTAATTTAATATTTCTTTCCCATAACAAAAGTTATGGGAAGATTGGCAAAAATCTTTGTTATTCTATATTATACCCAAAATTCTTTGCCCATGTTATCATTGTTTCTTTTACTTGTTCTTCCTCCATCTTTAAGTTTAACAGAAATCTATAGTTTCTTAATCAACTTTTCATCTGTTTTAGCAGTATCTGATCAAAGTCTGTCTGTTTTTTTTATAAAATCCCGTTGTTTTAACATATTTTTTGTATCTCATTTGAATTTGCAGATATGGCCACCATGCTAAATCAATACCTTGTTTTTGTAACTCTTGTCTGTCTTTCAATTTTCCTTCATTGTCCAAAATATCTTTATAAGTCACAACTTTATCTTACTTAATTAAATTTGGGTAAGCAAAAGTTTCCATTGTTGAAAGCCATTCAGGTATCTTAATATAATTTTTTTCTTTTATTCTTTCCCATTCTGAAAGAAGTGTATTCCTTATAAAATGGTTTTGAAAGTATCTATGTATTTTATTCTTTCCATATCACAGAAAAGCATGCCAACCGATTTGCAGGTCATGCCCCTCTAGGTACAATAGTCTTTTATCTCTAAGCATCTTTTATCTCCATTCTTTAAGTCATGTTAGAATGGTTGCTTGGTAATATAACCTCCAGTCCAGCAGTCCAAATCTTCCACTGACTTTTGTTTCTTGTACCATTTTCACTTTGATTCTAGCTTTTTTTTCCTTGCCAGATAAATTTCAATATTATTGTATTCAGTTTATCAAAAAAGGCTTTTTTCAGCCTTACAGAGATCATTTGAAATAAAAAGAGTATTTTTGGAAAGATATTCATTTTCACTGTTGCTATTCTTCACTGTTGGAAATGCAAACAGAGACCAGGTATTTTGAATATATATTAGCAAGAAGGCTATTGAGTGATGAATTAACATATTTTTTATGATAATTAACTATATCTATTATTGTTAGTTAAATACATGTACCCAGACATTATGCTGTTTGCTAAATATTGAAAATGTTATTTGGAAAAACCCCAACCCCAACCCTAACCCTAACCCAAATCCCAACCCTAATCCCAACCGTACCTTATCCCTAATCCTATAAAAACTAATAAAATCTATACAAAAAATGTTACATATATGATATGTATAGTATAAAATAATATAAAACTATTGTAAGAAATACACCTTTTCCAATGTGCCAATAGCTCAGAGAAAATTACTTAATTTTATAGCAAACAAAATAAATACAACCATGAAACAATTAAACCAGGGCTTTTCAACCTTTTCACCTATTGTACCACTTTTAGGATATGGCAACATCCGAGTACCACCAGTCGCCTAGCAAGGTGTCAAAAACTTGATGACCCAAAAAAAAAAAAGGAAAAAAGTGATAAAGTACAGGTAGTCCTCGACTTACAACAGTTCGCTTAGTGACTGTTCGAAGTTACTATGGCACTGAAAAAGTGCCCCCCAAGCCACAGCCGAGCAAGACACCTGCCTGCCTGCCCAGCGGCGGTCATCCTCCTGTCCAAGGTTTTCATTGTTGTGAGCATTTCTGTTAAGGATTGGCAGCGGGGGTGGGGTGGGGGGTATTTGGTTTTTATTCCCCCGTCTGCTGGGTGGTTGCAGCAGGTTTTGGCCACTTCACATGATCCTGGGACACTGTGACCGTCATAAATATGAATCAGTTGCCAAGCATCTGAATGTAAATCACAAGACCCTGGAGAGGCTGCAACATTCCAGCTGATCGGCGCTTCTTCTGGGCTCAGCAGAAGTGCCAGGATCAGTGCTGCTTTCCAGCTGATTGGTGCTTCTTTAGGGCTCAGCAGAAGCACCAGGATCAGGGCCGAGCTCCAGCTGGAGCCTGGCGCTGATCCTGGCGCTTCCACTGAGTCCTGACAGCCCCGAAGAAGCGCCGATCAGCTGGAAAGTGGCACTGATCCTGGCGCTTTCGCTCAGGCTTGTGCGGTGCTGCCACCGGTTCATCTCATTCCCCTCCCCCGCTACCACTTTTCTAGGATGGTCACGTACCACCTGCCAGGTGCCAATGTATCACAGGTGGTACCCGTACCACTGGTTGAAAAGCCCTGAATTAAACAATTGAAGTTTTCTTTATAAGAAATTTTTAGAAAAAGTAACTGATAAGATTGTGACACTCACAACTATATTGTAAATCTACACTGGATAATGGAAAAATCAAGAATATTAAAATAGTATCTATTGACACTTTGATTGTGTGAATCATGACAGGCTGTGGAAAGCCCTAGAAGGCCTGGTGTATGAAGATATTTGATCAAGTTGGTGCAGTCATGCACACAAATCAAGAAACTGCTATGCAAACACCTCATGGAGACACTGATTGGTTCAAGACAGAAAAAAAGAGCGAAAGGTTGCATTCTTTCCCTTTCCTTATTTAACCTATATACCAGTGGTTCTCAACCTTTTTAATGCCGTGACCCCAACCGGTCGTAAGTTGAGGACTAAACCGGTCGTAAGTAGAGGACTAAACCGGTCGTACCTCGAGGACTAAACCGGTCGTAAGTCGAGGACTACCCAACCGGTCGTAATTCAAGGACTTTCCCTGCCCGGGAGCGCCACGCATGTGTGGTTCCGCCCCCTGCGCCGGCCGAGGCATAGCTGGCAAGCGGCAGAGATGGAGCAGGCCGACCACCAGCTGGCCCAGTGCAAGGGAGGTAAGGCACCCGCCGGAAAAGGGGGAAAAAATGGCGGACAAAAAAAATGGCGGACAGCCTTGCTTGGCGACCCCCATGAAATGGTCTATCGACCCCAAATGGGGTCCCGATCTACAGGTTGAGAACCACTGCTATATACTGAAGAAATCCCAAGAAAGATGGAATTCAAAGAGTCAAAAATTGGAGTAAAGATTGGAGAAAAGGAACATCAAAAATCTTACTTTAATTTGTTTTTAGACTTCTATGCCACCTATCCCACTAATACAACTCTTCAATCTATTGGCAACAAAACTCTCCTCTTAGAAACCAAAAAAGATCTGAAAAAATCTAATCAAAAGGAGAACGCGAAATGTGACCTCTTTCTGAATTTCAAGAAGACCAAATTCATGACCACTGTTAGGAATGGAATAAAAATATTCCAAAATAACAATTAACAGTGAAGAGAGCGAATGTGTGCTAAAATTTACTTTCCTAAGATTACCAAATGATCAAAGCAGTGAACACTGCCCAGAAAAAGAAGTCGAATCACACTGAGTCGCACAGCAATTATGAATATGAATTGAGTAGGGAAAAGGACATCAGCACGGCAATTAAATGCAGATTAGTCTGCAGTATTGTGCTTTCCAATAGTTACTTACACTTGCAAAAGTTGAACCATGAAAAAAATTAGACATGAGGAAAATTAACTCATTCAAGTTGTCTTGTTGGAGAAGGCAACAAGAAGGTATCAAAAAAACATTCTTTGGATAGCAAAGATGACAATCAAGTATTGGAGTGTATAAAACTGGACATAGTGCTGGAAAATTCTGTCTTATTTTAATTATGTCATGTGATCAAAATCATTGGAAAAGACAGTTATGCCTGAAATGGTTAGCAATAAAAGGAAACAAGAATGCCAAAAAACATAGTGGCTAGACACAATCAAAGCCAACACCATCTAGAGCATAAAACAATTGAAAGACATACAAGATCAGAAATGTGGAGAACAGTGTTCCATAGAATCACCTAGAATATGACATGTTTGAATGGACAGCATCAACAATTGATATCAGAGAGACCGTATTTCTCTAGACCTCTTTAGTCAGCAGAAAAGTAACAGATTGTGATGATTGATCATAGTGACTTAAAGTACACATACTTTTGCAGAATCACTGGGGTCAATTTTGATTTCAGAAGTATCTGAAAGAAACTTTAACATAATTTCCATATATTCTCATTTCAACTATGTGTTTCTTGTCTAAAGCCATTATGAGACCACACTGGCACTCGAACTTTTCTCTAAAGAAATCAATAGCTACTGGCAGCCATTTGTCTGAAATGGTATAGGGTTTCCTGCCTGAGCAGGGGGTTGGACTAGATGACCTCCAAGGTCCCTTCCAACTTTTTTATTATTATTATTATTATTATTATTATTATTATTATTATTATTATTATTATTATTATTATTATTATTATTATTATATTTTCCGAACATATAAAAAAGGGAAAAATAGTTGTATTGCAGTTATTCATAGAACTGTATCAGAAAATCCAACAGATTCCTATTTCAGCTTTCTGTGGAGATTAATTCCTTATTAATGGAATTAATATAATAAAATATTAGTTTTATCTTTTGTTTTGTTGTTTAATTGATGAGAATGATACTGATTGATGTCACTGGTTTTAGAATGAATATGCCTTATTTATGTTGTGTAATTTTAAATTCTACTTTTAAAATTTTGGTTATTGGATGGTGCAGAATAAAGCAAGTGCTTCTTTTAATATATTATAATCACTTTTACACCCTATTAAAGGATGTAATAGATATTCATAATGCATTTTGTTTACTATGAAATAGCTCCAATTTATTGAACTTTGTAAATAAACTCTGTATATTACAGAAAGGATAAAAAAGAAAACCGTTTATAAGTTCACTTTACATTATTAACTACATGATAACTGATAATTCTATTTTAATTTTTAAATATTATTTTAATTTTCAAATAATCTATTTTGGTTCTTACTATTTCTTTTTGACAGGGAGAAGAGAGGTGGGAGAAAAAAAAACAGGTATTTGCTTATGATTATAGTATTGCTGCCTTAGCAACTTAAGTACAATTGGTATCTAACTTATCTTTAATATTCATGCAACACCAAAGTCATTTGGATGCTAATCAGAATAGTGGTCCTTGCCAGAGTAGTCTGGGAATTGTTTCATCTCTAATATGTATAGAATCAAAAGAAATTTTAATACAAACAAAAATGAAAAGGCTCAAAACAACATTCTATTTTTTATTTACAATTGTATGGCTGTTCTTCCTTCTATGAAGACAGCATATTTAATTTTCTCCATTTCATCATAAAAATGGTCCCAACTGCCAGGTGGGCTCAGTAACTAAAAAGACCAGTCACCCAATAGACTTCATGGCAGAGTATAGAAACAGTTTTGACTATTTAAATACTACAACATGTAAAATTCTAGAAAATAATAAATGATGAAAATATCATACACACACTATTCTAGATCACATGGATTAATATCTTATGTGCCACAGCATCATAAAAGAGGTGTATTTTCTTTAACAACGCTTTATACCTGATCAATATCCCCATCTGGAAGAAGCTGTGCCAGCAAAATGCCCAGCTGCTGCCACTAGTGTTAATTTTAATCAGATTTTTTGGGTGGAGAACCATAAGAGTTTCAAAGAGAAAAGCTGGCATTCATCCCCTTGTCATCCTTTTTGTCTGAGACATCTCAGGAGTAAAAAGGATAACCTGAAATACTTCTAGTCACCGCTCCCCTCCAAAGAATTAACGAAGTATTATCATTTGTATAGGAAAGCTTGAGTATAGTAATGGGGTAAACCAGACTTTATAAAATAGGAATCTGAATGCATTTGCTTATTGTTTTTATTTCATATTAATAAAATTAATGTAACACTTAAGTTAAAGAATCAGAATGAAAATTCATTAACCTAAACTAGGAACAAATTCTTCATGTTTTTAAAAGTCCTTTGTCAAATTTAAAATACATGCACAGACAAAAATATTATTGACTTAAATTCTAATTATCTAGGTATCAGGCAAGAGACTTTATAAATCAAAAGCAATTAGGGCAGACACTTGTATTAACTGGGATATTACGGATTTGATTTCTTCCTTGGATTTCTCTTTTAAGATAAAAGTTAAAAAAACTAATTCAAATTCTCTCTGTCTGGAACATTCTTAGTAATTCTTTCCAGAAGAACAAAATAAAAAGTACTGGTAAATATGTTAATATGGTGTCCTGGGTGATTTTGATACAGAGGTTAATGTCCTACCCATTCCCCAATGTTCATTCCTTATATATTAGCAATTAAAATCCAGGCTTTGCCACTTCAAGAAAAAAAAATGTTTAGAAATAAGTAGGACTCTTCAGCACAAAACCACTTGTTGATCATTTACATCCCAGTGGTGTCATTAGTTTTGGTCAGGTATTATAGTGAACCACTTAGGAAGTGGTCTACTGTAGCATATGCAATGGTAATCTATGAGAGCATGTATAAAAGCTTTAATAATGTAACTCCAAGTCTGTGTTGTATTCAGATGTACTTGTTTGGGAGTAACTCCCACTTGACTACACTCTTACTTTGAACAGATTTGAATAGTCAAGTGTATAAACCTATGTAGCTATAAACAGGAGACTTAACCTCCTGAACACAGTGTAGCTTAACTTTATTAACAGCGCGGCTTAATCAATAATACTACCAGCTCCACTGTTCACAAGGAAAACTGCTTTATCTCTCACTGGGAATATCGCTCTTCCACTTGGGGGAGATTAGGAGTCCCAAGATCAAACTTTTGAAGAGTCTGGTCCCGTCCTAAATCTGTTCATCCGCTATAAAGATTTTACCCATTTTGGAGATTTAACAATGAAAATTTTCTCCTTTCCTTCTTCCTACATTTTTCTAGTGACACCCGGGCACCACTGTCCCCTATCAAACGGTATAGTTCCCCACTCCTCACTCTCACATGCCCTGTTCACTATGGCCGGACAGGAATCCTTACCTCCAAAAAGATGAGGCGAAAGGTGCGCGGGCAGCGAGCCGATAACTAGCCGGGGTCCTCCGCTTGTCTCGCCGGGTCCTTCTGCACCGCCACTCGCCGTGGCTCGTTCCCGCCCCCCTTCCTCGGGAGTGCTGCTGACCGAGTCTTGGGAGCCATAGAGGCCGCTGCTGTTGGGGATGTGGAAGGCAGAATGCGCCGCTCTAGTCCCGGAGACAGTTGGCCCGCCCAGAGACCTACTCCTGGGAGCTGCCAAAGGGGGAGCCGCCGTCGCCGCCCCACTGCTCGTCGAGGAGCCGGAGGCCGCGTGGTGCGCTCCAGGCGCCAGGTGTGTGTACCTCATCGCTCCGCCTATCGGCCGCCCGCCCGTCCCGTTAATACCGCCGCTGCTACTGCCGGACGGCAAGTCTCCCCCGGAGTAAGCCCGCGTTCGGCCGTTGGTGGCTGCCGGGCCGCTCTGCTTAGCGCCCATGGTGCTTCCTTCGGTACCACCTTCTTTTTCTTCGTTCTTCTCCCACCTCTCCTTTCAGTGGGACCCGCCGACGAAACGGAGTAGAGAACGAAACGTCCACCGCTCGTCCTTCTAACCCGATCGCCAAAGAAGTACCAGGAAACGGTGGTTCAGCTAGCGGCCCCGGGGCTGCGAATGTGCTTCCACCTCTGCGGGACCCTAGAAGCAGCGACGGGGAAGGCTCCAGCAGTTATAACCGCGGCGCGGAATGACGGCGCCGCTGCCAGCTGCGGCTTGAGAGCTCAGCCCCGCAGTTTCCGCCATCCTTCCCTGCAGAAAGGAGAGCGAGCATAGCGGCCGCAGCCGGCCGCTTGCCCGTGAGGCCGCTTCCCTGCCTCACGGCCCGATTTACCCCGCGCTCACTCAAGTGCTAGGCAAGGGGGCGGCACCGCTGCGCAGTCGTTCGCTCGCTCTTTTTGTACTGTCTTGTCGCCGTAATGGCGGGAGGGAGGCGGGAGGCGGGGAAACTCTGGCCTCCTTCTGCTCCGCCCTCTGCCAGTCCCGGAGATAACGCACCCGGCCCTTTCCGACGGGTGGAGTAGGAAAGCAGGTTAACACGCGCTTCGGCCCGCGGGATGAGGCAAGCACCGGCCCGTCCGACTCGCGCGTTTTCCGCTTCTCTTTCTCTTTACCTCCTCCTTCTCTCCCTCGCCGGCCTTACGCTTTTAAGCCGCTGCCGGCCGATCAACAGGCTAAGCTTTTCTCGGTGCGGAACAGGGGTAGTTCAGTTTCTGCCTGGCAATGGTCGTTTATCGGCGGGGCAAAAAGAAACCCAAATCTGTGCTGTGTTGTATTGGAAGCGTGTTAGAAAGCGGAAGGAACCTGTCAGTCAATCTCCTGTTCACCCGCGAGCCTTGAGGTGTTAATCGTATCCGCTCAGACTCGTTCAAACGGATTAATTTTGGGTGCCTGGGTTGGAGGGCAAAGGGTACAGCACGTAACTTCTGCCCCGTGGGGGAAAAAAACCCCACGGTTCTAAGTTGGAAAATAAAGCGGGTGTTCCGATCCCGTTTAGTTCCAACAGGTATCGTAAGGAACAGGAGTGAAATGTAGGGTATACAAGTTTAAGGGGACGTTTACCTTCTTTCTTTACCGGGCTCTACCTTGCCCGGTGTTTTTCCAAAATGATCGGCCTACAATTCCCAGAATTCCAAGGCATATTGGCATGTGCCTGGGAATGTTGGAAGTTAGGATTAGAATATTTCTGGAGGATCCCAGAGTGAAAAAAGCTGTTGGGAAATATTCTGCCAGTTGGAAGCTTCTCTTTTTATTTTTATGTTTTATTTATTTATTGGAAGCAGCGAGGGCAATAATGGGGTAGTGACGTCACTCTCACTGTGATTTCCTTTGGTGGAGGGGATCGTTTTTGTTTTACAGTTCTTTTTTTATAATATATTTTATTAATTTTTTAACACGGTCACCTTAATATTCGGTAAACACTGTGTTGTCTGGGTTTACATTTAAAAAACATTTGTAACAATTGGTTTCTATAATCCATAATCCACATAATAGCTTTACTTGATTTCCTCTTCTTCCCATAATGTTCTTTTTTACCAATCTTAATACAATTCTTATTGTTTTGACAGATAACAATTGAATATATTTTTTTTCTAATATTTCCACAAATAATAATTACATCAATATAATATTTCTTTTCTATCTAGTCATTCTGGTTGCCTCATCATACATTCCATTTACAGTTCTTATTTACATTTGTTTTTCCCACAATATTCAAGACATTCTTACTGGTTAAGATTTTTCTCAAAGTTAATTATATTTAAATATTTGATTCTATTTTTTCTCATGTAAGCCATCCCATAACTTTTACCTTAGTTAAGGAATAAATAAGACTAAAAAAAGAAAAAAAGAACAAGAGTAAAGAGGGATAAAAAGGTAGTATACTACTGAAAGTCCATGTTTCCCCTAAGCTAATACATATTTATTTCTAAAATTTTTCCATTCTTTTTTACCATAATTAAGAATATATTTAATCTTCAAATATTCCATTTAATAAATGTAGTCATCTGGTCTTTTAACTCTTATTTAAAAAAAATTTTTCAATCCAATGTAAGTTTCTTAAAATCAATCACATTTAAATATCTAAAATATGTCCTTATATATAAGCCAGTGATGGCGAAACTTTTAGAGACCGAGTGCCCAAACTGCAACCCAAAACCCACTTATTTATCTCAAAGTGCCAGGGCTGCATCAGCATTGTGCCCTTGGGGGGGGTGGATGGGCGTGGCCCACTGGGTGGGCATGGCTGCAGTGGTCACGGCAGACTGGGTGAGCGTGGCATCCCCAGGGGGCCAATGCCGCTTGCTTGCCCACTTCCTGCCCTGTCGCTTCCAAATGCCATGTGCTCACTACTCTGGCGAACTTTGCGTGTGTGCCCACAGAGAGGGCTCTAAGTGCCGCCTCTGGCACATGTGCCATAGGTTTGCCACACTGGTCTAACATCAGTACCTGGGAAGATCCTTGAAAAGATAAAAAAATCTGTGAACAACTAGAAGCAAACAAATTATAACTAGTAGCCAGCACGGGTTTGTTAAAAACAGATCATGCCAAACCAATCTTATTTCATTCTTGAAAAAGTGGCTAAATTAGTAGATCAGCAAAACGCTGTGGACATAGTATACTTAGATTTCAGTAAAGCATTTGACAATCTGCTGCTTAGTAAGCTAGAAAAAAGGTAGGATAGATAGCAACACCATCAGAGGAAATAGAAGGGAAACTCATCCAATTTGCAGATAGCCAACATCCCAGAAGACAAGCTCAGGATCCAAAAAGATCTTGACAGACTTGAACAATGGGCCCTATCCAACAAAATAAATTTTAATGTGGAAAAAACAAAGGTTTACATTTAGTCAGGAAAAATCAAAGGTATAATTACAGATTAGGTGAGACCTGGCTCAAAAAGAGTAACTATGAGAGGGACCTTGGAGTCCTAGTGGATGATCATTTGAATATGAGCCAGCAGTATGCAGTAATCACCAAAAAAGCTAATACAATCCTGGATTGTATAAACAGAAGCATAGAATCAAGATCACACGAAGTATTAGTACCACTTTATAAAACTCTAGTAAGACCAGACCTGGAATACTGCAACCAAATTTGATCACCATACTACAAAAAAATGTTGAAACTTTGGAAAAAGTTCAGAGAAGAGCAACTAAAATGATCAAAGGCCTGGAGACTAAAACATGAAGAATGGTTACAGGACTTGGGTTTGGCTAGTCTAAAGAAAAGAAGAAACAGAGGTGACATGATAGCAGTATTCCAGTATTTGAGGGGCACCACAAAGAAGAGGGCGTAAAAATACTTTCCAAAGCACCAGAGGGTTAGGATTATGACAAGAAACAATGGTTGGAAACTAACCAAAGAGAGAAGCAACCTGGAATTAAGAAATGTCCTAACAGTGAGGACAATTAACCAGTGAAACAGCTTGGCAGAGGAGCCATGCTGCAGGCCTGATCAGCCCGATTATTCTGGCTGGTGGGGTCCAGGAGGAAGGCCTTCCCTGCTGTTGCTCTTGCCCTCTAGAACATCTTGCCCCCGATGTGAAGTTGGTCCCAACCTCCTATCTTTTCATAAGAGCTGAAAGATGTGGCTTTGCCAATTGGCTTGGGGCCCCAGTGGGTGAACAGCGCAAAAGAGATGGTTAATTAATAACAGATCCCATCTCCCCCCACCCCGCCCTTGCTATGTGTCCTTGGTTTTAATATTTGATTTTAACTTTTTATGTTTTAACTTATATGTAACTGTAAGTCGCCCAGATTTACCCTATGATAAGATGGGCAGCCAATAAATTTTATAAATAAATAAATATGTAGCTTTCTGTTATGTGTAAATAAATAGCTGCTATAAGAGAAAAGCAAAGTCTGTAGTTTCCTTCTCTACTTTATCTGATGTTGGGATACCAATTTTTAATTTTGGGGCACTTTAATATATGTTTAAAAGAGAAATTGATAGTAGAAAGTGGCCTCTAGGCCTAATAGAAATTTTGATGGCCATAGAACTCTTGCTTATTCTTGAATATCCTAGAGATATTTCTCCATGGTATGCAATGATCCGGGATTCTGTCACTAAGGAATACTGCGAGGCATGGACATTCATCATAAGTACTCTCATTGCACTTGCCCAATAGTTTTTACTCTATACATTCCTTGAAACTTCAGATAAGGAAAAAAACATCAGGAATATATCCCCAAGGGAAAATAAAGATTGCCTTGATATGGAGAGTGGGTTGACTCAGAGTGATCTATGCACTCTCCTCTGATGATTAGGCCCCGTATGCGTATAGCTGATTGTCTTGCATGATTGAAGTTTGTGTTTAGTATATGAAGTGTATAGAACTGTTATTGCAACTGTGGCTTTGGACAGAAAATATGAACATAAAGTAGGGAGGGGTTTTTTTTTCTAACTATAGTTTCAATAAGAGTGAGTTGTATTCTCTTTATTTTGTGCACATCTCTGGGAATACTTAAGGATAGCTTTTACAGTGTGACACTAATTTCTTGAAACAAGGATTTTTAGCTAAAGACTTTGGAGAAAGAGGAAGTAATGGAAACGGCTGCATAAAAATCTCCTATGAGATCTTTGCCAGGGAAGTCTAACAAATCAAGAAAGAGGAACTAAACTGAGGCTGTGTGGTTTTAGAGTTTCCCTTGTTTGCTCCCTTTTTCTTAGCTTCCTTATTTCTCTCAGCAAAATAGAGTTTGTTCAAGCAATTAATTATACACGTGAGGTATAAAGGAGCCACATTCATACATTTTGCATCCGTATGTGTAGCAATATAATACCACACTGACTTTGGGGTATTTCTTGTTATTAATGAGCACAAGCAAGTTGAAACAAGATTTGACCTATTTACAAATTGCAGTTTAGATTCAGTCATTATTGATATCATAGGGACCCAGCTTATATAAAACTGAATATTACTACACTTCATGTACAGGAAATAATATATGAGTGAGAAGCTTACTATTTAGTTTTCTTTTATATCTAACATGAAACATTGCAAAATATGGCAATATTGAAAGGTTAATTTTGGCAATATTCCTATATGATACACCATGACTTTGAATCAGTGATAGAAGTGGAAGAAGGTATATTTCTGCATTTTATTCTAGCCAGACAAGAATCAGGAATTCTCCACCTGATTCTGTTTCTCAGGTCTTTCAGCATAATGGAGTGAATCATGTGGTTCATACATTAAAATACTATACAGTTTACATCTACTATATAACATACGCTAGTGCAGTGTTTAAACCAAAACACAAGTCATGTTATTGGCATCTGTTGAACAGTCGTAGATTGAAACAGCAATCCAGTGGGGCCTCTTTTAGGCAGAGATCTATATAAACCATATTTATAACTTTGATACTGCAGAATAACTGACATAGCCATTCTCATAAGGATATAATATACAAGTGATCTCATGCTCCTGATTGCTTTTAACTTACCTAATTTACCTAATTATTATTTTTCTTTTATTTTCATTTTTGACTAAAAATCTGTTGTAAACTGAGCTTAAAGAAAATAATTGCTAAGAATAACAATGACATTTAATTTTAGATTTTCTGCATTTGTCCACAATTTATAAATCTTGCCTTCGGTATTTTTATGAGCTTAATAGTTGTGGGTGATACTTTCTATACACAAATTTATCTACAAATTAGAGATACAATTTGAAACAGGTGCTTGACATAAAATCAGGCATCATTCAGTCAACAATTACCTTGTTCAGCAATGGAAATTCCAGTCTCAACTGTGGTCGTAAATTGAGGCCCACCTGTAGTATCATTGGAGTCATCAGCCAGACCTGCTGGGACCAGAACTTCAACCGAGTTCTACCAAAATCAACTTACTAGTTATTACAGGTAGTCCTTGACTTACAATAGTTTGTTAGGGACCATTTGAAGTTACAAAGGCACCCAAAAAATATTTATGACTGATTTTCACACTTATGACTATTGCGGCATCCTCATGGTCACGTGAACAAAATGCAGATACTTGGCAACTGACTCATATTTTTGCAGTGTCCCGGGGTCACATCATTACCTTTTGTGACCTTCTGAAAAGAAAGGCAATGGGAAGCCAAATTCATTTAACAATTGTGTAACTTACTATAACAACTGCAATGATTCACTTAACATCTATAAAAAGAAAGGTTGTAAAATCAAGCAAAACTCACTTAACCACTGTTTCACTTAGCAACAGAAATTATGGACACAATTGTAAGAACAAAGGCTTAGGAAAGATGTCCTGCCTCTAGATAAAACAAGATGTACCTGGAGTTATTTTGCAGGGAAGTGAGATTTTTCACTTATCTAAAACTGATTTGATGAGTGCTAGCTGAGAAATCCAGCTGGCATTATGTTTGTTGCATTGCATTTATAAAAAATAATAATCAGGAAGTAAACCTAATGAACAAATAAATAAACAATCCTTTTCTAAGCATTATGCCTAAGTGTACTTGCTATTCATCAGGATATCTATTTTCCTTATTAAATGGGAAAAGTTTTAATTATTCTTTCCTGCTTAACAAGAATATGCAATTTTACGTAAGGTGGGATAGAATTCTGTACATTATTATTGAAACAGCATCACATTTTCAGGGTTAAGGAAATGGTGAAATTACTGTACCATAATAAGGAGTAGAAGTTAGGAAAGACAAATCTTTTGTGTTTTTTTTAAGTATTACAATATGCAACTTTGATTATATAGACAGACAGAAAATCAGATTCAGTTTCTTTTATAGATAGATAAAAAAAAACAATTACATTATAGTGCCAGTTCATCACATGAACATTTGCTGTGACTAGGACTAAGAGGGTTATATCTGATAATTAAATAAGAGTTGTGCTATAAATAAAACTTTATATACAATCAATGTTTCAAGTATGGGATAAAGGTAATGTGGAATTACAGTTGCTTATACCCCTGATGTTTACAGCTGATTAGTTTATTGGCACAGACTCTAGTGCCAGACACTGTGCACTAACGACAGGAATAGAAATTGTAAATGGAAACACTGATCTGTATATGAAGGTAATATGCACTTCTCATAATTCTAATTACCATTTCATGCACAAATTGTGCTCTACAAATGTTTTCTAGAGAACTTTCTACAAAAGAAAACAACTACATATTTTCCAGTATTCTACAGATTAAAGGTCTTTTTCAGATGTATCACATGTTGCTAAATTATACCAATCTCAAATCTTGGAATCTTTCAGTAATTAAAGGCCTATACATATTACCAGCCTTCTGTTCTGTAAATATGTTGAAGAATTTTAATAAGGGCAAGGGACACTCTGCTTTTGAAAACAGATGCTCATAAAATTAAGTCTTAAACATGCAGACTTCAGCATTCTTAGAAATATTCAACATTAGACTTATGTAATCATACATTAGTTCATATTACTATTTGATGTATGGAGATTTTCAACTTGGATGCACTTAGAGAAGTGTTTTAAATCTAATGCTGAGACATCTTTTAGCACAAATGGCAGCAATTTAGACCACAATTCTCTACATCCCTCTTTCAGTCTGCCCTGGACACTGAGAACTGTGCCCCCAATGCCAGGCCTTAGTATCAACTTTTCCACCAGCAATCTCAGCTGTGTGAGAATAAATGGGAAGGATGGAGCAATATTGTCTGTCATCAAATCTACTGCTCCATGGCTATTAACAATGGCTACCTTTACAATGTTGTATTTGAATACCACAGCAGATTGATGCTTCCAAGTACAAGAATCTTGTGAGGGAATGGGACTCTATTCTTTTCCATCCCAGTAGGCAAAATCTTTGTATATATGCATAGATGGCATCTACTTACAGGTATGCATCTGCATGTGCACATACACTTCTTATTACATTTGGCCTTTATGCATGAAAGAGTGTCTTATATTTAATAATTATGTGAATAAGCCTTGGGCCCATGCATTCATCCTTATCTTCTCTTTTCCTTATTCTGGCATGTCTGTAATGAAATTGAGATGTTTATTGGGATAAACTATTGGAATAAACTAAAATACTTTAACTGCGGGGTCCTTGGTGCACTGAACTTGTTTTTTCCCCTGCAGACATTTCATTATCAATCTATGTAATATCATCAGTGCTAGAATGGAGTGGAGTTTGCTGTCTATTTATGTACCAGTAGCTTGCCCTGTCAGTGTTGGTGGGATTGTTCTTGGTGGTTCCTTGAACAGACTGTATACTATTAGCTTGTTTGTCAGAGTTAGTAGTTCCTTGATTGGGGTATTGTTTGCTTCTTAATTGTTGGTCTTGATGTTGATTACTGGTGAAGAGATGTTTTGGTCTTTTTGTTTCTTTTTTGATTTTTTTTTTATTGTCTCTCTTAAAGTTCCTGAATTCCTGGAGGACTGGTACTCAAATCAGCAATCAACAGGCTCATAGAGATTAACAAGATCTACATACTATTCAAAAGAGACAAAATACTTCTCACATCCATCAACATCCAGATAAGGAGAGATTAACACCAAGATTAGCCCTTGTAGCATTGATAATGTTATCTAGTTTGGTAATAAAATATCTGCAAGAAAACAGCCAAGCTCAAAGAGCCAGTCCATGGTGCTTTCTGAGCTTGCTTGTTTTCTTGCATGTTTCATTACCCTAACTAGGTAACAGTCAGACTAGCACTGACCTAGTTAGGGTAATGAAAGGTATGCAAGAAAACAAGCAAGCTCAGAGAGCACCAAGGACCCCTCATTTCAACCCTGAGCTACAAATATTCTCCCTTATTGGTAAGTTCAAAAAGCATCAAGGATTCCATAATTCAACCCCAAACTACAAATAGTTTCTTCTATTGGAAAGTACTTTCAATATATCTTTTCCAAAAAGTCAAGAACAAATTATGATTTCTGGTTCTGTTAAAAATAAATGTAGCTCCTGATCTGGATGAAAAAAAAACAGTAATTAATTAAATACAAAACAGTTTCTCCCTTCTGACCAACATCATATAGCGAGATTGGAGAAGACAGAACTGCCATGTGTAACTAAAGCTCAGCATTGTTCAAACTAGTCAAGAATGTACCAGTCTGTATAAAAGGCAGCAAAATTTATAGCTGCAGTATGAAGCAACATATTACTTTGAGATTATATAAGCTCTTACCAGCTTTATTACAATAATGTATTTTAATTTATTTAGCAGATTTCAGGAAACTGATGAGACTGCCCTCAGGGGCAGACTTTTGCAAAATAAACTCTTCAAACAGCAGTTCTTTTTTAAAATTGTTTTAATTTTGTTTGCATTATTTTTATAAATAACCCAAGGTGTTGCAATATTCTATACAATGTATCAATGCTTATTGCTAAGTACTTTCTCAAACAAAAGCTAGCCTACGTGACCAACAGCTAGGTCACGTATGCCTAAGGTGACTTCCTCATTTCCTAAAGGGCACAAAAAAGACCGTATATGGTAGTAAGGAAATGTTCCCCTCCTCCTGAGATGTAACCACTCCCATACCTAATGTAACCACTCCCATACCTGCTATACTGGAATAAAAGTAGGTGCGTAGGAACTCAAGGGGTCTTTTCGCTCCTGCTTCCACACACCACACCAAAGAAAGATGTTGTCCGTGTCTTCTTAAGCCGCGTGCGAGGCCCGATAGTCAGCCTGACTATCGTACATCACCGGTTCCCCAAATCACCCTGTAAAGGGCCAAACGTATCAACTGGTGACCCCACGACGTGATTCCTGTCTAGGAATACGTTGCCTTGACTCACCCTTCTTACGCACCTGGTGTAGGCTCGCGCATCGTAAGTATGGGCATTTCTCTTTCCAAAGCTCTGTCTAAGCATGTAGATGAGCTTTTTACTTTAGTCAAGAAGGCAAACTGTTTGCAAAAAGTTAA
>NW_015386253.1:4338298-4340584 GCF_001527695.2 Protobothrops mucrosquamatus | reverse complement strand
GGAGATGTTGCAATATTCTATACAATGTATCAATGCTTATTGCTAAGTACTTTCTCAAACAAAAGCTAGCCTACGTGACCAACAGCTAGGTCACGTATGCCTAAGGTGACTTCCTCATTTCCTAAAGGGCACAAAAAAGACCGTATATGGTAGTAAGGAAATGTTCCCCTCCTCCTGAGATGTAACCACTCCCATACCTAATGTAACCACTCCCATACCTGCTATACTGGAATAAAAGTAGGTGCGTAGGAACTCAAGGGGTCTTTTCGCTCCTGCTTCCACACACCACACCAAAGAAAGATGTTGTCCGTGTCTTCTTAAGCCGCGTGCGAGGCCCGATAGTCAGCCTGACTATCGTACATCACCGGTTCCCCAAATCACCCTGTAAAGGGCCAAACGTATCACCAAGGTGATGAACATACCTAATATATCTTCCTTCTCCTGTTTTCCCCACAACAATAATTCTGCAAGGTAAGTTGACCTGAGAGAAAGTGACTGGCCTTAAATCACCCAGTTGGTTTTCATGCCTTAAGGTAGGACTAGAACTCAGAGTTTCTTGATCTCTAGCCTGGTTGAAGAACCAAACAGTTATTTAGAAATGATATGAAGCAAAAATATATTTTTGGTTAGTCTTCATGAATTTCAGAAACTACTAAATTGTCAGTATTTAAAATGCAAAGTATATGATAATTAAATTAGAAGCACATATGCAAATAGACATTCTTACTATTTCTTTTACAGTTTTACATGTAGTTCCCAAGTACTCAATATTTTTACCCATTTATTTTAAAAAAAAGTGTGTGTGTGTGTGTGTGTGTGTATACACCATCTGATTCACCAGACACTAAAAACAATTTAATGGGTTTTTAAATCGGCATACCACATCTACTTTTCATCTTTCTGAGTACTGTGCTTTTCTTTAAAGATGGCAGATATAAATGCATGCTTGTTTCTCAGATCAAATTGAGTATGGAAATGTCCAAAGCTGTTTTCACTAGGTGTCAATGTGGTTAAATTTATTGTGGTCTTTTTACTTCTTTTCCTTAAAAGATGAAACACAAGATTTGCAATAATGATACCAAAAATGTAATAAATACATATTTTTAATTTTTGTCATCATCCAAGTAACATCTTGGTGTAATAATTCTGCTATTTTTGGTTTATTGTTCTCAAAGACCTTTTCTCTCCTAAAAATGATATGAAGAGGTTAATTGTCAAAATTATTACAAAGTTTTCTCCAACTCAGATGGTCAGCTTCCAACAAAAGCTGTTGGCAAAAACATAATTAATATAAATAAAAAGGAATAACAATAAACTTGAATCCTAAATTATTCCTCTATTCATTTATTCCTTATAAATGGAAAAGGATTCTAAGTTAATATAAGTAGCTTATATGTGAGTGGAAAGATGGGATGCAAATATTTTGAGGAGAAAAAAAAGTGACTTATTTCTTATAGAGAAGTATCCTTTCAAAATATATATTATTTCCAAAGGTTCCCATATTCCTAGGAAAAAATAGTGTATATGGATGGGCAGGAAGGAGAGAGGAACAGAGGCAGTTGCAGAATGGACTAATTCTGTTACATGTCCATAGTATTTAACAGCCTTAGCCTATATATTTGTCAAAATTGTTGTGATAAATGTTGAGATAAATAAACAATTGTTAAGATAATATAAACTTCCAATATAAGATTCTACTTTTAGAAACTTTTGCCTCAAAATTTTGGTGAGATTCTACTATTGTATGCATGAGCTATCTTAGATGCTGTTTCTCTGTTTCTTTGCCATCAACAGATTGTCATCCACTAAAAAATCTCAGTTCATTATTTCATTTCTACTCAAGCCTGGCAATATTCGCATACATTGCTAAGCCAGGATTTTTAAACAGTGACTTTAAAACAAGCCGTAATAATCTGGTTTCACATATAACACTGATGTATAATGGACTTATATTGTAAATCAAAATAATCGAACCATGAATCAGCATGTTCTATGAATATAGCTATGTTTGGAACCACTCTTTCATTTTGCTGTTTCTCTTAAAGCAGACATGTCCAAAGTCCGGCCCGCGGGCCATTTGCGGCCCACGGCCCGGTTTAATCCGGCCCTCGAGCAGCCCTCCCTGCTCTATATAAATGCGGCCCTCCCACGGCCCTCCGGCAAGTCCCATGAGAGAGAGAGACAGAGAGACAGAGACAGAGGCACTTGCACTTCTGTCTCTCTCTCTCTCTCTCTCTCTCTCTCATGGGACTTGCCCCCTCGCAGGGCTCCTCATTGGCCCTGCGC
>NW_015386253.1:4215207-4335903 GCF_001527695.2 Protobothrops mucrosquamatus | reverse complement strand
AGAGAGAGGGGAGAGGAAAGGGAAAGGAAAGAGAGAGAGAGAGAGAAAGAGGAAAGAGAGGGAGAGGAAAGAGGCATAAAATAATTCATTTGCATTTAATTGTAATGGTTCAAAGAATGTTCGGAAAAATGTTCGGCCCTCCAGCACGTTCACTTCATCCAATCTGGCCCTCTTTGAAAAAAGTTTGGACACCCCTGTCTTAAAGGATTTGAAAGTAGAAAACCAAGTTCAAGTTCTTGACCAATCAGAAAGATTGTTTTGATTATTTCAATTATCTCACCCAGTTCTCCTAAAAGAAATGAGTCAATTTCAGAACAGTTAGAAATGCTTTGTATGCAAATCTTCTTAGTTATCTATTTTTATCTCTGCATTCACTAAAAATATCTTTATATTTTGCAAATAACATAGTTTTATCAAGTCATCCTGCAACAAGAACTAGAAATTGTCACAATAAAAGCTAAGATTCTATGAAATGCATGTTGTTCTTTTTTAAAGAACAGGATGTTGGTAGTGGTTTGTATTAAATTAAAAGTTAGTATTGTTGAGTTGAATATAGATTCTGTCCTGTTTTATTTCATGGCATTTTATAAGACATAGACATATATTTAAACTACATAAACTGTTATGATCAAAAAGCCAAAGTTCACTACTCTTAATGACATAGTTTGGTATTCTGAGATAATAATAAACTAAGTTTTGTCAATTATGTTTTGTTATTAATTGTAAAAAAACAATAAGGGATAGATTTACAATTGTTCCTTTTTTCTTCTATTTTACTTATTTATTAAATTCTGTGCTGCTCATCTCACTGATGCAGCGACTCATATTTTAGTATTTTTATTCAAAAAAGTTACCACTTTAAACTTTCATATGCATTAAACAACATATGCATATTCAGTTTACACATTTTAGAAAAAATAGTTTTATTGTGAAGTTAGCTTAATAAAGATAGCCACAATGGGGGCAAAGTTAGGGTATAATTGGGATGTTTTTTAGTCTCGTTTCCAAATAAAGCTTGTGTGATGAAAGGCAAAAAATGGATAGTGGATATTTTTTTATTGTAGATAGCAGACATAAGGAAATATTTGCAAGAAAGCTAGCATATATTTTAAGACCTGGAAGCCCAATTGGAAGCACCTATCAAGTATCATGCAAACAGTGCAGCTGTTACTCTTTTTTCATTGTAGCATATTTTTTTAGATAGACGGTTGGAGGGGAAATCTCCTTCTCATAGAGAAAGGTTTATAATGACTTAATTATCAACTGTCATTGGATTTCATCTCTATAAGATATGGGAGATGTCCACACAATTTGTCTGGAAAATCAGAATGAACAAAAGGCAATCTAGTCTCTCTCAGTGCTGATGTTTCCATTTTAGGATTCATCACTTGGATTTTGCAGTGTACCTAGGTCAGTGATGGCGAAACTTTTAGAGACCGAGTGCCCAAACTACAACCCAAAACCCACTTATGTATCGGCGGATACTGGACAGGAGGCGGAAAAGGGCTGATTTTTTTTTCCTTTCTTGAAGATGGGAACCGCATCAGCCCTTT
This sequence comes from Protobothrops mucrosquamatus, assembly GCF_001527695.2. Classification (NCBI taxonomy): domain Eukaryota; kingdom Metazoa; phylum Chordata; class Lepidosauria; order Squamata; family Viperidae; genus Protobothrops; species Protobothrops mucrosquamatus. Next base: position 4,334,350 of record NW_015386253.1, on the reverse strand, counting down.
TCCAATCCTCAGGTACTTCCCCAGTGCTCCAGGATTTTTTAAAGATATGGTACAATGGTTCTAAGATAACATCTGCCAGCTCCTTCAGAACTCTGATGTAATCTGTTGGGTCCTGGTGATTTATATTTGTCAAGGTTGGATAGGTGTTCTCTTACCATTTTCTTGCTTATTTTAATTTTTGTTTCTAGTTTGTCTTTTGCAGTAGATATATATCATTGGTTTTGTCTCCCCCTGATGGTGCAGCTGGCAATCCTCCAAAAGGTAAATAAATTTGCAGACCATTTCTAAAGGTCTGTATAAAGCCCAAGGGGTACATTTTCATTAGTTTTTTGAAATATAAACTCTTTGTCCGGTTCTTGAAGATCTAATTTTTAATGTGCATGCAAAAACTATGCTATTATTGGGTAGCATAATACACAAGCAGACAAGGAAGCGCAGCTATAGTTGAACTCTTCGGCACTGAAATGAAAAGCAAACTAGTAAAGAGTCATTTGGAAAATATATGAAAAAAGATTTTAAAAACTTTCTTATATTCTTCCACATTAATTTACATAGAATTAAAGGACTATTCCAACATTCTTCTAATATAGCCTGAATGTAATCACTCACCATTTACAATCAGAACTCTGGAAATTTGCATGAGGTATATCACTAAACCATCTGCATCAATCCACCACCCAAGCAAACTTTTTGTCATTAAGGAATTACTATTTGGAATATGATATTTATGCATTGCCAAAAAAGAAGACCCCAATTTAAACTTAAATATGAGCCAGCAGTGTGCTGCAGCTGCCAAAAAAGCCAACACAGTGCTAGGCTGCATTAACAGAGGGATAGAATCAAGATCACGTGAAGTGTTAATACCACTTTACAATGCCTTGGTAAGGCCACACTTGGAATACTGCATCCAGTTTTGGTCACCATGATGTAAAAAAGATGCTGAGACTCTAGAAAGAGAAGAGCAACAAAGATGATTAGGGGACTGGAGGCTAAAACATATAAGGAACGGTTGCTGGAATTGGGTATGTCTAGTTTAACGAAGAGAAGGATGAGGGGGGACATGATAGCAGTGTTCCAATATCTCAGGGGCTGCCACAAAGAAGAGGGAGTCAGGCTATTCTCCAAAGCACCTGAAGGCAGGACAAGAAGCAACGGATGGAAACTAATCAAGGAGAGAAGCAACCTAGAACTAAGGAGAAACTTCCTGACAGTTAGAACAATTTATCAGTGGAACAACCTGCCTCCAGAAGCGGTGAATGCTCCAACACTGGAAGTTTTTAAGAAGAGACTGGACAGCCATTTATCTGAAATGGTGTAGGGTTCCTGCCTGAGTAGGGGGTTGGACTCGATGAGCTCCAAGGTCCGTTCCAACTTTATTATTATTATTTGCACTGAATGTATGCATATCTATAGATGCCATCATAAACCTAATTAGAGGTCCAGTATTATAGATTTTTTTAAAGAGACATCATCTTTATATTATATTCATACTCAATCTGCCCAGAAAGCAAAGTTACCCCCAAATGCGTAGAACTAGAGCATTAGCAGATAGCTGTAGTACTATGTCATACACATCAGTCAGGAGGAAAGGCATCCAAATGTATGGGAAAATGGCTCTGTTCTGACTATCTCCCAACTAGTTAGTGAAAGAAAGAAAAAGGAAAGGAAAAAAAGAGAAAGAAAAGGAAGGAAGAAAGAAAGGAAGGAAAGAGACAGACCTGGGAATATGTAGAAAAATTGCTATCTTCAAAGAGCCAAAAGATATAGTCCAAGATTGGGGTAGATTAGTCAGTTAACAAGCAGTCTGCCATTCCAGGGGCAGAGATCTATCTGACTTCATAAATAACATTGATTTATAAAGGAAACATGGGCTTTATTTTGAAATCTTGCTTTTGACCTAATTTATCCTGAGGCTAGTGACCCAGAGAATTTAATGAGCGATTCACTGTGAGAATTATTTAATGAGCGATTCACTGTCACTAGTGGAGAAGCAAAAACAAATAAATTAAATTTATATCCACAATATATGTAACATATTACATACCAACTTTCTCTTTTCCCACTATTTTATGAAACCGTAAGTAGAAATATAATGCATTAATTGTCTTGCAAAAAGACCAAGACAAGATCAAATGTAGGATCCATATTGTTCTTTGTCCCTTGTGCATTTAATTTTTCAACAATATCTTATTTTTTATTGGATTGATATCCAATAAATATTGATATCCAAGAGAGTGAGAGAGACCCAAAGTCAATCATGGCTAAAGGATTCAATCTCAGTCTCTCAATTTCTAGGACAGCACCAGAACCATGACACCAATTGGGTCTTGCACTGGATAGCTTCAATCTGAATATTGTAGAGAATTTTGATCATGCAATAGAATACATGAAAACCAGTGGAAGTTCAAAATCAGACATTCAACCAATCATACTGTCTTTGAAAAAATTATTTGTCTACCTGTCTATTGTGCAACTCTTCTTTGCTGCATGGAGCTGCTTTGTTCTTTCTTAATATTTGGCTCCTGAGAATTATAAAAATATGGCTGGTGATGTTACCAGAATGGACAGAGCCAACATTTTCAGGATGGGTTGAGGTAGATTTGAAGAGAGTTTATGGGTTTCCCCTACAGTTCCCCCAAATATAATTGGGGGGGACAGATACCTTCCATCTTTCAAGATTTAATGTACACATTTTATCATTTAAAATAAAAACAATCTAAAAATGTTGGTCCTGATTATTCCAGAGGATGCTGGAGTTGCTATTGGGGGGAGGGGGCATAGATATTGTTCCACTGCACTAGGAGTATTAATTAGCTCTCATTAGCCATCCTGACGGGGTGGGGGGAGAGCAAAGTCATAGAAAGATGGACATTAAAGTCGCTTAACAAAATTTTGTTTAACCCAGCATTATTCAACCTTGGCAATTTGAAGATGTGGGGATTCCAACTCATACTGGCTGAGGAATTCTGGGAGTTGACGTCCACACATATTTGCCAAGACTGAAAAACTAGTTTAGCCCTTATATATTTCATTTCTAAACAATGTGCTACTTGTTTATGCCTTATTTTTGTTACTATGTTGATAATTCTGGATAGGATACTGGCCTTTATACCTCTACACAAAAAAGTATGGCCCCTACAGTTCCATAAGATGAAGGGCCTCCTTCCAGATTGTACATTGTGAAATATTTGAAAACATCTGCATGCAAAAATATTTCTATTTACCTATAACTACCACTATTACTATTAATTGTAGTAGTAGTAATAATAATACAACAATCTGGTTTTATGGCTTTGCTCTAGTGGCTTGATTTTCAGCATTATCAACACTACTAGTATCCAAACTGCTTGTAACAATGCTCATAAAACAAAATGCTTAATTCATCATTGCTAACAAAAGAACTACAGTCTGGGTTTAATGTCTTTGAATTTGCACAAGGTCATTTTGAAATTAAATCTTTCATGCAGCGCAGAGTCCCCCTGGTTGTGTTGCTTATAAGTGTTGCTCAGTTTAGTATCAATGCAGTCTGTGCATCCACCAGTTGTTGCAGATGTCATGACCCATCAAGTGATGCTGCAGAGTGTCCTTTAAGCCGATTGTTTAAAATCTCAAATCCTGTGTATTGAACAGATTCCAACTGTTAAGGAGACAAATAGCACTGGAGAAATCTGGAGGCAACTGTTAAGCAGGACACAAATGAACAGAATTTTACTATGAATACATTAACATCCAGGCCTTCTTTGTATAACATTTATTGCACATTCTTGGATCATTTCATAGCTGTTTCTATGACAACACAACATAATTTCCCCATAAAAATAGGTCTTTGAAATCCAAGCAGGCTTACACATGTCACTGTCTGAAAAACTGTTTAAAAAATGATTGCTGGTATTTAGTGAACTGGCACCATGTTAAGGATATTGTTTGAACAGATTGCTTATTTTGAACAAGTTGGAACCAGATTTAGTCACAATTAAAGTCTCTGAAGTCAATGGGACTTAAATTTTTGAGATGCAGATAGAGGCTACATACTATTTTTAGCTTCCATCCATTTTGTCTCTAGAAATCTCTGATGACATGGGATCACACATTGTAATTGTGTATAGATATTTGTTCATTCATTCATTCATTCATTCATTCATTTTTAAGATTTATCGGGTACCCAACTAAAACAGTGTGACTCTGGGTAGTATACAGTATAATCAAACTAAAAAAAGAAGAAAAAACAAAAAGAATATCATTATAAACAGATAATACAATAGATAAATACAAAATGTAAAATGTTGACCAAGCACACAATAAGACGACCATGAAGGGATACCAGACTCGACCAATCCCAAATGCCTGAAGGAATAGCTAGATCTTAACAGCTTTCCTAAAGCTAAGAAGATTTAGGGTTTGCTGTTTTGGCATAAGATGCTTTATATTACACACTAAGTCAAAACAAACCTCATCCAGCTAAACATATATAAGCCAGACCAATGGGAATTGGAGGCAAAAAACGAGGCTATCCTATAGTATCCAGAGCAGAAAGAAGGAAAGCTAGAATAATACTGAACTGGTAAGAAATGTACTGCCTAGCATCTCAGGTAATCCTTGCTTAACAATTGTTTAGCAACTGTTCAAAGTTGTGATGGCACTGAAAATGTAACTTTACAACTAGCCCTTACACTTACAACCATCAAGGCATACTTGGAGTCATGCTATTGTAATTCAGGAGCTTTGCAACGTTTATGGCCATCATGGGGTCCCATGGTGACATGATTGTTATTGGGCCACTTCATAGCTGGCTTCCAATAAGTGAAGTCAACAGAATCTGGCAGTAAGATCACCCAAATTGCAGTCAGGTGATGCTTCACTTAATGAAGCATGGGTAATTTGATTAATGATTGTGGTGGGAGTGATGCCACAGGTCTGATGTGGACACATGTTTCGCTTAATGATTGCATCACTTAGGCCACAATTACCATTCTATAGAACTGATTCCTGCACTAGGAAGGCCTTTATCTGAGGATATTTGAGATCTAGAAGTATAGTAATTCAAAAATCCTGCCACATGTTTAGCATGACATGCAGAGAGCCTCGTAACTTTGCTTTAATGTATTTGTTCCACTAAATAACTTTTGTTTCACAGAATTATATTGTTTTGTATGCCAATTATGTCCAATACACACTGCAGAGAGAGTAATTGTTTTGTACTTTAGAAGCAGCATTCTTTGAAAATCTGATGTCCTGCTAGTTGCCTTTTCAAGGGACAAGCTTACTGGTATGTGGAAATATTTCCAAAGCATTCCTCTAAATGTCATTTTTACATTGCATATGTTCTTCCTTTAGGTACCTTGCAATAAAGTATAGTTTGCTTAACCATGGTTTATTACAAGAGCCATAATTGCTCACAGGGTGCACTAAGCCAAATTTCCAAACACCAAACAAGCCTGTTGCTTGCCACTCATTGCTTGCCAGAGGATTCCTATGTATCCACTCCACTTCAAAGAATTTAAACATATATTTAAGGCATATGCTCAATTCTTATTGGATATTAACCAAGTTCTTTGGACTCCATAGTAAGTATTATGGAGACTGAATCCAAGAATCTATCCAAAACTTGCCTGCTATTCATAATTACAAGTAAAGGAAGATTAATGGGAGATGGGAGCCAAAAGGCAGGCCATTACAGGAAAAGAGTGTGTTCCGGTCTTCTGAGCCCACATCCAGACTTTGGACAGTGAACCCTTGGAGGCCCAAGCCTTTGGCTGCAACTGATGAACGTTAGGTCAGTCAACAATAGGATTCCCTTATTTGTGATCTTATTGGGAAGGAACAAGGTGACTTGAGATGCATCACCAAGACCAGGCTGATACCAGAGGGAAGTTCCCCTCTCAGAAATGTGTCCAGCCAGATTTAAGGTCTGGCACCAGCCAAGGCCTCAGGATAGGGGAGGGGGCATAGCAATTGTCATCCAGAAATCTCTTTTGGCCTTCAGGGGCCTTGCTCCATAAGTTTCCGGATGTGAAACCTGTTCCTAAACTTGAGCTTGTAGGTTCAGTTGGGAGTGTTGCCACTGTACCAGCCTCCCTACTGTGTAGCAACCTCCCTGCCTGAGCTGCTAGAGGCCATCTCAAAGCTTATGGTCCTGGGAGACTTCAAGCTACCTTCCCTGGACTTAGCCTCAGAGGCAGCATAGGAGTTAATGATCACAGTGGCCGTCATGGGCCTATCCCAGATCATCCAAGGCTTGACTCAGAATAGTGGTCATACTCCCAATATGATTTTCTTGTCAGAGCAGTGGCTGGGGGAATCTGTCATTATCCCCCTGTCATAGTCAGACCATGCCCTAATGGCTGTGAGATTTCCAATGCAGCAGCACCACCACCACAGTGAGCTGGGACCTATTTGAATGGTCTACCCTTGGTGACTAATGGACCCACTCAGATTTCAAAAGGAGCTGGGAGATATCCCAGGGGTGCTGCTGCATGGCCCTGTGGAGGCTTTGGACAGAACCTAGAATCAGAAAGAGGCCAAGGCCCTGCACAGGATCATGCCCGTGTGCCCTCTCCTGGTTTATTGGTCCTGAAACTCTGTGTGGTTTGTGGAGGAGTTGAGGCTGATAAAAGACAGCCAGAACATGACTGGAGAAAAACTAAGAATGAATTCAACTGAACATGGGTCAGAGCCATAATTAAGACCTATTTCATGGCAGTAAAAACTACAAAATGTCACTATTGCTCCAGTTTTATTGCATCACAGAATGTCACCGGACAGTCCTACACTTGGTCCCTTCTTGGGAAGGAGGGTTTCGGTGATTCTTTATAGGACCATGCCGAGGAATTTATTGAATACCTGATGAATAAAATCCGCTGAGATCTATTTTCAGTTTGAGTCCAAGCAGGGAGCAGATCCATTGGAGATGCCTAGGAAATGGACTTGCCAGATTATCTGGGAATGGTTTGATTCTGTTAGACCTGAGGAAATGGACAGGATCCTTGGGGCTGTTAAGGTAACTACTGTACTTGTGTGTTAGATCCTTGCTCCTCCTCCTGGTTGGTGAAAGCCTCTAGGATGGTGACCTGCAGGTGGATCCATGTGGTGATTAACACAGAGATGCAGGAGGAGTGTTTCTGGCATTATTTAAGGAGGCCTTAATGTGTCCCTTCTTCTTGAAACTATCATTGGACCCAAGCTCTCTGGACAATTTCTGTCTAGTTTCTCACCTCCCCTTCCTAGGGAAGGTGGTGAAAAAAGTGATTGCTTTGCGGATCCAGAGGGTCAGCTGGACCCCTTTCAGTCAGTTTTCATGCCGGGTTATAGGATAGAAATACCATTGGTCATATTGTTGGGTGATCTCTTCACAGTGTCTTTTGATACCATTGATCGTGGTATCCTTTTCGACTGGCTAGAGACGATGGGGATGGGCAGCCCAGTATTGTGCTGGTTCAACTTCATTCAACAAGACTAGTTAATAGGAAGTGAGAGTCCAGCCCATGACCACTCCTTTGTGTGTGTGTGGGATGGCATAGATCTTTCCCTGCTCTTTTTTAACATCTACATGAAACCATTCATCCAATACCACGGGGTAAGATATTATCAGTATGCTGATGATACACAGCTTTATATCTCCATCCCTGGTGATCCAAGTAATGCTGTGACTGCTCTTTCTCAGTTCCTGGAGGCTGTAAGTGTCTGGATGGGGGACAATAGGGAAGACCAAGTGGCTGCAGATGCAGGGGATTCTGGATCCAGCTCTTTATTATCATTAACTCTGGATAGGATTGCGCTATCCCAGAAAGATTCAATGCACAACTTGGGGATCCTCATAGACTCATGACTCCTGCTGAAAACTAGGAAGTCCTTTGCGCAACTTTGTGTGGTGCACCAGTTATGCCCTTGAACATGGTCACTCATACCCTAGTCATCTCTTGGCTAAATAATAATAATAATAATAATAACAACAACAACAACAACAACAATAATAGTAATAATAATAATAACTATTATTATTATTATTATTATATTTTTAACAGAGTTCAATAATAATTATTTAACAAAAACGTGTTGTCTGAGTATCTTATTTACTAATACAAATTAAATTCCTAATCCCTAAATCTTTTCTCTAACCATTGATAAAATAGGTCCCAAGTTTGAAAATATTCTGTTTCTTCTTTTTTTTTCAACCTTCAAGTAAGTCTGTCAATTTCCGCACAGTCTAATATTTTTTTTATTATTTCTTCTTCTGGTAGTATTTCTGTCCACCACCCACCACTGCTGCCCCTGAATAGCCTGAACACTACTGCCACCAGTAAATGGCTCGATCTCTGAAAAGCCAGGAACTCAGCGAGATGACAGTGGTGGCGGGGTATGAAAATGGGAAGCCCCCAGCTGCTGCTACTGCTCTGTGCTTTGGCAACCTGTTTGCTCGCCTGCCTAACCGGCTCTCCTTCCAGTGGAAAGCCTCCAGCTCGTCTACCCACTCGCTTGCCCGCCTGCATTCTTGGCTCTTCTCCAGTTGCCTGCAGTGAGTTGTCGCCATGGCAAATTGGCCATGTTGTATTGTCCCGTGACAACTTGGCAGTGGTGAGATGGCAGAGGTAACTTGGTGATGGCAAGCTGGCCATGTCAAGCTGGGCACACCAAATTGCTCCATTCTACACAGAAGTGTCTTTTTAGACAATGCTGGGTCCGTTGGCTAAGAAATGGAGATGAGTGCTGGCCTAGAGTTGGACATGAGTGGAAAGGGGAAACCTTTACCTTTACCTTTATGGAAAGTCCTTAACTTACAATTTAATGAGGCATGCCTATTACGGCTGTAAGTCATGACATTTTTTTAATATATTTTATTGATTTTTTTTACATAAGTCATGACTTTTGTAAAGCAAGTCACCCTCATGACTAACTTAAGTGAATGTGGCAGTCGTTAAATGACCCAGTTGCTCGGTATGGGTCAGTTTTGCTGAAAACTAGAAGTCATCATGACCTTGGGATACTGCAAATGGCCATAAATGCCAGCCAGTTGCTGAGCACCCAACATGTGGTCACATGACCACAGGGAGGGGGAGCAGCTATCATAACTTTAGGACTGGGTCATAAGTATCCCCAGTACGTTGTAATTTCAAATAGTTGCTAAGCACCTGGTTGTAAGTCGAGATCTACCTGTAACTCCAGAAACCTATGTTGAACCAAACTAGCAATTTATTCCCACAATGGTTCAGTGATGCCTTCAAAAAGTCCACAACCAAACTAGGGTGCCAAAGTACCCTACACTCCTGTTCAGGATCCCCATCAGCTGTTCAGGGATATTTTGATTTTGATTTTGAAGATAATATATGTTATATCTATAGTGAGTAACTGATAATAGTAGACTTCTATTTGATGTTTTTTTTTTCCTAAGTGGCTTCTTATCCATTATTACTAATCCATTATTACATCTTGTGGTAGTGAAATCTAAGCATTGTTCAACTTTACTGGATGATTCTAGATTCCAGTTTTGAAAGAGAAAGACAGTGAGATTCTAACCTTTGTCTCCACAACTGAGTGTTTTTCAAATTGACTTGACCAGGTAAGTTCATGGACATATCCATATTATCCAAACCCACCAAATCACGTTTTTTTTTCAAAAAAAACAAAAAAAAAACATGCCAGTATAAGACACTGTCTTGCCTAATTCAGATACAAATATTTATGATGTAGGAATCAGGTACAATAAACAATGAAATAAACACTTCTGATTTCTTCCACATTGTCTGTGTGAACATTATACTAAGCTATAGATAATTTAAAAGACTGGCCCAAGGTCATCCAGCTGGTTTCATGACTAGGACAAGACTAGAAATCACAGCATCCCAGTTTCTAGCCGGACACATTAACCATTACACTAAACTGGTTCTTAATGCTGAATACAAATACTGAATATCAAACCAATATTCTAACATATGTTGGGAAGAAATGTGTGCATTTTTAAGCAAAACATAAATGATATGCTTTTCCCCCAAATGTTATTTATATTATTTTTGCTCTCAGTTTTCTTTTGTACTAGCAAAGCAGAGAAGGGGTTAATGAGTCAATAGTTTTAATTCTGATTTTCATATTTATGGCCTGTGTCACTATTTGTACCAGATATAACCAGCCTCATGGATTAGTACTGTAGTGACAATCACTTATGTTGCAACATCTATTAAAGAACTAACTATAAGTATTTTACTGGATTAATTTTAAGAGAGCAATCATATTAGGCCAAAAATCAGAAAGTTAATATGCTATTACCAAAGGAATCCATAATTGGTGACATTTTTCCATATGCAACACCAAATAACAGTATTAAAGAAAAAGTGAATTCATTATGAAGTAATTTGGATCTTTTAGATGAGGAAAAGCCTAAAAGTGCAGCTTAGACTCTTTGTAAATCAAAGTTTCATTTTATTTTGATCCTTGTTTCCAATGTCTATGTTTATAAATTAAAAAATTATTTTTCAGGAAAAAAGTTTTTGAATATTGTAATTTAACAAATGCCAGATTCACCTATTATATTAAGCAGTGAGATCCTTAACTACAGCTTATTGCCTACAGTATACTAGTATACCAGTATGATACCAACATGCCTACAAATATTTCACTCATACTGCATCTGTCTTTATCTATTTATTAGAATTTATCCCACCTTTATTTTATAAGTAGCTCAAGGTGGAAAAGATATATAATATATCCTCCTTTTATTTTATTTTCCTCACAACAGCCCTGTAACTGGCCAAAAGTCACCCAGCTACTATAGTTTCAATGCCTAAGGTAGGACTAAAACTTACAATCTCCTAGTTTCTAAGCCAGTACCTTAACCATTGCATCAAACTTGCTTTTTATTTATTGGAATAATACTTACCTATACAAAAACAAACAAAAAGAATAATGCAATTTAGACAGTTGTTTTAAATTCAAGCTCAGACTTGCGCTGCCTATATTATTCAAGACATTGCATACAGTTTTCTGCTGCTTTTATGTTCTGATGTGTCTCGTGTTTTGCTAGTGCTTGAGTCCTTTTTAAATTGAAGCTAACACATCAAATTCCACTGCCATTTGGATGACAGCTGGATGACAGGAAGCAAGCATGATACTTTGCAGACAAGGACTTAGCAAGGGGTTAGAATTAAATAAATGCCACTGCAACATAAGGACTACTGCTAATTATTTGGCCTACCTAGTAATAGGATCTACTCTCCACCACTCTTTGGAGATTGTGTTATTTTATATACTCAAATTAATTGCAACTCCACCACCAATAAAAATAGATTTCTCTCTCTCTTTTTTTCTTGTGGGTCTTGAATAACATTTTTGTTAGGGTTCATGAGGAACTTCACAGAGACACAGCTTCCTACTGTATGTTGTTAATATTTCATTATTAACATACTGTAAATATTCCTATTAGATTTAATTTGTGAAATGGGATGGCATGAGCAAATTGTGGCACTGCTATTATCCATGAATATTTATATTCTAATTTATTAGAGTATATGAGCACATTATTTTGAAGGGTAGCACACTGTACCTATTTTACAGGTTTTGTTGTTAGTTGCGAAGTCATATCCGACCCATCATGACCCCATGGACAACGTTCCTCCAGGCCTTCCTGTCCTCTACCATCTTCTGGAGTCCATTTAAGCTCACGCCTACTGCTTCAGTGACTCCATCCAGCCACTTCATTCTCTGTCATCCCCTTCTTCTATTGCCCTCAATCTTTTCCAGCATTAGGCTCTTCTCTAGTGAGTCCTTCCTTCTCATTAGGTGGCCAAAGTACCTGAGTTTCAACTTCAAGATCTGGCCTTCTAAAGAGCAGTCAGGGTTGATCTCCTCTAGGACTGATCAGTTTGATTGCCTTGCAGTCAAAGGGACTCGCAGGAGTCTTCTCCAGCACCATTTTACAGGTATCTGTCCTCTATTTAAAGGAATATCAGAGACCAGTTAAAATATTGCTAACAGTAAAATATTCAAGTTAAGAAAATACACCTTTCAATTATTTTTTCCTAAGATGATGAATATAGTACAGTAACTTCATAAAGTATGCCTCAATCTCTGCTATATATTAAACACTGCACAATCCTATTAAATTCTTGTTATTTTGACACCCTTCCATTCTGTTTTCTTTTCCTTTGGGACATTTGAGACCAACAATACCTTTGGTTTTTTAATTAGCTTTCTTTCTCAAATAGACAAATCGCCCTACAGTCTTCTGTATGATTTAACTATTGGGTTTATTAGAAGAAGATTGACAAGATTTCAATAAAGGCATTCCTCAATTTGAGGCAAGATATTAAAACAAAATAACACTAGCAGAATTAGGCTACCCTACAGTTTAAATCACAGTTTATGGTAGGGAATCAGAAAAGGTTACAGTAAACATGCATTTGATTGGCTGAACCTTGGCAAGACTTGTGGCTTTGGTATGGGGGCTTTTGGTAGCCATGGATTTACCATATTTTGTGTGGATGGAGATGTACTATCCCATAATAACTCAATGCACAATTCAGGGATCCTTCTGACCTCATTACTTCTGCTAAAAGAGCAGGTGGTAGTTCTGGCCAGGGGGCCTTTACACAGCTTCACGCTGCATGTCCGTTTCACCTGTCCCAGGATTAGGAGGTCAGTCAGTCACTCATGCTTTAATGATCTCCCAAATGGATTACTGTGCTGCACTCTACATGGGCCTGAACTTGAAGAGTAACTAGAAGGTTGAGCTGATGCAAAATGCAATGGCAAAGGAGTTATGTGTGCTTCAAGAACTTCTCTGCTCCATGAGTTGGATTGGTTGCCAGTTTGTTTCCAATTCAAAGTGCAGATTAAGCTCTTTAAGTCCCTATGTGATGTGATGCCAAGAGACCACCTATGCCCAATTATGCCCCATTACATCTACCTTCCCATCATATTCAGCAACAGGGGCATTTAAGGGTCCCAATGGTCATGGAGCATCACTAGACCAAACTTTGCCCCCCTGCAGACTCATATGACTTATCACAAATGGTTACTTTCCCTTCACTATGTCTTTCAATAGGTCAGCAAAGAGAGCAGGTTGTGGTGGTACAATGCATGCTGGGCAATTGAATCCATCCTAGAAAGCGTCCTTTAAGCTTCCCTTTCAGTTATCCTGTAACAACATGTGAGAAGGACTTTGGGACACTAGGCAAAGAGATGCTGTCAAGGAAATGATCAAATAAGAGATAGAATAGCCCACAGCTGGAAGTGGGTAGGACCAGAGGCTTAGAAGAGAGCCTCCTAGTTTCTCAGGCTATAAAAAAGGGGGAGAGGATGGTGCTTTCAGACTTGTAAGATTCTGTGAATGTATTGATGATAACAATAAAGTAGAATTAGTCAGGTAATGGAATGTGAGAATAACCTTGGAAGAGGATCTAGGAGGAAGAGAGGCTGCCTAAGAAATGATCAGATAAAAGAAAAGGAACCTGCAACTGAGCAATAGGCAGAGAAAGAAACTCAGAAAGGATCTGCCCTAATTTATTAGATTATAAAAAGAGGCGGTAGGAGAGTTGTGCATTCAGACTTGCAAGATTCTGTTAATGTAGCCTTACAATAAAGTACAATTAGTTCATCTTGTTGTGTTTCCTGTCTGGTCTATTGGGAGGCTGCCAACTTATCTGATTGTGATTGCTATCTGGTTTAGGCTGACATTTCCCCAGGTAACAGCTATTCTATCAGTCTGCAATAGAATTTACTAGACAGAAGTAAGGCTGCTGGATCCCATTAGCTGTTCTGGATTAACAGCTATATCAAGTTTCTCTTCGTGAACCAAATTCACCTGGTTATTATTTAAGAATCACACAACATGAATAAGTAAGCAAGTCAATGCATACAGTAAATGGTATCTGCCACTTTATCATTTGGTTCTTTATAACACCAAAAAAGAGTTGGAAGGTAGATGAAGATTTCCTTATTTGGGATTCTGAATTTTATTTTACTCAAACATACAGATACATAAATTTATGTAAGCAGAATCTGGCAATGATACGCATATTAGAGAGGCAAATACAGATCAGTGAAAAACAAATCTGATAATGGCAATTTTTCACAGCTGGGAAACAAAGGTTACAAACTACACATGGCATAATTGTCCAAACTTGTATGTCGCAGCATATAGTTATTGCAGTGTACAGTGTAACATTGGCACTTCCCCTCATCACTTGCCTTCTATCTTTTCTTCTGTTCTGGTCTCTCACTATGTTTTCCCCTTCTCTTCAGAGACACAACTCTGGGGCATACAAATGCAAAGACCGTGAATTTGGTTGTCAAATATTTCATAGTTTTTTTTTTACAACTGAAGGAAACTCAAGGTTCAATCTGGGTTGAGTATAAGTTTTATGTCAGTTACTAAAAATCTTTTAAAATTATCTGCCTCTTCTCATCAGGAAGCTGAGGCAGAATCTTTAGCTGGTTTCCCTGCCCTGTTAGACACAAGAATGTTTAATCCAGGAGGAACTGTAAGAAAAGAAAAACCAGATCCTTGCATGCCGCTGCAATCCTACTAACTACATTTATTTTTCATATACACCCAGTTGCGAGAAACAGTTGTGTTCTTGCAGCTGTCTTTTCACATTGTTTTACAAGAAGCTTTAAACAACTGAATCTAAGAATAAACATGGTAATAAAGCTTTGTTTCTAATTGTACATTAAATAAATCCCATTTTGGAACCTAGAAACAGCATATAAGCAAGATTGTGAGTCTGATTATTGAAATCCATGAAGCTTTTTCTCTTTGTCTTTTTAAAGATGTGCAAGAGGGAAAAAAATGTTCCATATTTTTTAACCTCATAGCAAACAACTATTATTAAGAAGAAGGAATTTCTTTTTTAGTGTTTCCTCAATATTTAATGCCTCCATTCTTGATTTTTCAGAATAAGTCCCTAATAGTTACCTCTTTCTATAAAAAGGGATTCCCTTGTCTCTTTCCTACCAGTAAAAAACAAAAACAAAGTAACAGCAAAGAGCATACAAGAAAATATATATACCTATGCCTATGTTTGAGGCCGTTAGTTGATCCAAATTAAGTTTGTAAGGGTATTCATATAAAACTAGTTCTAAATCATTGTCCAGCAACTAATTCCACATAGTGGTCCATTATGAGAAGATTCCTGATTAAGACACACCGCCTTTCTGCTGTTGCTCCTCTGCAGTTGACACTGAAGCAGTGGCATGCTGCCTCTGAGTTTGAGGCAACAATCATCCAGACTAGAAGTAGCTGACTGATTGGTCCTTCATGCATGTCCAACCAACCAATCATTTCCACAGAGACATCTGGCATAAACCAGCAGAGCTCTTACATTTTTCTTAAGAAGGATCAATACTAATGTAATATGTAGTTTATTTTGATTATGTCGATCCCCAGAGTCAAATGGCTTCCTGGGTGAATTCTTCAAGTAGAGCATAATTTAGGGATTCTGAGTATAGTGTAATTTCGGTCAGATTCTTATCTCTCTCAAATACAAAGTCCAAATTAAATTAAAGCTAAGATAAGCTGATGCATTTCTCCTGTTAGAAGACAGCACTCACCCACCCTCCTGGAAAAGGAAATATTTTGGGGAATATTAAAAAGACAGAATATTATCTTTCCCCAAAGGAATAATGGAGAAAAATCTTAGGCAGAAACCAGCTTCCAGTCTCCTTCCGTGGGCAGTACATTCCGCAGGTTGCGAGTGGCCCAGGAGAAAGTCTTGGAGTCTCATCACAGACGGTGGGAAAGAGCATGGGAAGCTCAGGATCTAGGATCCCACTGAGGTCTCCTTTAAGGAGGCTAATGGATGTCTGGGGCCGGGACAAATTGCCCATCCTTGTGGGAATGTGTAAGAAGTGCGCACACAGGTTGTGTAAGGAGTGGACTTTGCTCAGGGATGAAGCAGGAAAAAACCAATTTGCTAAAAAAAGGTAGCTAAAAGAAAAGGGAAATATAGGAAAGTTGATTTCTTCCCCCTCTTCTATGCAACCAATTAATGTTTGTTAAGATTTTTGCCTTCCCTAATTTGAGTTAACTGAGATTTATGATGGGATTGACCAGGATGTGTAAAAACTAAGAGTTCTGTTTCCCTTTTCTGTTCTTTTTCCCTTGTCTTTATATGTGTTAAAATCTTTGCGTGTTGTGTAAATGTAACTGTTAAATGTATTTAATCCAGAGACAAGAATTTTAAATTCTGTTAGAAAATATTAAAATAAGCCACCCACCCCCCGAAAATACCTTCACCCTAGTTTGTCTGGCCAGCAAAACAGGATAAAGAGAACTGTGCCCCCTTTTTCTTTTCTCCATGTAATGTTAAAACAGCCCAAGTTTTTCAGGAGGGAATGTTTAAGCTCATTAGAAGAAAAGTTTTGTTCATTTGCTTGTTTTATTTGTGCATTTTCTGTATGTGTTGCAAATGGGTTTTATCTGTCTATCCTTTTCCTGAAACATGAGGTATGTCCAATCACAGGAGCCTCATGAGCTCAACTTTGTTTGTGTAAGGAAAAAACCTTCTTCTTATTAAGTTACTTTTCTTATCCTATGACTAATCAGCGAAACTACTATGGAATTAATCCTAGAGCATATAAGCATTTTTTAAATCTCTGTAATAATGTGGTCTTTTCATCTAAATTGTGTATTGGTAATGCTGGACAAAATACTGCCAGGATGTTTAAATGTTTTAAAACAAATATTAAAGGTAGATTCTCCATGCCCCTCAAGAATTGTACACACTAAAATATTAGGCTTATTTGGAACTTTCAGCATTCTCAAGCTATCCAGCTTCTCTTTTCTCCGCATCTGTGGTGTCCTCATTTTGTTGTCCTCATTAGTTTTATCTTTTTCTTTAACAACTGCAGTATTAATGCCTTTTCAAAATCCTGCCTACAAGCTATCCACCCTCCCATTCCACTTCTCCATTTCTTATCCTCTGTTCTCCATTCCTGTGTCAGACCCAACAATGCCTCTTCTGGGAGAGTCACCTACAAAGGGGGGAGAGGACCCTGTTCTCATATCTTTCAGCCCTGCACAGATGACTCAGCAACCTTTGGGAGCAGAGCACACTGATCCAGATGCTGCCTCCAGCGAAGACCCTCCATTCATTTGAACCAGAGAATTGGGTTTGGATCCAGCCATCCACTAGAAAGTCACCATGCAGCCAGAGTGGAACAGATCTTCCCAGGTCCTACATCACCCAGATGCCTGTGAAAGCTGAAGAGAAAGAAAGGACTCCTGGAGCGATTGGCCCCCATATAAAGCCTCAGAAGACAACTGGAAAGACTATGGGGGAAGGGCAGAAATGCATTGTAAGGTTTTCTTTCTTGCCTCATTTATGTTGTAATTAGCCAGTTGAATGGATTCGTGGAGGGATGGCATTTGGGAATGGTTGGCACAGCAAGTCCTGAACACCTTGGACTTCTGCCTGGTGTGAGGGAAAATTTATCCAGGATGTTTGTATTGCATGTCTTGTAGAAGTAGACACACACACACACACACACACACACACACACACACACACACACAAACTATTCAGAATCACACTGAGGCTATCCCTTTCACCTACCTTCATGTAAAGCTGCCCAGGCTGGTTCTTGCTCTATTGCACTAAGGCCTTTGCATGTATACCTTCCTGCAAATTCCATGGGGGAGGGGCATGTCCTCACTGAGGAGGTAGCAGAAAGGAGATCTCTAAACCCAAGCCTTGAATATGTTGCACTGGTGGTCTCATTAGTGGGAATCCTAGGGCTTGCTGTGTACAATTTAAGAAATATTAATAGCCTGGTTTGCACACTGGCTAACCTCAATTGGACATCACAACTCCTGGATGCACTAAACTAAGAGCTAAGACAGGTTCAAGAAGCAACCCTTGAAAATGGGTAGCCAGTAATTATTTACTAAGGCAAATTTTGGGGTATGTGCAAACCTGACTGAAAGCTCACATCTAAAAAGAAGTGGCACAGAATATTGAACACTATGAATTTCTTTTCCACCTAACAGAACTTTTGCCCTGGCTTCTAGACCTTCATGGGTTGAAAGCTTCCCTTTTGGGAGCCACTGCAGGGATCCTTTTCTGTTGCCTCTATCAGTGTCTTCCCCTTTGCATTAACAGTTTAAAAGCTTGTTTGCCCCTATAGAAGCACCCATCAAGTCTCCCTGACCAGATCAATTCTTAAACTTGTGCCAGTAAAAATGTGTCACCCACACTTATATGGCACAAAGGGGATTGTTGGAAGTCAGCATCCACCCATTCTCCTAGAGAAGGAAATATTTTGGGGAAATTAAAAAGGCAGAATATTATATTACATTCCTTCCCCAAAGGAATAATGGGGAAAAATCTTAGGCAGAAACCAGCTCCCAGTCTCCTTCCACCAAGCAGAAATCAGCTTTTAGAAATGCAGATTTGGTAATTCATTTAGGGAAACTGGGGGAGGAAGGCTGGTGCTAAGGGGATTAGAAAAACAAAGACTCCAAGACAGGAACATGACCTTTAGGACATAATAGGATTAGCCCACCATCATTAGAATACCAAAAGGGTACACTCAAGCTCAGTTCAAAGTACATTGCACAGTAACAGGAACAACCTCAAATACAAAGCCCAAAGAAGGTATAAAAACCCATCAACTCCTAACTCCATTTTGTCAGCCACCCCAGAAACATGCTGTATTATTGACGTTTCTGGTAATTAAACAAACAAGAACCTTCTTTCCCAAACAGCCTCAATTTTATTTCCAGTGTCTTAGCCTCCATTTTGTTTACTCCTGGCTTGGATTGGACCTGATGATCTTTCTTTCTTTCTTTCTTTCTTTCTTTCTTTCTTTCTTTCTTTCTTTCTTAAATTTTCTTTGTGTTACCATTTTTACAAATACTTTTAGAGCTGTTCCATTATAATGTAACGTATAGCAATTGAAGTGACAAAACTGCCATCCCTACTGTTGGTGTCCCAATTTAAGAATAGCTAGAGATTTAGCTGGGTTTCATTTTTTTTTCAAGTGTATGTTATCCTTTTACTTAATTTTTAAAAAAAATATTAACTTGCAAAAATACAAAGTTGACAACTGACAACTAGTTACATTTACTACATTTATTTGCAACCATAGATTTTAGCAAAATTCATATAAAATTACAACAATCTATATCAGTTTAATTCATACCCCCTACAATTAATAGTACTGTCAAAATTGGCAGTCATTATCTTCCTTATAGCCATTTCAAACAATACAGCTTGTTTTCTTTTATTATACATGTCTATATAGGTCAACTTGAAATAGACTTTTTTTACTATGCCAGATTAAGCTGGGTTAACAAAAGCATAATAAATCTACTATGGCATAATAAAGGCATAATAAATCTACTATTGGTTCCTAATATAATTTGCAGTGGATCAAATCTTTCACCTATTACAAATACATAAAATGGTATATAATTGGCAATCCTTTATATCTCCCAACAAATAGGCTGATGGTATTGTCAGAAAGCAAAGTTGTGTGAAAGCTTGTCTTAGGGTGATGGGATGTGAGAGATGTAAATAAATGATATTCCTTTTTCATCTTTAAGAAATCAATATTAATTAGCCAACTGAAGCTTGTGTACGTGCTTTTTATCTTCTCTAAAATCTTTAAATAGTTATCTTTAAATAATAATACTCTTTAAATAAATGCCTCAGTAATGTATGGTAATTTATTCAACGGTTGTTGACCTATTGGAAATTGTGAGAATAGTTTTAAACACAAATCTGCTCATCCACTACTGTTGAATTTTTTTGTGGCGGCATTGTCTTGCCAAGTGTTGGGTATGAAAACCTGTCTCCTATAATATGAAATTATTGTTTTCTTTACCCCTATGCACATCAATGGATGGCCCCCTTCTAATTTCAATACCACTGCTGTTGTACTTAAGGATAAACCAGAACTTATGTCACAAATTTGTCCTGGACCATCTCTAATTCCTCTGGTTCACTTAATCCTCAGATTGGGATTCCCTATGTCTACTATGAGATCTCATATTCTTGCACATTATTCTTGCTATTATATATTTTCCATAATAATGTTTAATGAAATGGACACTCAAATGTGTGAATGACCTCACTTATTCTACCTTCTTAAAATCTAGGATTATTTGCCAAAAGGTTAAAGTCTCCTTAAGCCTTTTGGCAAATAATATGATGGCTTCAAATTTATTTACAGCTATTCTTTTAAAATAATTGCCACATTCTGTTAATAGTCTCATTCCAATTAATGACCGACAACTAGTCAAATTCCCATGACTGCCTGATAAACACAGGTGGACATAGGAATATATTTTCTGTCATCTGCAAGTGGAAAGAAATAGCATTGATTACAGTGTAAACTACACTAACATATTATGAAAAACATTACAAAATAAATGAATTAAAAACTACAGACTTTTTGTTAGGTGCAATTTAAACTATATTCTTAAATCTTCACTCATGAAGAAACAGGGTGGTGGTGGTGGGGCAAACTTGAGGCTGTGCAGAATGTCTTGGTTTGCACCCCAAAAGCCACCACGGCATCCATTCTATTTCCGTCATGCAATTACTGCCCCTCAAGCAAGCACTTAATTTCTACCTGTTTGTTCTGTTTCATGCCCTAAGCTATTTCTTTCCCTGCTTTATTTAAATTAACTAATATCCTCACTCCTTTTTCTATTGAATAAAAGACATCTTCAATTTTCAAAACTGAGTTTCTGCTTCTTCCAATGCAAATGAAAGCATCAGGAATGACAGATTCTTATAATAATTAGGATTTGGATAAAGACAATAAATCATAAGGACTGCACGTTTTCACTTAGTCCATGTAAATATTGCTGCTCACTTAGCAAGGTAGGACTTTGTAAAATATTGTTTTTCCTTGACTGGGGAGTCTTTCTTTTCACAATCTATTGGAGGTGTCATGTGGTTTGCAATTGACAATGACAGTGCCAATTTTCTATCAGAGATACAAACAAAAATTACATTGCTAAGGAAGTTAAACAGCAAAACTTTGAAGTGTGATCAAAATTTAGATTGCACTGGCCCCTAGAGGTTAACAAGAAATGTTGCTAGTATTTCCTCATGAAAGACTTCCTGCTAAAGCTAAAATCTTTGGGATAGAAAAAAACAGCCTTTGTTCTATCTGAAGTATCTATTTTTATTTCAAATCTGCACAGCTCTACGTTAATTTATATAATATACTGTCTTTCCCTATGGGTTTATTTAGCTTGGAATTGTCAAATTAAATGACATTATTGTAACTCTTTACTTCTGATGGAACTATTTTCTTGCTTTGTGTAAAGATAACATAGAGTAAATGTAGCTTTACAGTATGCAAAACATGTCACCAATCTATTTTCCCAGCATCTAATTTTTATTGAATCATCTACTAATAATAACTAGCTAAGACACCATTAAATTATATTCAATCATTGGCTCTTGGACAACTTATGTGGCAGTCACTACCCCAAGTGACTTTTATTGTTCCCAGGCTTTCAATTTAAAGACAAAGTCCTCATGAACTGTTTTTATTTTCAATAACATTACAGCATCTATACGTTCCTATACAATAAAAATTCAGACTAATTGCAGGTCCCTTGCTTTACTGATTTAAAAAGCGAAAGGTGAGATGGTGGAAATGCACATTCTGAAATGCCTAGAACCAATGACAGGGAGCATTCTCTTAGGAGGTATCTTCTGAAGACTCCGAAGATACCCTCATTTTGTTATCAAATTACAAATCCCAAAAGGTTGAGAGAAGATAATATAGCTGATCAAACTTACACTGTAACAAAATAACGGGTTTGTCCAGACACTTAAAACTACAATGAAATAGTCTTGGTCATGGGTTGTTTTTTTCTTATTAAGCTATCACCCTCGGCCTTTCTTCTTTAGTCATTCCTCTTTAAAGAAACTGACAGTGTGTGGAGTTTTCTGTTGAAAAAATGTTATTCATAACATATCTACATTCTTCAGTAGAAGGAAAAGAAATACTTCATCATGAAAAATTTGGTAAGCTTTTTAATGGCAAGATAGTGATGCTGAGCTACATTTTTTGATTTTATGCCCAGGCATTAGGAGAAGGCACCATGGACAGGATTTCATTGAATGAGCACTAATTTTAAGCAGGTTAACCAATATCCTTCTTCTTTTTTTGCAATATATTTTACAGGTTTTCAATCTCTAAATAATAATAATCACACTGAAGGATTACTCTTAAAAGGTATTCTTTTAAAAAAGGAATCTGTAGCCCTCCAAATGTTGCTGAACTACAATTTCTAAAACACAAATAAAGATGCCAACAAAATGATGAAAACCTGCCTCCCTTCCTTAAAATTATAAACTTGAATATGCAATGTATTTTTGGATTCTAGTTAATCAAGGATGTATCTAATTATGCTGAGGTAACTACTCTCTGTATCATAAGTCATCTTGTTAAAACATAAAGAATTCAGATATATAAAGAGCACCTTCTTGTGCATAAATATTCAAAAGCTTTTGTTGCACTTTATAACTTTAATGCACTTATTTGTTGAAGGACAGTTCCAGCAATCCTCCACCAGCCTGGACAATAGTTGAGAGTTGTTCATTCATTCTTGTGACAGAGGTGCTTTTCTTTTTCCATGTCTTTGTGCTTGGATCAATACATGTATTATAAATAAAAGATAAAGTCAATCAAAACCAACGAATAGTTAAGTCAAATTTGAAAACTGAGGTCTTTGAAGTGCAGCAATACTGCTATTCATTGTCAAATAGCATGATAGAAAGGGAAACTTGAAAAGAAAAACTTGCCAGTCAATAATCTTATTAAGCTGTTTCTTCTGGTGCCTTCTCAATATTTTCAGATCCAAGACAGTTCCTCTATCTGTTGAAAGCTAATGACTATTTTCCATAATTATTCTAAGAAAAATGTTACTCTCAAATCTGCCTTGTAGTTTCTTAGTTTTTTTCCCCCCCGAGAAAAAAAAATAATTTTTTTTAAACTTTATTCTCAGGGTGCTTGACATTTTCTTCTGCATTTCTTTTAATTGAATTTACTTTATTGTTGCTGATGAAGGATGCTTCTTTTCTCTCACACATCTTTCCGTAATCCTGAAATAACCCTGGATGTCCACATTTTCCAATCTGACAAAGCTCAGTGGAGTTCTCTCATGATGTCTTCTTCCCTTAGAATTTAACTGAAGCATGGAAAGACAGGGAAGGCTGCAGACCAGTGAAGATATTATCGGACAATGAAAGAGAGGACATTCACATTTACTCCTTGGCCATCCTGCAATGAAGTAAATCTAAGAATATCACATTCCAACCATGAGACTTTTGTCAAAATCCAATTATCCTTTGAAAGAAATTTCAAACGCAAAGTTTCTTTCATTAAGAGAACTGATAGGTAAGAATTGTAGAAAAAAAATTTGGCATGGAAATTTTTGCATCTTTTGAAAGAATACAAAATTAATTATAACTAGTATGAAAATGGCTAATCACAACTATTCTACATTCTTTACAAAGGATTTCTATATTAAAACATCAGTCTTACCAAATAAGCCCATCAACATGCAAATTACAGATCAGTATCTTCCCCTTTGTCCCTCCTGGCTCTGCTGTTGAATGGGTTATGGGAAGGGAACAATAGAAATCACAGGAAAATAGGTCTGCAAGAACTGTTACACAGAAAAATCTGTATCACACAACAGAGGTTCAAACAGAAGTTCTGTTTGCACATGCATTGCAGGTTTTGCACATGTATACAGGTAGTCCTCAGGATACAACCGGTCACTTAGCAGCTGTTCAAAGTTATTGCAGGTTGCTATATAAACCTACATAAAAAGGAATCAGCTTCTTGCTGCTGGCTGTATGCTGCGTAGGTTGTGCTCTAGCTGGCCGAACTTTTTGAGTTGAACTTTTTCTTCAGCTCCTCAATAAAAGCAAGATGCAAAAATATTTTCTTTGCTTGCTTGCTTTCTTGTCTCTGCTCTTCAGCTTGGTAGTTATTCATTATGGTAAGTAACTTACTGGTTTTGTCACCCTTTTTCTAGGCATGCAGTAAATTTAACAAATGAGATGGTTAAAAAAGATTGAGATTGGAGGGCAGAGGTGGAATTTAGTTCCAACATTAATGGGGAGGGGGGGCAGATCAACAAGTCTGTTCCTCCCCCTGCTTTTTGATATTTTATTGAAGAAATGTGGGTTTCTGAAGGAGGGAGAGGTTAAGCAAGGAAAATATTTGGGGGAGCTCTTCCTGGGTTTCCCCCAAACCCTAGCAAGAGCCTGGAGATATTTACAATCTCACGCTGGCTAGCTGTTCAACGAATCTGTTCCTCTGCTGGCTTTTTGATGTTTTCTTTATTGAGCATGACTTAATTGGCCAAACACTGAGACTTGTTTGAAAGCCTCTCTAGCAATGGAATGTGGCACTCGGCCCTATTCTAGCTGAATTCTTTCCCCGTTGGGATGTTTTGGGGTTTACAGAGCTTTTTGCTGCTTGTCTTCCTCCTTTATGGACCTAGCTCAAGCTCCATTAGTCTGAGGACTACCTGTAACTAGCATAAAAATGTAGTTTGACAAAGAATTTCCTAGGCATTTAACTGGAACTTCTGATCCAGCATTACCCAAGGACATCTGAGTTGTTCCTTCTTGGAACTTTTTTTCTTGGATGAACCGTTAATGAAGACAAAGAGACACAGCACCACTATAAATGGAGTAATTGCCAAATAAATCCTACTTCTGAAAAAGGGCTTCTGATGAATCTTATTAAGCATTAGTGAGGAAATAACATGAGCAGTATTAGTTCCCTTTGGTGACTCTTTCCTCCCCCTGATGGGAGAAAGCAAAGGGAAGTTGAAAAGTAAATTGTTGTGTCTCAAGAACAAGAAGCAGGAGAAGACAAAAATCAAAGAAGACTAAGCTAGCAAAGAACAGACCAATCCAAGCAGAGAATAAAATGTAGTGCAAATCCAAGTTTAGACAAGTAGACAGATATGGTTGTTCAGTAGGGTAACTGAATCAAAGGATTTTCTTCTCCCTCTGCACTATTTTCTTGTCGTGTATCTTTCAGATTCTCCACCAATTATCTTTATTTATCTGTTGAATTGTTGCGTGCATATGAAATTGCTTTGAAAGTTCAATATTCTAATAAACAATATACAATAAAACATTTTAAAAATTGTTAGATTTATTTGCTGCCTATCTCGCCATGAGGTTATTCTGGGCAGCTTACAACAATAGAAACAGAGAAATGAAAAGAAATGTAAACATAACAATAGCAAAATAATGAAACAATAAAATAAACAATGAAATGAACAATGAAAAAATAGTGCTATAAGAAGATGGTCTGGGGTGAAGCAGGAAACGCAGAGGTGGGGGCATGCCATCAATCCAGCAGCCACCTCCAGTAGAGAACTCCCCCATTGGGTTCCCAGGCCAACTGGCAGAGCCAGGTCTTCAGGCTCTTGCAGAAGAAAAGGGTGGGGGCAGATCTCACCTTGGGAAGGGGGGGGATTTAAAATGTTCCATGTTCCTATATTAATCATTTCTCACAATTAGCTAATTTACTTACATTATTTCGGGATGACAATTGTAATGCAACATAGTTAAAGGGCTACGAAAAATACTTCTGGTTGATATCTAACTACAATATCTTGAGACATTGTGGAAACTCAAAATCAGTGTAGGGAAAGGTCACTGGATTCTCTCATGCCTTGGTACTAATAGAAATTCATCTTAGCTCATATTTGTTACAGAGAATTAATGTTCCTATTATCTACTCCTCTCTTCAATAAATGCAGTGCTCAAATATAAAACCTGGATAGCACTGCTTAGTTTAAAGGCTCTGGCTTTCAGTAAGAATTAGATTACAGAAAGTTGTAAATTGTACCTAATTAGAATTTTCTTCTGCAAACTCTTAAAACTTTCCTTCAAACTCCTCTTTTCCTTCCCACTTTGTAAAAATCTTATGGTTATTTATTGATCAGCTCAGGCTGTTATGCAATATTGGTTGATATCAATGGATGGACAAAATATCACAACTCAGGAAATCTTTCAGTAATGACTGGACATATTTTGCAACAGCATTTTCAAATACTGTACAGGTAGTCTTTGACTTAGGACCGGTTGTTTAGTGGCCAAGGTTATGATTCTCCAAAATGACCCAGTTCTTAAGTTCTGACAGGCCCCCCCCCATCATGTAACAGCACTTCATGTGCTTGGCCCACATTTTATAGCCATTTGTACCATCCTGCAGTCACACAACCGTGATTTACATTTTTGCCAAAAGCATTTACTTCCAGTTTTTGGCAAAAATATCCCATAGTGAACAATGAGTTTGCTTAAAAACCATGGTGATTCACATAACAACTGACACAAAAAAGGCTGTAAAATTGGGTGAGTCACTTGGGTGACCTGCTTTAGGACTGTCATGACTTATGCCCATAATGGACATAATGTTTGTAAGTCAAGGACTACCTGTATGTCACTTTTTTCCATTCTTAAAATGAATGTAAATATATATTTATTGAGAAATTAAAATGAGGCAAAAATGCTTCCTGTTTTTAGTATATCAATCCTGATTATCAAACCTATTTGTTTCATCTTTATCTTTGCACGCTTGATTCTATTTTGGTCATGTGTATGCGAGGCTGCAAAAATCTAGATGCTCCCTTTGCTATGGTCTAATAGATATCTGGTTTTTCATAGACCAGATATGATAGTACTGTATAACTGAATTTTGAGAATATATAGCAGATAAGTAGAAAGCTCGCTAAGAGCTTATTTTCATACTGGCTTTGTTCAAATGATACACTTGCCATGACTGCACAGTTGGCCTAACTATAAAGCATACAGAACATAAGCTAATCACATGGATTGGATTCACAAATACTAGTCAATAAAGTACTTGGCTAATTTGTAGTTCTAGGTCCTTAAAAAAACAGCTAGCAGGTAAATTTATATCACTTCCTAGACTGAGTATGATTACATGTTACTTTTTCTTCTAGTGCCCTCCTCCTAGCGTTAAATAGAACCCACAGATTTAAATTCAAAACTTTATTTCAGAAGTTTAAAGCTACTGCATTATGTTTACAAAACTTCAGACAGATGTGAATGTTAATAATAAAATGAATTATCCAAAAAGCTCAACTCTACTTTGATTACTCTGAATTGTTAAATAACAAATGATCAAAAGACAAGAATTAACTTTTTTAAATGTCTCAAATGTGTGTATGTGTGTATACACACACACAAAAATTGACAGTGAGATGATGCACAAATCACGCTGAACTACAATGCTGTTAAGAGTTTGGATTAGCCAAGCTACTGTTTACAAACCATGGCTATACAGACCATACTGCAACACGTGAACCCAACCAGTAGTACCGTATATGTTTTTATAGAAGCAGGTAACATAGACGATTCCTATTTTAATAGTGCTCCCTGGATGAAAACTTGCTTAACATAATCTGAGACTTTCTTCTTAGCTGAATATATGGGTTGAATTATTAAACTATGATCAACATAATTAGAAGTAAATCTTATTGCATTAAGTAAGACTTACTTCCTGTATGCATCTGCAGATTTACAATGCTAATTTTGTTTTAGAGACCAAACATAGAATATAAACAGTGTTGAAGACAGGAGCAAAAAGCAGTGTGGTATACTTTATTTTGATATTTTGAGCCATTCATTCTCTCCCGGCTCACCCACCACACAGGGTGGCTGTTATGGGGAAAATAGGAGACAGGAAAATTAGGAATGTTTACTACTTTGAATCATATATTAAAAAAATGGGGATAAGAATAAAAACCTTTAAAACAATCTTCAGCAGCTACAAATTCCAAAAGAAAATACTATCCACAAAAACCTTTCTTTGAAAATAGTGTTGGCAGAGACAATGATATCAATCATTAGAAATTATAAAATTATTCCTTTATTAAAGAATTTAAAATATATCTTTGTTTTGTAAATATTAAGAATATTCTTTTTCTTCTTGAAAAGTCATAGAGATGAACAGCTATGCTTATTTTATTTAGGAACCCAGCTGTGGGTTATATCTGGATAAAGAGGTGAATTCATGGATAAAATTTTGATCAAATATTTTTGTCCTTTTTTAATATGGAAAACTGCTTTTAATTGTTGGTAAATTAATTTACTGAGAAAGCTACAGAGATACAACTTTAAAAATTGTTTACATTTTGTAAATGCTGACATCACATATTCAAGAACTTTGAACCAAGTGATATAAACAGGGATTATGAATGTAACATTGACATGGGGTATCAATTAGACCAACTGAAATGCAGAAATCAAACCCAGGTCTTAGAAAACAGATGAAACTGTTGGTTAGGAGCTGCCTAGATATATAGCTGGGTTTATGCTGCCATCCAAGAGGGAAGCCCCTTTTATATATTAGAAGATGAAAGGTAAGGAGCCGACCAAGAGGCAGTGGACAACCACCATTTAAACATTGAGGGATGACACATTTGATTAGCTATGGAAGAATCAGAAAGACAGTGACAAATAGAAGAGCTGCTTCTAAAAAGTGTCACAATACAAGAAAGCGATGCAATGCATGGAGTGGTGCCAATTACACTATCATCCATGAAATATTGCATTGGTTATGTACTACATGTAGTTCAACATCAGCTCTGTAGAGAACTCCCAAATCCGCTATTGATTTATAGATTTTCTACTCTGTAGGAAGTGAGTGGACCTGGGAGGGATAATCTGGCATCCTTTTTGGGCCAATGATTACATTTGGAACTTGAAAACACACTGTAGAGCTCCCATAAAATCAGCATGTTTGGTCACAAAACACCCTTTTACCCTTTTAATGATGACATTACTCCCAAGACACTCTCAAGTTTGCATTTTTTTTCCATAGGCAAGCAGAAACATTTCTGAAGAAAAAATCTTGGTTGCATCCATGCACTATTTATATTTTCTAATCATTATATAGGGATAAATTAGAATTATGTTAACAAAATAAAATCAGTCAGAGGAATATTAAATATTATGAATATTAACAGAAGAATTCCCAGGAAGTTTGCTGTCTGGTCCTGACATTAGATACTGAAAAGTTCTATATTAAGATTTCTCCAAGCCTGATATTTACTAAAAGGCAAACCAATAATAGTTTCCTCATGCAAAGCAGTCACAAAAGATAATTTTTACTCACTGCCACTTCTTGTATATATATATTTAGAAGATAAGGAGTAAGTCTGTATTTTTAATTTACTTTGTTCTTTGTTAAAGCAAGATTTGACTGCTCTTTAGAAGGCCAGATCCTGAAGTTGAAACTCAAGTACTTTGGCCACCTAATGAGAAGGAAGGACTCACTGGAGAAGGGCCTAATGCTGGGAAAGATTGAGGGCAAGAGAAGAAGGGGATGACAGAGAATGAGGTGGCTGGGTGGAGTCACTGAAGCAGTAGGCGTGAGCTTAAATGGACTCCAGAAGATGGTAGAGGACAGGAAGACCTGGAGGAACGTTGTCCATGGGGTCATGATGGGTCGGACACGACTTCGCAACTAACAACAACAACAACAAAAGCAAGATTTGAGTACGTATTTGATAACAAAAATATATAAAACAGATCGATGTCAGTTCTGTTTTGCCTCTTGCCTTTAAATTAAAATTTTCAGAAAAAATTTATTTTAACAAAAACCTGCATAATATTCATGAACTGTTTAATCTATAAGGATCCTTCTGCAATAATTAAATAACTTAATTTAATTATCTATTGATATTCTGGCCAAAATTAAGTAAATATGATTAGACATTGGATATAATGCCTGTTCTCTCCTACCGACACTAATATTTGTCTCCATCCATGTGTTAGTCCCAACTATAGTTGGTACAGCCTTCATTAGTGCTATGCATTAGTGTTATTGCAACTTTCAGTATTTTCTAGCTAGAGTCCATAATAATTCTTGGAACTGCAATCAACATTTACATTGTAAATGTTGTACGTAGACTGTTACTGTGAGCATGAATTTTTAACAAAGGTTGCAAATAATTTAGAAGCCAACTATGAGGAAACATGGCCTGAGTTATAATAATATATCAGTGTTAAACCAAAATATAGGAAGGAAAGGAAAATGTTTTCAGGAGATGGATAAAGGTGTATGGCATCTCCCAAGGCTTTTAGGAACTGGTAACGTGGGCAACTTTGATGTTGTCGGTGAGCTAAGCACTGCAGAGTTTAAGTCTAGCATATTAAGAAGGGTTGGGCATGGCAGGAATTTGGGAAACCACTTTCACTTTTCAGCAATCATGATCATTGTAAACTGCAAGAGTTGAAAAAAAAGGACACATACAATTTTGGAGCTGGAGATAGTGCCTCTGTTACAGATTTTAATAAAAATAATAAATCCCTGTTTAAATATTTCCAACAAAAGTTAGGGAGACTTGGGAATGCATTGTTTGATGGCATGCTATCAGTTTGAAACATGATCCTTAATCTGTAATACTTCTTTAAAAACAAAAGTGAGAAAGCACACACAGAGAGAGAGAGAGAAAGAGAGAGAGAGAAAAAGAGAGGGGAAACCAAAAGTGCTGATTGCATTTATTCTCTGCATGGATGGTCCTTGGTAAGGGCCTGCAAATATTTAACACACTAACCTGTTCAACATTCAAATCACATTAAGATCAGTGAAATGTTAATCCTTCTATACAAACAAAAATGATAATAATATCAACAACAAAAAAAGACAAGTCCGTGAGAGAAAAAAAAATCTAAGTTAACAATGGCAGAATGCTACCAAGACAACATCATAAAATATTAACTGAAGCAGGAGTTAATTCACACCACATCTTAGCAAAGCTCATCACAGACTTTCAAAAATAATATTGCTGTTTTATTTTTAAACTTTGGGTTTGGGTGTCAGGTTTTCCAGTAGGATGTGCTAATTCAAAAATGCTAATGCAGAAGCATAAGACCCCACCTGGTAAGATAATATATATTTTAATTCCTCTGAATATTACTGCTGACTGACACCCATCTGCTGGGGATCAGCTTCGGCCTCGTCTTCTTCCACATCTGCATGATATTCTTCAAAGGCATCATCTACATCTGGAAGCCCCAATAGCTATTTGTAAAGAAGGAAGAAATAAACTATAAGTGTAATATGAAATAATGACATGAGAAGTATAATTTATACTCAAGAACATACCTGAAAAAATATTTGTGGAATGATATATTTCAATTTAAAATGAAAAGAAGTGTCAAGTAAGTGGCTTGCAGACACTGATTTAACACTTTTCATTTATAGGAAGCAAAACTAGACTAGATTCTATTTGAAGGCACTTCCAGACAAATAGCCTTTCTCTCTCTGAATCTAGCTTTTAATAAAATGAAAATGAAAACTATTTTGACCAGTTTTGGAACTCTTTTGAATAGAAAGATGAAAGACTGGCTAAGTCACAAGTGGCGGAAAAACATCAAAAAGAACCCATGAACTTGCTTGCAAAATTTCAACATCTATTAGTTAATCAAGGCTTCTAAAATCTAACTCTGTAACTATCTGTTTCAGAAAAAGTTAGCCGAGAAAGAAGGCAAAGATGGCATGGTTGAGGGATGTTTGCAAGAAAACAGATAATTTGGTAAGTGACTAGTCACAGCATAA
Source organism: Protobothrops mucrosquamatus (assembly GCF_001527695.2). Classification (NCBI taxonomy): domain Eukaryota; kingdom Metazoa; phylum Chordata; class Lepidosauria; order Squamata; family Viperidae; genus Protobothrops; species Protobothrops mucrosquamatus. The sequence goes on along the minus strand of NW_015386253.1, from coordinate 4,302,772 downwards.
TTTTATCAGTATGCTTCATCTCACTCAAGGAATTTTACCCATTACGAAGAATTTTAAAATATTTGTTAATTCAGAAGCTGCAGCCAATTCTAGTTCTCTGAACAGACATTCTAAGTAAAATACTTAAGTCTGCAAACACACTTGTTTGTTCTTAATTTGTACATTCAAGGACATTTTAAAAATCTCCATATGAAAAAATGCAACAGACTTAGAAACCTATTGCTGCTGAATTATTGGTAAATCTGAAGAGGCTTCAGATATCAAGAGAAATATGAGCATTTCCAGATGAAAGATGTATAATTGGCCTTCAAATTATAAGCACTGAAGTTTGCTTGAAATATAAGAAAAAAGATGGAATATATGTTTAAAAGTACAGTTATAAAAAATAGAAAGCCCAACACTGTAACTTTTTTGATTCTATACTTTTAAATTAAAATTCAATTGAAGAAAGAGACTGAATATATGCACAAATGTCTTTTCAATGACAGCATCAGAAAACCTCCATATGGAAACATCCCTGAAAATAAATATCCCTGAAAAACCATTGAAATTATCAAATTAAAACTATATTAGTCTAATACTCTAAATCTGTATAAAATAGCTACATATATTTTGAGCTGGGGAACAAAAAGTTAATCCATTGTTCTACTGATAGCTATAACTATATCCTACTTGAATTTTTAAGTTTTCCATGAAAATTAGAATATGTAAATATTCTGAAATCAACATTTAACTTATATTTGTGAAGTAATTTGCAATTCAAAACTTGATTGCAAAAATTCATGACTACATTGGGCCAATTATACACAAAATGTGTGTGTTGAATTCATTCATATAAAAAAAAGAAGTCATGATTGAAAAATGAATAATAAAAATTAGTGTTGTTTATTTCTCAGTCTTGGCTTCTTTTGTATGAATGACAGATTAGGCAGCCCAATGTTTCTTGTTCTTTTTAAATGAAGCTGCTGTTTTTATTTACATAAAAAACACTTTCAAGTAAATGTGCTTATAGTTATGTTTATATTGACAAGTCTTTGAAGTCTTGCTTAAGTACTATTTTCAATAATTTACATGATTTTGAATCATAAAATCGTATCTAAAAGTTACACATTCTGGGCCAAAGTTTATTTTCCTGCATTTGTTTGTCTCACACCAATCTACTAACATAGGTAGGATCATTTGAGGAATTATAAGACTACTTACCTTCCATGCTATTTGTACCTGGAAAAGATTTTATTATTTTGGAATAAATAAACCACAAAGAGCTAGAAAATTATTTTGTTAATCTACTTTGACTGTTTTTAGAAGTATGGAAGGATAAAAAAATGAAGTAAACTTTTTTAAATGATTCAGCATGTACATTTTTTCTCAGTTTACGAGGAAAAACAGTGTTTGTTCATCTATTTCTTCTGGTGAAAGTCAATATACCTATGTTATGAAATTCCATTAAAATAGTAGAAAATAGTTTCACTATAGAAACCAATATAGACATCCTGTCTGTAGTTCTTCAGACCCAACATTTACCCAACTTCACAATTTCCCACTTGGCTGGGGAGTCAGTATGGTTCATCTCTGCCCCAGCAGGGAGTCTGCAAAATGGAAGACCAGAGATGGAGAAAATAAACTGATGCTGTTGAAAATAAACATTTATTTTTGTGTGTTTTGCCAGACAGCTTAAGAAGTAGAAGAAATATATCATGTTCACCTAGTGTACTGGATCTAAACTATTGGAAAAGAAAATGTGCACTTACAGGTCTAAATGATTTGAAGACTTTTTCCAGAATTTCATGTAGTGTCTTTTTACCACAAGAAGAAATGTAGTCCTGAGCCAACTGCAGAAAAGGTAAGCAGTCCTCACTTTCACTCCAGACATGCTGAAAGACAAAGCAAGGGTGATGAACCAGAAATGAAAAATGACAACATAAAATGTTATTTGAAACTCTGAAAGAGGAAGATGATATTCTGATGCTCTAGATGTTGCTGAACAACAGGTCCCAGCAACTCTAGTCAGCATGGCCAATAGTAAAGGATGCTGGAAGCTGTTGTTCAGCCATACCTGTAAGGTCATAGGTTCTAATATGATCTACGGAGAGTATCATGAAGAAAGAAGTTAAAACCCTGGCACTATGAATCCCCCATCCCCAAATCCAACCTTCTCTAGTTTACTATTACTATATTATAATTACATTTAAGTCCTACCTTTTCCATGCATAACAGCTGCTATATACACACAGGAAATGCAAAAAAGATATTTCTGCACATGTAGACTATTGTGTGATAAGAGAATGTATACCTTTCACTTATGCACAGGGCTTTTTTTGTCATAGAATGGAGTTCCGGCACCTTTTTTGGATGGAACCTTGTAGGGTAGGCAAGGCGGGTTGTATGACGTGTGTGAGTTCCGGCACCTTTTTTTTTTCTTCTTCAAAAAAAGCACTGCCTATGCAACATGCAAACTCTTTCCTTGTCCATAACATAGCAGATGGACAGGAAACGACCAGGTTCAATGCACAACATTGGCACTGTCAAGCAACTGCCAAGGACTCTCAGCCAAACCCCAGAGCCTCTTGAACCTGCTGATGCTCCTTCTGTTCTTAGCAGTTGAATGCCTGTCCTGAGTGAACAAGTTGTAAGAGTTTGATATTTCTCTTGGCCTTTCCATTTAGTCCCCATTAAGCAAAAAGTGCAAATCAACTTTAAGTAATGAGTAATGCAATTAACTGGAATACTTAATTAAATTACAATTGCAGGTAGAACAAGTGTGGTGCAGGGGAAAAAAAACCCTCCTAAGCCAGTGACGTGCTAAGAGATTTTGTCTATTCACAACAAAACTGATTGTGGACCATTATTAGTTACAAAGCACCAATTTATCAGAAGATGATTGACTATTCCACTCATCATAACACTCTAATTGTCATTCCTTTTTGTTAATTTTTAGCAATTATTCATGCTTCAAACATTGGGCTACAATTGCCATATTTTTTATTTTTTTTAGGAAAGCTCCATGATCTTAGTTTGAACTTGCAATTGCAAATCATTTTTTAAAAAAAATCTAAAATGCCATGCATGGCAATAAATTTGAAGGGCACCAATGGAGATAGATCTTAAAGGCACACATTTTCAAAGACTCAACCCAAGTTTAAAAAAATGAACTTGTTTAGTCAACCTGTAGATTAAGTATTTCAATAAGATCATACTTCCTAAGCTAGCACCTTCAAATATGTTGAATGATTTGATATGCTGGCTAGGAATTTTTGCACATTATGGTTTCCAAACACTAAGAAATACAATTTAACAATGTTTTTTCAGATCTTGTATCAATACATCAAATAACAGCTCAGATTTTAAGATGCTCTAGTGCAGCGGTTCTCAACCTTCCTAATGCCGCGACCCCGTGACCACACACGTACCCACGTGACCCACACGCACGCACCCACGTGATCACACGTGACCCACACGAACGCACCGTGACCACACGTGACCCACACGCACGACCACACGTGACCCAGGAGCATAGAGATGGCTCTCCTGCTTGAGCTAGGGCGACCCCCTCAGCCGGCCGAATCTCGCCGCCGGGAAGGAGAGAGAAAAGAATGGGAGAGGGGACAGGAGAGGGGGAGAAAGGGGGGTAGAATTTAGAAAAGAAAAGGAAAGAAAAAGAAACTTTTGTGCAAAGCTGGCAATCGCGGAGCAAGACGCCCGTTTGGTGTGGAGGCAGGCAAGCCCAGGCGCTGCTGGGCGGCCATGGCAAGCGGCAGCGAGGACGCAGGCCGACCACCGGCTGTGCCACCAGCTGGCCCAGTCCAAGGGAGGTAAGCACCCGCCGGGCCCCACGCGCGCCAGCAACCCTCCCTGCGCCCGCTGCTGCTCCGCTAGCCTTACCTTGGCCACTGCACGTTCGGTGCGGCGGCAGGCCCAGGCGCTCCTGGGCGGCCATGGCAAGCGGCAGTGAGGACGCAGGTCGACCACGGACTGTGCCACCAGCTGGCCCAGCCCAAGGGAGGTAAGCACCCACTGGGCCCCACACGCGCCAGCAACCCTCCCTGCGCCAGCCGCTGTTCCGCTAGCCTTACCTTGGCCACCACACGTTCGGTGCGGCGACAGGCCAGCAGGCCCAGGCACTCCTGGGCGGCCATGGCAAGCGGCAGCGAGGACGCAGGCCGACCACTGGCTGGGCCACCAGCTGGCCCAGCCCAAGGGAGGTAAGCACCCGCCGGGCCCCACGCGCGCCAGCAACCCTCCCTGCACCTGCCGCTGCTCCGCTAGCCTTACCTTCGCCACTGCACGTTCGGTGCGGCAGCAGGCCGGCAGGCCCAGGTGCTCCTGGGTGGCCATGGCATGTGGCAGCGAAGGCGCAGGGCGACCACCGGCTGGGCCACCAACTGGCCCAGCCCAAGGGAGGTAAGGCACCCGCTGGGCCCCACGCACGCCAGCAACCCTCCCTGCACCTGCCGCTGCTCCGCTAGCCTTACCTTGGCCACTGCACGTTCAGTGTGGCGGCAGGCCGGCAGGCCGAGGCGCTCCTGGGCGGCTACAGCACGCGGCAGCGAGTGCGCAGGGCGACCACCAGCTGGGCCACCAGCTGGCCCAGCCCAAGGGAGGTAAGGCACCCGCTGGGCCCCACACATGCCAGCAACCCTCGCTGCGCCCGCCGGCCTCCCACCTCCCACCCCTGGCCCTCTTTTACTTACATTTAGGAGTTGCTCAGCAGGGAGGGGTGGAAACATCCAGAAAGCTCGCCTTAGCTGCAGACAACTTGCAGCACCGTTTGCAGACTGGGACTTTTGGCGGGCTCAGCAGGACAGAGACAGCCTGGACAATTCCTATTGGCTTTTGAAAGCCAATAGAATTAGACTCTTTTAAAGAGAGTCTATTCTATTGGCTTTCAAAAGCCAATAGATTCTATTGGCTTTCGAACGCCAATAGAATAGAGTCTCTTGAATAGAGTCTATTCTATTGGCTTTCAAAAGCCAATAAAATAAGAGGGAGTAGCACAGCTAAGGAAAAGGGAAAAAAAAATAGGAGCAGCGGTTCTCAACCTGTGGGTCGTGACCCCATTTGGGGTCGAACGACCATTTCACGGGGGTCGCCAAACAACGCAGTCCACCATTTTTTTTCCGCCATTTTTTCCCCTTTTCCTTAGCTGTGCTACTCCCTCTTATTCTATTAGCTTTTGAAAGCCAATAGAATAGACTCTGTTCAAGAGACTCTATTCTATTGGCATTCGAAAGCCAATAGAATCTATTGGCTTTTGAAAGCCAATAGAATAGACTCTCTTTAAAAGAGTCTAATTCTATTGGCTTTCAAAAGCCAATAGGAATTGTCCAGGCTGTCTCTGCCCTGCTGACCCCGCCAAAAGTCCCAGTCTGCAAACGGTGCTGCAAGCTGTCTGCAGCTAAGGCGAGCTTTCTGGACGTTTCCACCCCTCCCTCCTGAGCAACTCCTAAATGTAAGTAAAAGAGGGCAGGGGTGGGAGGGGGAGGCCGGTGGGCACAGGGAGGGTTGCTGGCGCGCGTGGGGCCCAGCAGGTGCCTTACCTCCCTTGGGCTGGGCCAGCTGGTGGCCCAGCCGGTGGTCGCCCTGCGCCCTCGCTGCCATGTGCCATGGTTGCCCAGGAGCACCTGGGCCTGCTGGCCTGCCGCCACACCGAACGTGCGGTGGCCAAGGTAAGGCTAGCGGAGCAGCGGCGGGTGCAGGGAGGGTTGCTGGCGTGCGTGGGGCCTGGCGGGTGCTTACCTCCCTTGGGCTGGGCCAGCTGGTGGCCCAGCCGGTGGTCGGCCTGCGTCCTCACTGCCGCTTGCCATGGCCGCCCAGGAGCGCCTGGGCCTGCCGCTGCACCGAACATGCGGTGGCCAAGGTAAGGCTAGCGGAGCAGCGGCGGGTGCAGGGAGGGTTGCTGGCGTGCGTGGGGCCTGGCGGGTGCTTACCTCCCTTGGGCTGGGCCAGCTGGTGGCCCAGCCAGTGGTCGGCCTGCGTCCTCGCTGCCGCTTGCAATGGCCGCCCAGGAGCGCCTGGGCCTGCCGCCGCACCGAACGTGCGGTAGCCAAGGTAAGGCTAGCGGAGCAGCGGTGGGTGCAGGGAGGGTTGCTGGCACGCATGGGGCCCGGCGGGTGCTTACCTCCCTTGGGCTGGGCCAGCTGGTGGCCCAGCTGGTGGTCGGCCTGCGTCCTCGCTGCTGCTTGCCATGGCCGCCCAGGAGCGCCTGGGCCTGCCGCCTCAGCGAACGTGCGGTGGCCAAGGTAAGGCTAGCGGAGCAGCGGTGGGTGCAGGGAGGGTTGCTGGCGCGCGTGTGGCCCGGTGGATGCTTACCTCCCTTGGGCTGGGCCAGCTGGTGGTCCAGCCGGTGGTCAGCCTGTGTCCTCGCTGCTGCTTGCCATGGCCACCCAGGAGCGCCTGGGCTTGCCTGCCTCCGCACCAAACGGGCATCTTGCTCCGCGATTGCCGGCTCCACACAAAAGTTTCTTTTTCTTTCCTTTTCTTTTCTAAATTCTACCCCCCTTTCTCCCCCTCTCCTGTCCCCTCTCCCATTCTTTTCTCTCCTCTCCTTCCCAGCGGCGAGATTCGGCCGGCTGAGGGGGTTGCTCAAGCTCGAGCAGGAGAGCCATCTCTATGCTCCTGGGTCACGTGTGGTCGTGCGTGTGGGTCACGTGTGGTCACATGGGTGCATGTGTGGGTCACGTGTGGGTCATGTGGGTTTGTGCGTGTGGTCACGTGGGTGCATGGGGTCTCGCGGCATTAGGAAGGTTGAGAACCGCTGCTCTAGTGTGAGTACTCTTATCACTGTTGTCTAAATGATCATCCAAAAAAATAAATCTAACCAAAGATGATCAAGCCAAGCTTTGGCAGACTATGAACCACTGAATCCTAGAGTTAGAGAGCAAGTGCCAACAGTGCCTCTCAGTGTGTCCGCATTCTCTATGGGCTGATCAATCTAATAAAAGTTCAGACACTATATCACTTAATGTCTGGAAAATCAAGGGAGGACTTATTAGCATGCATCATGAGAGAGGCCAAGCTTTTTCAACACCTGGCATCACTTCAAAAAAACAAGACCTCTGTGGGAGCAGTTTCAACACTCAAGAAACCTTCCAGACGACAGCAAATGGAACATTTTAGTTGCATTGTTCAGTAGTCTAGCTTGGCAAAAAGTGTGTGTGCAATAAATATTATATTTCAACTGATAACGGTTTGTATAAAAATAGAGGAGCAGAAGGAACGATAAAAATTACAAGGTTGGATTATTCTATTACATCCTACTATCATTATTTCTTGTGATAGGGCCTATACAGTATTATGCATTTGCCATCCAGTTCACAATGGAGCTTAAATATTTTAAGCAGATTTTCTAGAATTCATATTGTTTGCCTATTGGTGGATTAAAATTTTATTGAGTTAACTGGTGGTGCAGTGGTTAGAATACAGTATTGGAGGCTACTTCTGCTGACTGCCAGCAGTTTGGCAGTTGAGTCTCAGCGGCTCAAGATTGACTCAGCCTTCCATCCTTCCGAGGTCAGTAAAATGAGGACCCTGATTGTTGGGGGCAATATGCTGACTCTGTAAACCTCTTAGAGAGGGCTGTAAAGAACTGTGAAGCAGTATATAAGTCTAAGTGCTATTGCTATTATGTTTATAAGGTGTCTAGAGACATTAGGAGTGAATAGAATAACATCTGTTCAATAAAACAATCACTGATGGCTCATCTACACCAAGAAAACCAGTAGAACTAAATATGTGCAAGTAAAATAAAGATAGTTTGCTTTTTGTTGTTGTTGTTTAATCTTTCATTGCCTTTTCCTTTCTCAGTTTATTTTCCCCAATCTATTGAATTTTAGATTGTAAGATTCTCAGACAGGGATTGTCTTTTTATGCTTTGTAAAGCCCATTGACGGATGAATGAATAAAAATTCACATTGGAAAAGGTTTCATTATAGTTCTGTAGAAAGCTGAAAAAGAAAAATAGTAATTAATCTACACTTGAAAGAGGAAGAAAAACAGCAACATGCAGAACTGGATATTTTAAAGGGTTAGAGTGAATCTTCTGGATTCCCAGATATAAACAAGGGCATAAATTATACCACCATCACCCCATCTAAATTGTATATTAGGACATTTATTTAAAGGTTCATAAACTAAACTGAAACTAAAGCCATGAATTCCTTCCTTCCCCCCTACTGTAGGATGGTATAAGTCAGGGGTCAGCAACCTAAAATGGTGAAAGAGCCACTTGGACCCATTTCCCTCACAAAAAAAAAAACCTGGGAGCCGCAAAATGTGCGCATGCACGCGCGCATGCGCACACACGCACACACACGCAACGGGGCTTGATTGAAGAGTGGAGCCTAAGGCGACACATCCAGCTCTGTTATGGACGGCTCTGCCGTCCTGGCTTCACCTCCCCTCGGAAAAGACTGCTCTCCACCCTTTGCTGAAGCGGCGAGTGGGGGGGGGGCTTGCCTTGGGCACGGCAGGGCTGCTGGAGGCTGAGGCCCCCAAAGGTGCGGACCAGGCTATCTTCCATAGCAGCGGGAAGGTGACCGCGGGAGCAACCGCCTGCTCATCTCCCCCGGCGGTAACTGCGGAGCCATCTGGTGGTGTTTATACGGCCCTCCACGTGACTGAGATAGGCAGCGCTGCCCCACTCCGCCCAGCCCTCATTTCCCCGGAGCAGAATTGGGGCCGCGCCAAAGGAGCCGGCTGAAAGTGGTGCCTTGAACTACCCCTCCGAGGACGGCGCTTGGGAGGAAGGCCGGAGCGCGGCACCCTTGCCAGAGAACTAGTCAGCCCCACTAACTAACATGTGAACACCACGCTAAGAACGGCCCTGCCTTAACTAAGTTCAATCGGAAAGGAAAGTTCCAATCCGATGGAGGCTCCTGCAAAGTCAGCTCGGTCATTGGGATCACGCAGTTCAGTGGGCTTCACACTCCCCCCCCAAGCTATTAATTCAGAACCAGGCAGCGCTTGGCTTGCAATCAGTTGCACAAAACAGGTGGATAGGATTGCAGCCAACGATAGTAGGACGTTAGAGCCACCAACTCTGGTCTCCACCCGGGCGGGCAGGCGAGCAAAACCCCAAAACCTTTTGCGTTCCTTTGCAAAGAGAAGACGCCGGTGGCGCATGGTGTGGGGGGGGAAGACAGCTCCGGAGGGAGGCAGCCACGCAGCCAGAAGCCAGCGGTCCTAGCGGAGCGGCACAGAAGACCTACTGGTTGGTGTGGGAGGCTCCAGCATTGCCAGTGAGCAAGGCCTGGCGTCTGCAGCCCAGTTCCGTGCCCCGACGACCAGCTGGACCGGCTTTCACTGTTTCTTTGCAAACAAACGCAAAAGGTTTCAGGGTTTTGCTTGCCGCTTAATTTGTGCTGCCCAGCGTCTGCCTGCCTGCCTGCCTGCTTGCAGACCTCCGACGAGGAAGGGGCTTCGTACGTTAACGAGTCTCGGGCAGGGTTTTCCACGACGAAGGGACCGTCCTCGGCTCAACCGTTCGGCCCTTTTGGCTTCCAGGCCTCCCAAGGGAGGACGACGCCTCGACGTCACGGACCGGCACCCGACTCCCCCTTCCCCCACCCCCCATGGGCCCCGGATTTTTCAGGAGGTCCTGTCCGTCGGGCCCGGCCCTCTTTCCCCGGGTGCAGGAGAAGGGGAGGCGCAGGCTTTCCACCCGGGCGGGCAGGTGTCCACAGGCCAGTTCTGCACCCCGACGACTAGCTGGACCGGCTTCATTGCTTCTTTGCAAACAAACGCAAAAGGTTTCGGGGTTTTGCTCGCCTGCCCGCCCAGGTGGAGAGCCTGCGCCTCCCCTTCTCCTGCACCCGGGGAAAGAGGGCCAGCCCCGAGCCTGTCCTGGAGGACCTTTTAGGCCCCGGATACCCCCCACCCCTCCCCCCTCAGCCCACAGCCAGGCACTGCAGCTCCGCAGCAGGAGGGAACCCTCCGGACCTTCGGTTTTCCCGGCTTGCCAACGAGGCTTGCAAACTCGGCTCCTGCCAGGGAAGCAGCACCTTTTGGGACAGGCTCTGAGCAATTGCATGCTTCGGGGAAGGAGCACGGAGGTCTGCAAGCAGGCAGGCAGGCAGGCAGACGCTGGGCAGCACAAATTAAGCGGCAAGAAAAACCCTGAAACCTTTTGCGTTTGTTTGCAAAGAAGCAGTGAAAGCTGGTCCAGCTGGTCATCGGGGTGCGGAACTGGGCTGCGGACACCAGGCCTTGCTCACCAGCAACGCTGGAGCCTCCCACACCAACCAGTAGGTCTTCCGTGCCGCTCCGCTGGGACCGCCGGCTTCTGGCTGCGTGGCTGCCTCCCCCCGGAACTGTCTTTCCCTCCCCCGGCATCTTCTCTTTGCAAAGGAACACAAAAGCTTTCGGGGTTTCACTCACCTGCCCGCCCGGGTGGAGACCAGAGTTCGCGGCTCTAACGTCCTACTATCGTTGGCTGCAATCCTATCCACCTGTTTTCTCCAACCGATTGCAAGACGCTGGGCAGCACGAACTAAGCGGCGGCAGGAGGGATGTGGGGCCTTGGCTTGTTGCTTATCAAGAACGTGCTCAGTTCGTGCTGCCCAGCATCTTGTTCCGCCGCCGCTCAGGCCCCTTTTTCGCTGCTGGAAACATGCCGCATTAGCTGGCACCGCAGGGGGGTGGTCCCATGGCAACGCAGACAGTCCGGGCCGTGCGCCACCGGTGTCTCCGGCCGCGAGCCACAGGAAATATCCGGGCCCAAGTTGTCTGCTGCAAGGACACCCCGCCCACGGCAGCGCCGCCAAACCGCTTTCTATGCTGCTGGCGTCCCCGGGCTGGAACCGTGAAAGCCAATCCAGCTGGTCGTGGGGGTGCGGAACAGGGCCGCGGAGGCCAAGCCTTGCTCACCGGCAACACTGGAGCTTCCCACACTGACCGGTAGGTCTTCCATGCCGCTCCGCTCGGACCGCCGGCTTCTTGCTACAGGGCTGTCTCCCTCCGGAGCTGTCTTCCCCCCCTCCCGTCTATGTTGAGCCCATGGCGAACAGCGTCCTACAAACCAAAGAAGTTGAACCAATCAATTCAAACTTCTTTCGTGAGAAGTTTGAATTGATTGGTTCAACTTTTTGAGTCCTACTTTTTTGGGGGAGGGCACTGCACGTGGCTGGGAGCCGCAGGAGACGGCTGAAAGAGCCGCATGCGGCTCCGGAGCCGCGGGTTGCCGACCCGTGGTATAAGTAGACATCTTAGTTTGATATAGGACAAGTTCAATACTTTTTCTAAATCAAAAGCTGTGATTAATAGCCAGAATCTCATCCTGAAATTAAGCTGCAGTTCAAGACTTGTCCCTTAATAACCTAGGACAGTGGTGGCGAACCTTTTAGAGACTGAGTGCCCAAACTGCAACCCAAAACCCACTTATGTATCGCCAGGTGCCAGGTGGGCGTGGCCTACTGAGTGGGCGTGGCTGTGGTGGTCATGGCAGACTGGGTGGGTGTGGCCAAGGTAGGCGTGGTCACCTTGAAGTTGCTCGTGGGGAGGGACACCTGTGGGGGCCGGGCAGCATTGGGGGAGATCCAGGTGGATCTGGCAGGTGGGGCAGGAGGCTCATCCTGCGGGGTGAGACGAGGCAAGGCGAGGCAGGGCAGGGGTGCCATTGTCACAGGGCAAGGCGAGGCAGGGGCCAGGGTGGCTGCTGCCTGACACCATCAGCCCCCACACACAGAGGCCAGCTAGTGCATGGGGGCCGACAGTGTCCGTTAGCAGCCCCAGCCTGCCAGCCCCTCGACCGGCACATTCTGGGGCTCCGCAGCCCGCCACCAGCAGTTCAGAGAAGCCGCCTCTGAGCTGGACGGACGGCCAACAGCTGAGGAGGCGATGCATGGGTCGTGGCCAGAAAAAGGAGAGCATGTGAAGCCAGGAGGTATGGGATGGGGGGGGAGGGAAACCAGCCGTGCTGGGATACATCCGGCCATGTGGGTCCTTGGTGAGTTAATGGGCAGCTGGTTGAAGAGGGACGGTTGCCATCTCGGGCATGGCACACATGCCCACAGAGAGGGCTCTGAGTGCCGCCTCTGGCACACGTGCCATAGGTTCGCCACCACTGACCTAGGAACTTAGCACTCAAGTTCTGACAACAGAAAAAAGAAAGGAAAGCATCATGGATTATGAAAAGATGGATGAAAATCTGCAAGCTAACAGTGAATGAGATGGGAAGATAAGTGATAAATGTACAAGGGTTAAACACATTCACAGATGCTGAAAGAATGGAAAATTTAATGGTATATTATTGAAATAGCACTAGGTTAATATGTGTAGAACTAGTCACAGAATTAGTTGAAAGTTAGTAAAGCCTTGGACAAGAAAATTCAATGTATTCAGCATTGAAACAAAAAGTATTTAAATCACTCTCTTTAAATGAAGGTAAAATGGTCATTTCGCTCTTGCCCAGAGTGTTTTCTGGCTTTCCTATCTAATTCTATAGCCCTGAGATTTCCTCAAGGCCTATCTGAATAGCAGTTAAGGTCAACCCTACATGAAATTTTCAAGAACAGCCAAAAACAGTTAGGTGCTGATTTTATATTAAGAGAGAAAAGTAGTGCTCTTATTGAAGTAACAGTACCCACAGTTAAATACATAAGGCTGCTAACTAACAGAGAGAGAGAAAAAAGGAGGGTAGTTTTGCTTCACCATAGCAGCTAAAAAAGAGTAAGCAAGGTTAATTTTTTTCCCTTCAGTTAAAAACAAAACTGTATACTTAACTAAACAGAGCAGTTTCATGCCAAACTCCATTGAAAAAGGTACTACTGCACTAACCCAAACCTTCTCAAAAGGAAAAAAAAATCCAAACACCACTGTGAATCCACTAAGGCCTCTAAAAAGCTCTATCCCTCCTAACCCCACTGACTCACTGCTTCTCCCAGATTCTGATGTTTTTATTTAAGAATCAAGCTACCCCAGAGAAGCATAACACCCTCGGCTCTTGTAGAATTCAACTAGAGTAATTTCAGTTAACTAGTTGCATATTTCCAAACAGAAGCTCACTAAGAAGCACTCACTAGATAAAATCATGCTATGATGACACTATTATTATATCAAATTCTATATAAGCTCTGCTCCATTACTTTTCAAAAGGCCCAATATCATTGAGAATTTTGTCATAGCATTTTTTTTTTCACAGTAATACTCAATTCCACAGATAAATCTCTTTTTAGGATTTAAGAATTCTAACACTATGTTAAATTAATTTGCAAGGCCACAAATTATACTAAATGTCAACAAGTCAGAGCCAGTCAAATTCTTTAATTATTTTTCCACTATCTGTTACATAATGAGTATTTAACTATTAGGTTTTCCTTTTTACACTTCTTTAATTAATCTGCATTTGTTTCAATAAAATTTGGTACACAATTTCCTTTAATCTTAGAACCAGACTTGGCCTTTTTATTCCCATGTCAATAGTTGCATTTCAATAAGCAAGCAATGGTATGCAACAAAATTTAAATTTGATTTAACTACAGTTAAAATTAGAAACATTTTTAAAAGACAATAGCTCATGTCATGTAATAATCTTCATATCTTTTTACATTAAAGACTAAAATTCCTGAACCACCTTTGGAGATTTTCTGGCAATTATATCCAATAAGTGGACAGGCCAGATGTGGCCCATAAGTCATAGGTAATATACATCCACACAACAATCATGTAAGGTACATTGGACAAAAAGATAGTGACTTTTCTAAAAAAAACCAACCCCATATTGTCAATATAGTGGATTTGTTAGACTGCATCTAAATCTGAAGACCTACATTGATTTATACCAAGAACTTGCAACCTTCTAGATCAGGGGTAGGCAACCTTGGCTCTTTTATGACTCGTGGACTTCAACTCCCAGAATTCCTGAGTCATAAAAGAGCCAAGGCTGCCTACCCCTGCTCTAGGTATTGTAATACACCCTTCAAAACTGGCCACTCCACTGTCATTCAAGGTAGCAGGAAAAACTTAAATATAAAAAAGACATACAGTGGATTCCTATTGCATTTATTTCTGCAGCAATCTCTAGGTGGCCAGTTTTCAAAGTCTACAGAGATTTTCAATTGTCAAGACTCCAGGTCATGGTTATCTCAAAGGTGCTTTTTCAAAAAGGCCACTGGGCTTTGTTTTTTTCGTGAAAACGTTTCGCTTCTCATCCAAGCTTTGAAAAAGCACCTTTGGAATTTTTAAAGTCTGTTTTCTAATTCAGCCCTTAATGGTTTTTATTATAAAGTTTATACTTAGCTTCTGAAGTGGAACATGCAACTGAAATTAAAGGCAGACTAATGACCAGAACAGCAACTCTTTCCTTTTTACCCCTCCCTAAAGAAGAGTTCTGGGGAATCGAACTTTGCAATTATTTTGTGATCCTGAGTTAGCTTAATATGGGTTTTATATTTTAACTTTCTAATTTGACTGGAGAATTTGGGTTAATGCGTAGATTAGCAGCTATGGAGCAAAATATACGGTAACTTGCCTTTTTCTGCTATAGGTTTGCTTTTTACCTCTATTATTGTAAGAGAAAGGGTGAGACACTTGCTACTTTGGCAAACTAAGACATGCTGTTGGCAGAAAGTAGCTATCTCCTGCCTGTGTCATGCTCTACAGGCAAGCAGACATGGTTGAGGAAGGCATGTCCCATCCTAAAACCATTTATTGTTTAGAATACTAAAGGCATAAAATCAAAAGCATTCTCCCACACAGGTTCCTTCAGAAAAAATCTTGGGGGGGGGAGAGGGAATATACATTGTTTCCCTCCCTCTCCACCAAAAGTCACCAAGTCACCAACTGATGTATGTGTGGGGAGGATATTTACCATCTTCATCTTAATGTGGTCTAGAGCTGGAAAAAGAGATAAGTTTTAATAAGATGACTAGACTGCGGAGGTTTAGCTTTCTGGCAAAACGTCTCTGGCCTTGCTCAAATATTATAGGCAGCTACATTCAAAGTGACCTAACCACCATTAAACTCCATTCAAAAGTAGTGTGAAAACAGGCATGGCAAGAATTGTGCCATGTAAGGCATAGGAAATGTGAGTTTTCTCTTTCTTTGGTCTACTGTACGAGATCCCATTACAATCACCGATCAGCTGCTTTTCAGGCTGATCCAGTTCTCTGCCCCAAGGATCAGTTTGAGACCTAGTGATCAAATAGGGTGAGCTGAATTTGAAAGGCCTAGACTTGCTCCCTATCAAAAGCAGACACTTGAAAACAGTACCCAGGATTTGAAGTGGAGGCGGTAAATTCATGCTAATCTAAAGTGGTCAATAAGTGCCAGGCTGATCACACTCTGTAGAAGTCATTGACCAATTGTTAGTAAAATGAGTCAGATTGTATCCATGGCAAAACCTGTTTAGGGAGAAAACTCTTATTTTGATATTCAAGAATAGCTTAAACTTTAAGCTACCACAGTTATGTGCCAGGCATCAGATGAAAATAGAAAAAGGAGGTTGCTAGGCCATGCTTGTGCTATGATAACTGCAAATGGAGAAAATCATGCATTGAGTAACACCTGGGAACTCTTAGCTCTTCAGATAATATTCAGTATTCTTGATAACTAATCATACTGCCTATTGATGCTTCCATAACATACTAAACCAGTAACAGCTAACCAAGTAGTTTGGCCCAGACTGTTAAACAAACCAAGGCCATGATTGAAAATGTTATGGAACAGGGTAATAAAGTACTTGGTTAACAGAGTAAACCAGTGTTTCTTAATCTTGACAACTTGACAATATGTGGACTTCAATTCCCAGAATTCCTCATTCAGTCATGCTGAGGAACTCTGGGAGCAGAAGTCCACATATTTTCAAGTGGCCAAGGTTTAGAAAACCAGAATAAAATATGGTTTCCTTAGCCAAACTATGGTGAACTCAGTCAATATCTGAAATTCCTTTTCTCAAGGTAACCCAGATATGCTTCTACTTCCAAAGCTCAAGTTACGTACTGGTGAAAACAATGCACTCTACATAACCCGAGACCCTCCTCTGGTACTTTGAAAGAACAGCCCTGAGGGGAGACAAATGCTAACCAGAATTTAGGATATCTTCTGAGAGAAGTAACAGTCCTTAGCAAACAAGAAATGTTGTTTTTCACATGCTGAATGGATGAGGGAGTGGGAGAAATCACAGTAAACGGTTATGTTAAGCTGACACAATAGGCCATGATGTATACTATACCAAAACACACACTTCACCATTTAACCTTCTAGGGCCAACATGAATAAAAAAGGCAGGTGACATTTCCACTGTGTTCTGGGGGGCGGGGGGAGGAGGGAGAGTGTGGAATTATGCCTTCCTAGACACCCCAAAAATGATCCAGAGTAAACAGGGCAGCGGTCCCTCTTCTAACCCATGGAAGGTTCTTCCATCTTCCCTCCCACCCGGTATGGGGGGGGGGGGGAATAAAGGAAAAACGTCTCTCCTCCGCCATCTCCGCAAAAAGCGGGGAAAAGAGGAATGGGACTTGAAAGAAATCAAAAACCGCGAGCAGCCTCCCCGCTCCAGCCTTTTGCCCCGGCCAAAAAAAAAACGCTGGTTCCCGCTCGCTCGTTCACCCACCTCCTCTTCCTCTACTTACAAAATTGTCTTCGCATCCGTTCTCCGGGCATAACACATAAAAAGAAACGCCCGGGTCTGCGTAGAAATCCATCCTCCTCTCGGTCTCCTCCGTGGCAATAAGCTCGAAGGGGGTGTTGGAGCACCATTTATCCGCAACGTCAGCCAGCTGCTGGAAATCCATCCTCTTCTGTACTGGCGGCTGCCTTCAGCCTCCTCCTTCCTCGTCGGCGTGTGACTGTATCCGATTCTGCTCCCCTCGCCCGCTAGGAAAACGGGCAGTCGGCCCTTCTGTGGGCAGGGAAAAGGAAGGGTTACTGGGGGCGGGGGTGCTTCAGGCCAGGGGCCTCCTTTGCACCCTGAGTGATTGTTGCCGCTTATTGGCTTAACATTACTTGATAACTTCCATATATTGTTTACATACTGGGTGTAGAAGGCTGCTTGGCTCTGTCTGTCTGTCTGTCGCTCGCTCGCTGTTTCTTCCCCGCCTCCTCCTGCTGCTGCCGCCTTTTCCTCTTCAGTGGCCGCCTAATATAGGCTCAGGGCAGCTGCGCTAAATTCTGTGTGGGGGTCAATTAACGGGTGTGGGTAAAAGCTGGATTTTGCCGGATCCTACTTGGATTTTAAAGGATCCACCCGTTTCTTCTCAAACCCGAGTCTTTCTGTTAAGCTCGCGAGCCACATCCACCTCTCCACCTGCTTGAAGGCCCCTCCTACCAACTCGCAGGATAGTAATTCTTGAAATATTCTGCCAGCACGCATGCATAAAACCGGATATCTAGGTTCTAAAGGCCCTTGCCAATATTTGCATGACAACCCTTTTTCTCTACGCCGATTTTTGCTCCAAAATAAAAACCAAGTTGGGCTGCTTTTATTTCAAAACAATCACGTGCATGATTAGAGCCTTGCAAAATCACAGTGAGCATTCTGGATCTTATCAAATCCAACCAAAGTGAGATTTGCATTTTCAAATATTAAGGTCTGCCCTTGATGAATTTCAAAACTAAAAATATAAGATTGCTTTTTAGTTACACTCTTAAGTAGTGTAAAATATTTTTTTAATTCTAGTCTTGAAAAATATGTGCAGTCTGGCCTTAAGTCTTTTATGCAGAAGTCTCTATTTGACTAGCATTTAATGATTACTAAATTGGGAGGGAATATGTGTAAGTGAAAAACTATAACTTCCAGTAAAAGAAGAGGATTTGCTATTCAATCTCTCCCCCACCCTCCTCAAGATCTTGTGTGATCTGAAGGCACACAAGCTATGTTCCTTTTAGCTATCAAAGTATGATCATGATGATTTGTAAAGTAAGTGTTTATTGTATGTTATGATATGTTTTATGTCCTTTTTTACATTAATCACTGTGATAAACTACTGAATGAATTAAACATTAAGACAATCTCTATAACTGGGCACTGTTACTAGGCAGAAATAATTTTAGACTGTTCAGAACTGTAATGAAGGGATTTTTTTTTAACTGTCTTTCTTGGAATTTTTGCATCTTAATATGGTCAGAAACCTGTCTGTGATTTCATGTATTTGGCCTTCTTCTAGATAGAGTTTTATTAATGTAATGATTCTTGAACCTCCTCTTCCCCCGTTGCTCAGCAACACATAGGGCACTATGACATCTCCAGCCCTTCTGATATGCTATTTGCTCTCTTCCCAAAAATACTTGGAAACAGAGGTCACCTCCACAGGGCACCTGCAACAATTCTGGATTGGTAGTGCATTTGTTTAATCACATGCCACCATCTTTGTGAATAACACAGTCAATTCATTTCTGGCTCTGCTACAACACAACAGGAATTATTGGAATACAATTCTGAGTTGAAGCTTGAGGATAACTGGGTTTTGGTTTATATCTACTAAAGTAAACTACCACAGCACCACACTATCTTTGTGCTAATTTTTTTCTCATTAGGACAAAGAAGCAGCCTTCACAGCAAAGGATAATTTTATACTAATTTTCTCTTTAGTCTCAGCATCAGAACCAATTTATTAATGAAATTATTAGTGTTGTGGGAAGACCTAATTCATCTACTTGCTAATCTAGCCAGGTTAAAATGTCTTTGTTCTTCATCATCAGGGAAAAAAAGAATGTGAATGAATGTTCTTCATTATATTGCAACTTTTCTGTTGATTACCTGTACAGTTTGAAGCTTGCAGACTATTAAGAGTGTGTGTACTAGTTCATACTGTGAATTTTTTCTTGAATCCTACTGTTCCATGATTTACTTTACTGTATTAGGATTTATAAAATAAATCTGTGCAGTGACCTCTTTCAACAAACCAACGATACAGTCAGGTGACAAGATGAACCTAGAAGTTTCCACAAACCAGGTTGGTTGGCTATCTGACTTTAACTGTTGTAACTTACATATAAGCTAAACAAATTTCTGTATGATTTTAAGCCAAAGAAAGCAGAAACACATTATCAAAATAGAAAGAACAGCAAACAAATTGTATATATTTGTTTCTGGCAAATGATTTCTGTAGCTAAAAATTTAGAAAAAATATATATCATATTAATTACATATAAAGTTATGCTGATGAAGTTTGTCTCAGTGTCCTGGGCTCAGTCACTTGTCATGGTGCTTAACTGTTGAAGGCCTCTGCCTGCTCTTGTTATCCTTTATTATATTTAAACAGAGCTTGGGATGGACTGCTGCTCAGGCAGAGGACACTTTCTAAATTAGATTGGGACTTTGTAGTTATGTTCTTTTCAAGCCTCATTTTCTAGACAGAGCAGCTCAGTTCCTGCAGGTCAACATTTGAATTCTAGGCAGGTTAGGGATTATCTAATAATATTAACAAAAATAATTTTATTTATCTTTCCTCAAAGCAACAAATGGAAGTCTATTTATTTTAAACATCCTTTCAGGTAGATTTGCATATCATACTAAATCATGGTTTGTTGAACATGGTTTGCTGAATAACCCATTATTATCTTGAATTATGAATCACTCTAAGCCATGAATCATATTTACAAACCATCTGTCTGAGGACTGGCACCGGGCCGTGGCATGCTAGAAACCAGGCTGCGCAAACAAGTGAAGCCGTATCTGCAGGATGCAGGCAACATGTGAAACCACACGCCCCCTGCGGTCCATGGAAAAACCTCTCTCTACGGAACCGGTCCTGGGTGCCCAAAGGTTGGGGGCCGCTGGGTTAGAGCTTATGCTGCAGGATATTTTACAAAATTTTCAATGTACCTGTGTTTCCTGGAAAATAAGACCGGGTCTTATATTACATTTTGCTCCAAAAGACGCATTAGGTCTTATTTTCTGGTTATGTCTTATTTCCGGGGAAATACGGAACTAAATGCATTCATCTGGCTGATGATCTTAACTGGGGCTTATTTTGGGGGTGGGGCTTATATTACTAGTGTCCTGAAAATCATGCTAAGGCGTATTTTCCAATTGGGTCTTATTTTCAGGGAAACACAGTATATAATCAAATGAACTAAGTCTAGTGTCACTAGTTTCCATACGCATCGGGGGAAAGCGCAGTTCTATTAATTTTAGTGGAATTTGCACCCTTGCTTTACATAGTACTGTGTTACAGATTATAGAGCTGCCATTTATCTATAATCAATTTGTGGACTATTTTTTCAATGTTTATCTGTAGAACTTTCACTTGGTTCTTTGTTATACTTGTCCTTTGACAAAAAGGACAAGTATAACAAGTGGAAAGAAGGACACATAACTAAGGCAGAATATCAGCAAATAGCCCGAGCCTGCAAAGATGAAGTGAGGAAAGCTAAGGCTCAAAATGAATTAAGGCTTGCAACAAAAGTCAAAAATAACAAAAAAAGCTTCTTTCAACATGTAAAAAACAAGAAAAAAGTCAAGGAAATGACTGGCCCATTAATGGGAGAAAGTGGCAAGAAGATGACAAGCAACAGGGAGAAAGCAGAACTATTTAACTCATTTTTAACTCATCCGTCTTTACACAAAGGGAAAAAACAGCCCAACCTATTAAAAACAGTATCATAAAAAACAGATTAGAAACACAAGTTAAGATAGGCAAGAAAATGGTAAGTGAGCACCTGTCCAGCCTAGATGAGTTCAAATCACCAGGACCAGATGGATTACACCCCAAGGTTCTCAAGGAACTGGCAGATGTGATCTCAGAACCACTGAACTATATCTTCCAAAGATCCTGGAGCACTGGGGAACTGCCAGAGGACTGGAAAAGAGCTGATGTGGTTCCCATCTTCAAAAAAGAAAAAAAAATGGATCCAGGAAATGACACCCCTATCAGCCTGACCTCAATACCTGGGAGGATTATGGAAAAGATAATCAAACAGCAATCATTGAACACCTAGAGGCAAGCAAAGTCATTACCAAAACCCAACATGGGTTTGTCAAAAACAGATCATGCCAGACAAATCTTATCGCATTCTTTGACCAGGTGACAAAATTAGTGGACCAGAGGAATGCTGTGGATATAATTTATTTGGACTTCAGTAAGGCATTTGATAAACTAGATTACAACCTACTCCTTGATGAGATAAAGAAATGTGAGTTAGACAGCATCATCACCAGATGGATTCGTAGCTGGCTGACCAGCCGTACTCCGCATGTGGTCCTCAATGGAACTGCATCTACATGGAGGGAAGTGTGTAGTGGGGTGCCCCAGGGCTCTATTCTGGGCCCAGTACTCTTCAGCATCTTCATCAATGATTTGGATGAGGGGATAGATGGGGAACTCATCAAATTTACAGACGACACCAAGCTGGCAGGAATAGCCAATACTCCAGAAGACAGGCTTAAGATACAGAAGGATCTTGACAGACTTGAACATTGGACACTATTTAATAAAATGAAATTCAATGGTGAAAACAGTAAGGTTCTACATTTAGGCAAGAAAAACCAAATGCACAGGTATAGTTTAGGAGGTACCTTGCTCAATAGCAGTAACTGTAGGAGGGATCTCGGAGTCCTAGTGAACAATCACTTAAATATGAGCCAGCAGTGTGCTGCAGCTGCCAAAAAAGCCAACACAGTGCTAGGCTGCATTAACAGAGGGATAGAATCAAGATCACGTGAAGTGTTAATACCACTTTACAATGCCTTGGTAAGGCCACACTTGGAATACTACATCCAGTTTTGGTCACCACAATGTAAAAAAGATGTTGAGACTCTAGAAAGAGAAGAGCAACAAAGATGATCAGGGGACTGGAGGCTAAAACATACAAAGAACAGTTGCTGGAATTGGGAATGTCTAGTCTAATGAAGAGAAGGACGAGGGGGGACATGATAGCAGTGTTCCAATATCTCAGGGACTGCCACAAAGAAGAGGGAGTCAAGCTATTCCCCAAAGCACCTGAAGGCAGGACAAGAAGCAATGGATGGAAACTAATCAAGGAGAGAAGCAACCTAGAACTAAGGAGAAACTTCCTGACAGTTAGAACAATTTATCAGTGGAACAACCTGCCTCCAGAAGCTGTGAATGCTCCAACACTGGAAGTCTTTAAGAAGAGATTGGACTGCCATTTGTTTGAAATGGTATAGGGTTTCCTGCCTGAGCAGGGGTTGGACACTAGATGACCTCCAAGTTGCCTTCCACCTACTACTACTACTACTACTACTACTACTTCTTCTTCTTCTTCTTCTTCTTCTTCTTCTTCTTCTTCTTCTTCTTCTTCTTCTTCTTCTTCTCCTCCTTCTTCTCCTTCTTCTTCTTCTTCTTCTTCTTCTTCTATATTATTATTATTATTATATCTCCATTTCACCAAATGAATATAGTAGTCAGAAAAAGATTGCTATTAAAAAAATGGCACTGTGGCTTTATCCTTCAGTCTGGGACTATATTTACTGTAGTTTATAGATTGAAATCTAGAGATGCCCACATTTACACAGCCCTAAACTCTTTGAATATATCAGCAACCAAATATTTTACCTGTCACTTCGGGATTTTGGCCTCAGGTTATATTTGCTAATATCTGTTTTCTTGAATAAACAGATATTCAGCAATGGGTTTTTAAAAAATGTTTTCCTTATTTTCATTTCCATATTTTTCTCAGGGATAAGCAACTTATAAGCTGTGAGTTCATATAGCTGTAGCCTACAGTTTTCCCCCTTGTCCAAGAATTTTTCTGGTGCCAATGATAACATATTCAATCTGTCAGATCTTTGCATCCTGTTCATAGCTTCACTCAGAGATCCTGTCTGGAGAATGCAAGTTATGATCATCGAAGTTTGGGCAATATATTTAGAATGTGGTAATGGTATATTTACTATACTGTAAATACTGCATGGTTTATACTATTTTATTACTTTTGTGTAGTTTTAATTGTTATTTAATTTTTCCTAATTTTTTTACTGTAGTTGGATCATTTTTAAGCAGGAAATTGCATTATAAATATATTTGTTTTCTGTTTGATTTTAAAGTTCCTTGCATCAAATCAATTACAGCATATGCAGAGTAATACAGACAAGGCTTTATGCAGTAGGTTTTACTCTGAATCAACACTTGTTCCCTTGCCATTCATGGATCATCTTCATGACAATATCATAAAATGATTGCTGTGTTTGATTGCCCTCAGATTATCCTACCTCTTTCTAGACCTCAGATAAACTGACTTACCAAAAAGAATAATACAGTGTCTGCAGCTGGTTACTTGTTACTGTGCAACAATAGCTTGGATTTCCCACACATATCACCATCATTGGAACTGGATGTTTGAGGATAGGTAATTCTCAACTTACGACCATAACTGGGACCAGAATTTCTGTTGCTTAATGTAATAGCAATGTGGAAGAATCATTATTTTAAGGAGTAGCTGTTTTTATTTCTACTTCATATTAAGAATAAGTCTAGAAGTTTAGAGTTCATTCTGAGCTAACCTGCTTGTTTTTCATTCTTGCTTTGAATAAAGGAGAAGGGGGAGGAACCTTCACGTAACTCTAAAGCTTTGTCCTCTGTAAAAAACTTAGACTAGCTAGCAATTCCCACCACAGAGTCATGTGCAATTTCCTGAACATAGCAAGGCCATGAAATCATGGTGCCAGGTTTTGATTTAAAAAAACTGTTTTATGGGGGGGAATTCTGCATGGAGTATAGCACTAGGTACTGTGAATACTGGCTACCCATGGGGTATCTTTATTGTTGTTATTAAGGAGCTCCTGGAAGCTTGTAAAAAAGTTGGGCATTACCTTGCTTGTTATGTTTGCTTTTTATGTTATGATTTTAAGTCTGCTTGAACTAAAATAAAGCTTAAAATCCTTTTATTTAAGGGAGTGTTCATTGTCTTTGGATCCAAAACAATCAATTGCCTAGGCAACTGATCACTGCCCTGACATTTGGCAAAATATAATTGGGATGAAGGTATAATCCAGTGACAATGCCCTAATTCTGGAAAAGAATATCTATTAGGCAAGGTGCTAGTAGCCATAATTATATCCTTCGTTGACCCAGCACAAGCGTTTGGGGCCAGAGGCTCAAATAACCCCCTTTGTGTCATGCCAGCAAGAGTTGGCACAACTGGGAGATTCAATTCCCAAAACATGCAGTTACTGTCGGAATGGGACAACTCGTCACAGCCAATTGTCTACTGCCAATTCACCATAACCAACTTGCCGCTGCCAACTCGCCACGGGACAATTTGCCATGGGACAATTTAAAAATTCAATTTAATTATTTAAATAATTTAAAAACATTTTAATTTTTGTCATTCACATTTTATTTTGTTCCTCCTTTTGTCCCATGGTGAATTGGCTATGCGAGTTGGCTGTGACAAATTATCACAGACCCGTTACTGTGACTGTGGCAGAAGCCAGTGGGTAGACTAAGCTGGGCCTTTCTCACTGAACTCCATGATATCTGGGAGCAGTTTGAAGCTACTCATAAAAAGGTGCAGCAGCAACCTGAATAAATTATTGTTTATAAAGATTAGCAGTCCCTCTTGAGAACACCACTTCAAAAGCGGGGGGGGGGGGTGTTCAGCAAAGGAGCAAGCTGTAATCATGGCTGTGTTGTTTCCAAAATTAAAGCACCATAAACAGGCAAAGAAAGGGTATATAAAGCACAATCTTTGGTCACTAATAAATTGGAGGGGGTCACCTGGCAATCTACAGGCTGCTCAAACAACACGGGCTATCAGAGATTATATTCAGCAGGAGTTAGCTAACTTAGCTAATAATAAGAGGCAGAAACCTGGAGAGAGGCTAAGCCAGTGGTTAATAACAATGTGGAATCAAGGAGCTAGTAGCCTTTATTTAACTGGGAAAGAGTTAAATTGGGGGAATTATCTAAAGCAGCGGTCCCCAACCTGTGGGCCACGGCCCACTACCAGGCCATGACCTGCTGGCCACTGGGCCGTGGGACAGGCTGGCCAGTGCACACATGTGTGTGCACCCCCCCACTTGTGCTAGCAGCACCGCAGGGCGTGAAAATGGGACGCCATGCTGTGGGGTGCAAAAATGGGATGCTGCCACACCTCAGGGTGCAAAAATAGGATGCCACTGCATCTCGGGGTGTGAAAATTGGATGCTGCCACACCACAGGGCACGAAAATGTGGCGCCACACCTTGGGGCGCAAAAACAGGGCACTGCACCACCCAAGAATGGGGCAGGGCTAGCAAGTATCATGTAGGCACTAGTGCCACTGTTTGCATCACGCACGTGCTCCCGGCCCCATTCGTGCATGTACGCATGCACATAAAATGCCCCTCCCTTTCCCTCTGTTCCGCCAACTGAGAAAGGTTGGTGACCTCTGATCTAAAGACATCTTGATTAACCAATATTTGAGATTGCCTAACGCCACTACAGAAGTATCCTTATTTGATGGGTGTATACCAGTGATGGCGAACCTTTTAGAGACCGAGTGCCCAAACTGCAACCCAAAACCCACTTATTTTTGCCGGGTGCTAGGTGGGGGTGGCCCGCTGGGTGGGCGTGGCTGTGGTGGTCCTGGCAGATTGGATGGGAGTGGCCAAGGTGGGCGTGATCACCTTGATGTTGCTCATGGGAAGGGACACCTGTGGGGCCAGGCAGGGTTGGGGGAGATCCAGGGGTCTCTGCCAGGTGGGGAGGTGGGCAGGAGGCTCATCCTGCGGGGTGAGGCGAGGCAGTGCGGGGGTGCCATTGTCACAGGGCAAGGTGTGGCAGGGGCGGCGGCTGCCTGACACCATCGACCAGACAGAGGCCAGTGAGTGCATGGGATGCATCCGGCCATGTGGAACCTTGGTGAATTAGCGGGCGGCTGGTTGAAGAGGGACGGTTGCCATCTCCAGGGCATGGCCTGTGTGCCCACAGAGAGGGCTCTGAGTGCCGCCTCTGGCACGCGTGCCATAGGTTCGCCTCCACTGGTGTATACTGACTATACAGTACAGATACCTGGTTGCCAAGAACAGATGTCTTCATGTCATTCCATTAGAGAGGCAGTGGATTAATTAAGAGGAATGGTTATCAGGCCGGGATTTAGCAGCCAAGGTTTACAGGACCTGGTGCTCAATGTCTCACAGGTGGGATGAGGGCCATTTAATGAAAGGAGTCCCTTGCTGTATGCTCAGTTCTTTGCTGGCATTGCTGAGCCCAGCACAGGGAATATCTGTGAAGAAGGTTATAATGCTGATAGGGCAACTATCAGTGTTATAACCTCCTATATCTTGTATATAAGGTACAGAGAGAAATGTTCCCAAGCCTCTTAAGTGGCTAAAGAGGGAGAGAGTTCTCAGAAAAGAGAATCCAATTTCATGAAACTTCTTTAAAAAGGTGTGCCAAAAACAGATATGTTACCTTCCAAACTTAAAGCTGTATAAAATTAAATAAGCATGTCCTACCACAGGCAGCAGCAGTGCCTAGAAATTTTATATAGTATGTAAAGAAAACTGGTTGATTAATGTGTTTTTTGTCTTTAGTAATGCATTTGAGGAAATTTTAGACAAAACAAGAAGAAATGAAGTTTGCTAAGTTCTTGCTTTGTGAGCTTTAAGGTATCTGTAAACTTATAGTTTACTTTCATGGGTTCTCAGTAAATTGATCTAATTTAGAGATATGTCAGAAGTAAAATCAACATTGTCTATTCTCACATTCTTTTGACAACATTGGGCTGGCAATTACATTGGGCTGGCAATTTCCCCATAATGTGTGTTGGATGCTCTGAAAAAAGACAAATCCGAACTCAATTTCTAGCCAGATACCTTTAATCACTACACCAAACTGGTTCCCAGTAAAATTGTTGGCCCTTTCTTTTTTTGGTTTTAAAAGAAAGGAAGGAATAAAAAAGACACCTTTGACAAAAATGCCACTTCTTTGCAATGGCAAGGAGTTCCAAATTCAAACAGTGAATTATACTATAATCTCACCCCTGTCCTGCAATAGTGTAGGCTCTTGGAAGAGGGAGACAGAAAAGGGAGGAGAGGCTGGGCCTAGAAGAAAGAAAAATTAAGTTACAGGTGCCTCTGCTTATGGCAGCAGTAAGAGGGAATCAGGAAAGTAAGACCACTGACTGGATAAAATAAAGTCCCAAACAATGAGAGGAAAGTTCAATGTATTTTGAAGTGAAGAAAGAGGAAAGTTCTCACTGATAATAAATGCAGGTGATCAGAAAGAAGGGGCAGTAGCTTCATATATTTAAACTCTACATGGATTATAGAAGTTTATTGGATTTCATTTGTCCCTCAGCATAGCACATGATAAATAAAACGGAAAATAAAATATATTTAAGACAATATTTGATACAGACTCCATAGATTAATATGGTCTAACTGAAACATTTTATAACAACTTTTGATTAGGTAAGCAGTTCAATACTAAACATCTATACATTTTCTTCTTCCCAGCTTTGCAGCATTTGATTTTCAAAAGTTATAAGGGAAATAAATGGCATTAGGAGCTGTGGGGGCGCAGTGCTTAGAATGCAGTATTGCAAGCTAATTCAGCTCACTGCCAGGAGTTTGATCCTGACTGGCTTAAGGTTAAGTCAGTCTTCCATCCTTGCAAGGTCAATAAAATGAGAACCCAGATAGTTGGGGGCAATATGCTGACTCTGTAAATTGCTTAGAGAAGGCTGTAAAGCACTATAGAGCGGTATATAAGTTTAAGTGCTATTGCTATTAAAGGTTTTTTGCAGCTGAATTATATAACACTATCTTTACCTAAATACAAAATGTAATGAACTAAACTCAGCAGCACTTTTTCGTAGTATGGTATGGAATTGGAAAGAAGATGCTTTCAATCAAGTAAAATGTGTAACTGACAGCAGGAGTCATAGAAGATAACCATACAAGGGATCTGTGGAAAACTCTAATCAGAAAAAGTGGCCTATAGAGTTTTGGTTACAACTGTTCAAAAGTGCAGAAGTACGGTATGTCCTATTGAAAAAAGCAGTTGGTGATATGTACTACAATATATGGAAGAAATCAACCCAATCATAGTTAAAACAACACCCAATGTAGGGATGGATAAGTGACTCTAAAACAGAAAAAAAGATGTTGAGGTCAATTTAAGTCTCTGCTTTGGTGAAATGAAAAGCTTATTTATAACAAAAGGTTGCTCACTTTATCACTATATAAATGGTAACTTGGGGACCTGTCATATTCCTGGAAGACGTTAATAACAAGCCCACTCTTCGAGGGGTGCCTCTAGAAAATATTAATTGGTTGAAAAAACAATTGGTAAACTATATTTGCCCTCTCCTTTGCAAATTATTTTGATGCCCTCACTTTGGCTTTAATGTACAAATATCTAACCATGGGCACTCAAAAAGCAATTGGGCTATATCTCTGGGCCTGTAGATTTATAGTATAGGTGTAGATTTATGGTATAGTATAGTATGACTGGATTTTTCTCAGGTCTGATTTGTCTATAAATGATTCCAGGTATTCGGCACCCAGATTATAGAAGAGAACGTTAGGTTGTCCTATGTAATAAAGGGACAGCAATATATTTTTCAAGAGCTACTTTTGCCAAGTGAAAGGGATGGCTAGCCCAAAGAATAATACTTTAATACCTTAAAAGATCAGCGTGGATTTACATCCACAGAAAAGAAAGGCTAATATAGAAAATCAGATGGTAAACTAGGAAAGAAGTACTAGTAATAAATTTGTTATTGTTTCCATCTATTTTCTATCTTCTATTTTCTAGAAAAATTTTCCTTGAAGCTGTCGTGTATATTTTGGATTACAGTAGCTTTTACAGATAATTGGGGTCACAAAGATACCTAGCATGAGTATGACTCAATAACTGATTGTTAAAATAGCTGTATTTTTTCTAATTTACCAGTACATGAGCATTAGTCCTTGAACACAATTGCTGATGTCCTAGCAGTAATTGGGACCATCCATCTGCTATCAGCTAGGGAGGAACAGGTGTCATTAAGCAAGAATGCTGTTTGTTCATCTTGCATTCAGTTTTAGAAAACCAAACAAGACCACTATATCTCCAGATGTTGCTGGAGAAATTTAATACAAGTAGTCCTTAACTTACAACAATTTGTTTAGTGGTCATTTAAAGCGGCACTGAAAAAAAGTGACTTATGACCATTTTTCACATGACCATTGCAGCTTCCCTGTAGAAAAATTAGCAAAATTCAGACACTTGGCCACTGACTCATATTTAGGATTGTTGCAGTGTCCCAGGGTCATGTGATCACCTTTTGCAATCTTCTGTAAAGCAGTCAATGGAGAAGCCAGATTCACTTAATAGTCATCTTACTAACTTAAACAACTTCATTGATTCACTTAATGACTGTGGCAAGAAAGATTGTAAAATGTGGTAAAACTCACTTAACAAATGTTTTGCTTAGTAACATAAATGTTGGGCTCAGTTATGGTCATAAGTGTAGGGCTGCTTGCAAAGTGTTTTCAGAATGGAGCCCAACTATGATCAATATTTTGAATTTGGCATAGCATCCAGTACTTATTTTTCTAACAGCTATCTAGATATGTATTCTATATGTTAAAGTTAAATGATTCTATGAAAATGTACCATTTATTACTTGGAGACTTGGAAATCATGCAAAGAAAAAATATGGGGAGAAATTACAATATGTCAGAGGTGAAATGTAGTGGCAATGTGGGAAGAGCATTGTTATTTTGAAAAGTTACTGAGATATTTTGATTTCTCCTTCATATTAAGAATAGACTAATTTGGAACTAGCCTTCTTCTTTTCCACTCTTGCTTGCTGAACAAAGGAGAAGGGGGAGAAATCTTCATGTAGTTTCAAAGCTTCTCTTGCTGCGAAAATTTCAGACTTTTGATTCCCATCCTAGATTCATGTGCCAATCAGTCAAGGTCAAGTATTCCAGTCTCCTGAACATAGGGCCATGAAATCACAGTGCCAAGTTTTGATAAAACCTTTAGGATTGTTGTTAATTGGGGAGCTTCTGCAATGGAACTGAGTACTGTTGAAAGCATATGTACTGTCATTGTTAAGGAACTCCTGGCAGCCTTTAAGAGATTTGGGTGTTATCTTGCTTGTTATGTATGCTTTTAATTCTGTTGCTTGAACTAACAATAAAGCTCAAAATCCTTTTATTTACTAGTGTGCTTATTATCTCTGGAACCAAAAGAACCAAGTGCAGTTCACAGATGCGTGTACATTTTTTTTAGCTTTAGTAACTGAGAAAGTTGGTTGAATAAAACTCAATTTCCCATTACTCTCATTACATGCAGATTATCTAAAGAGTACTTTTTTCTCTGCTATATTTTCATAATAGCTCTAAATATTGATTGCATGGAGTGTCAAGATTAACAATGCATTAATTTTTATAAAATATGCACATTAATTTATTTTTGGCACCAAACATTTTTAAAATAAAAACAATTTCTCCTTGTTGAGAGGCTGATAAACTCCAATATTCAATTTTTCAGATACAGCTGTTATTTGCAGTCTAATGGGTCATTGATTTTTAGAGAAACCACATTTTTGGTGAAGCAAGCAGATCTTATCATTAGGTGGTTGTTTCAGGATCAAATAATGGGAGATAAGAGAGTAGTGATGAGGTCTCAGGAGCGAAAATGTGTATTGTGCCCCTGAAAGATGCTGTTCCATTGTTGATGATGCAGTGAGATTCAGAGACTGGGAATTGATGTGGCCTGCTCCTTTGCCTCATGAATGGATAATTCAGTGACCCAATAAGATTTAGTAAGATTGTGGATAAACGTGGATAGATGGTGGCTTATTCACCTCCACTCCCTTGTAACGTATGTTTTTCCAAGACATATGAGGCTACACTAAATAGGGAGAAGGAAAAGAAAGTGTAGAGTAGTCTCATTTTGTGCTGCCTTTCTAGGGATACGTTTCAAAAGCAGAGAGGTGATTAATGCTTCATTCTCTCAACATTGCTTACGTGACACAGTTAACTGGAAGGCATTAGTCTGAAGCTAAAATTAAATCCATTTGTGACAATTTAAATGGTTTGTACAACCATTACAGCTCAATTTTTGTGTGAATAGAGCTATTAAATTTTTG
Organism: Protobothrops mucrosquamatus; assembly: GCF_001527695.2. Classification (NCBI taxonomy): domain Eukaryota; kingdom Metazoa; phylum Chordata; class Lepidosauria; order Squamata; family Viperidae; genus Protobothrops; species Protobothrops mucrosquamatus. The sequence continues at coordinate 4,271,803 of NW_015386253.1, read as the reverse complement.
GCTCTTGTTCCTTTTTTCCCACCAAAACATTTTTGCCCATCAATTAGTTTTGAGCACCAACTGATTATAACTAGTTATTTCAGATGACTTGCACATTCTTCCCGTCAAATGGCTTTATAGTTATAGATTGATATTTGACAGTTACCTTTATGAATATATGTAACCACACCATACCCCGAAGGATTTTGCATAAATTGATTATATGAACAACAATAGCACTTAGACTTATATACCACTTCATACCATATTGAAGTATGGAATACTTCTGAACTAGCTGCAACAAAACTCTATAGGCCACTTTTTCTGATTTGAGTTGGTTTGCCAGATCCCTTGTATGGTTATCCTCTATGACAGGGGTCCTCAACCTGTGGGCCGTGGCCTGGTACCGGTCCGTGGCCTCTTGGCCACTGGGCCATGGGAATGGCTGACAAGTACGCACACATGTGCATGCACGATCCTCACTCGCGCTAGCAGCGTTTGTGCATGCGTGGGGGTGCTAGCACCACCGCCAGCATCACACAGGCATTAGCGGCCCACTTGCGCATGGGTGCTAGCATCACTGCTGTGTGCGCACTGCGCACATTTCCCTGCTCCTCCCTCCCTCCGGGCCACCATCCTGGAAAGGTTGGGGAGCTCTGCTCTATGACTCCTGCTGTCAGTTTTAAAAGATTCCCTTGATCTGGAACTTACATAGTTTATTGAATTACATGTTTTACTTCATTGAAAGCATGTTTTTTCCAATTCCATACCATATCACCTTTCCTTTTGCACCATTTAGGGAAGGGGAAAATGTTGTACCTTGTTAACCATGTTATAATGGTAAACAGACCATAGGACTCCTAAAATTTTTATGGGTGTCTGGTCCTTGGATTCATCAGGATTAACTGCTCACTCTCAGGTGGGCAAGTCAAATACTCCTGCAGTAAAAATAAATCATCAAAGATTAACAGAATCACAATACCTGACAGGGTATGGCTGATTGCAAGCAACCTTGGGGCAAAGCTTCAACAGCTCATTACATTTTGTATTTAGGTAGTGTTATACAATTCAGTTGCAAAAAAACTTTAATAGCAATAGCACTTAAACTTATATACTGCTTCATAGTGCTTTATAGCCCTCTCTAAGCAATTTACAGAGTCAGCATATTGCCCAACAATCTGGGTCCTCATTTTACCAACTTTGGAAGGATGGAAGGCTGAGTTAACGTTGGGCCTCTTTGTCACAGAAGCGTATTTGAATCAGCATATTGCCCCCAACAATCTGGGTCCTCCTTTTATCAACCTCAGAAGGATGGAAGACTGAGTTAACCTTGAGCCAGTTAGGATCGAACTGTTGGCAGTGGGCAGAGTTAGCCTACAATACTGCATTCTAACCACTGCGCCTCCAAAAAGTGAAAACTTTATGGACATCGGATTTTAATACTAATGGTGGGCAAAATACAGAACAAGATTTCTCTTTGATAATTCAGGAATATTTTTCCAGTCTATAGCTAGATTTCTGTACCGAAACCTAGTTTGTTTCACAGTATGTCAACTACTATGGACTACGTTTGCACAGCCAGCTAAATGGATGCTGTGGATGTCTCTAATGCTTCCAATCCCTGTCTCCATTCTTATGCTGTATACTAATTATCCTAGCTTTCTGATATTTATGGAAAATGCTGATATTTGTGAATGAGTTAATCATGCCAACTTGATCAAAGACCAATACAACTATATTGTTAAATCTGTGATGTGCACACTACAAACCTGTAACAATTCTTGTGTTTCTGGGTCAGGACCACATGTATATCTAAGATTGTGCATTCATGTGTAAATAATACTGAGTAACAATTCTTCACTATGGTTAAGGTATTCAACCCAGTACTGTATAATTGTATTGTGTAAAACAGTATAAAGAGTACTAAGTTCAAACAGGTCAGATGAGTTCTAACAAGAGAGAAAACTCTGTTACAGTGTTTATGCTGCTAAAGCTTATTCTTTTATTTAAATAAATTTTAAAAGAAAAACTACAAAATGTTACAAATAATATAATCTAAATTACAGAAATATAAACAAATATAGATTGATGATACAAGTACATCTGAGGCAAAATTGCATCAAAAATAATGTATTATACTTCTTAGATTCCATTTCATTCCTATTTTTATTCCTTTAATACTTGAACTGTTAAACGCTTCAGTTGTCTCAATAGTCATGCTTTTAAATCACATATGGCCACATGAATCAAAAGAATTCTCTTTAGGAATCAAAAGAGTATCTCCTGTGCAAGCGTTATAGACCATGAATAGTTTGGAAACACTTCAGCCCTGTTGAAGTATTCTTTTCCTTCAGGTTACTATTTGCATGCCTCTATAAAATAATTGAAATTCCATGATAAAGTTCATTTTTAAAAAGGCCCTAATTAAGCTGACTTTTGAAGAAGTACATATAAGTACATACAGACTGCAGCGTTGAAGCCATATTAATATTTATATATTTATTAACCAGAACAATTTATCTTGCTTTTGTCAAGTACCATGACCTCATCTTGCAACACTATGGGGAAAAATGAATCCTGTTCTGAGATTTCATTGCAGCCTTAATGGCATACAACTTGCCACTCAAAACAAAAATGAACATCCCCTTCATTCTGAATTTGAACAGTCATGAATGGTTCATAGCCCTGATGGTAAATTTAAAGTTTATTGTTCTCCCTCCCTCTAAAAGAAGATGATTATCTTGCCTCCCAAAATGTATAGCACTGCTTATCTCCCCCCATTTGTTTGTTAGCTCTAGACAAGGAGTCTGCCAAAAATTCATACAACAACTGAAAGCTATTATGGCATTCAGATCACTGACTTATGCAAGTCAATTTCAAACTCTTCACAACAGCTACTACTGCTATGTGAAGCCAAAGAGACACAAATATTTATTCTGCCTGGTTTGCCTTGTAATACTTTGTTTCTCACTTGTCACTAGGTATGAGGTCATTTTTTTCAGCCTACTGAGTCCATGCTTTTGCACTGGCATATAAGCCACTCTGCTGCTTGTGTGGGACAAAGTAGTAGAACTTTTGAGAGGAAAACTAGATCTGATTTAAACACAAGGCACTTTTATTCCAGTAACAACAACAATAATAATCTTTGTCTGCTTAACCCCCCTTTTTAAACAATAATAAAATTAAAATGAAGTCACATATTTTAGATAATATTCATTACCTTAAAACCTATCTTGATAATATGCACCCTAAATTGTAGGAAATCGTTGGATATGTTTCTTACTAAGGTTGCTAACAAGCTACCATACAAGTAAATTGCTCAAAATATTTTGTATATTAATAATTTGAAAATATGGGAGCATAACTATAGATAAACTAAATTAAACTTAAAAAACAATTTGGTACTTTTAACTCATGAAATTCTCAAGAAATAATATTTTATTGGTGAAAGAATTTTTCTGCATTAATTTTCTACTTTTTATTTCAAATTATTGTATAAATGGGTTAGCTGTATTTAGTACAAAGCATGTATGAAGTTTAAAATACTTCATTAGGAAACAATATGTGAAGGGTTGTCTCTTCTTCTAACCAAAGCCGCTTGACAGATGAGACTTATCAGTGTTTGAAACAAAAATCTTGTTAGGAACAAGATTGGCTAGCAATTGTTCCAAGATCAATATGAAAAAGTATTTCTTTTATATCATCTGAAGTTTCAGACTTTATCATTCTATGCTATATGCACTAAATATTAGTAAACAAGAAAATCTTACAATTATCATTTCTATCCAAAGAAATGTTATATATCTCAGACACGCAACGTTAATTTAATTGTACCTGGGAGTATGGAGCACTAAATAATACTGGCTTCTTCAATACTAGGATAGCAGACACATATGCACAATCTGAAATATTTGCGTAAGTAATAATATGGCATTTGTTTGTTTTTTTTATTTGCACACAAATAGCCATTTGTGCATAAATGACTATATAAATTTCCTGCAAAAATAAAAAAAGCCCTAATAAATCCTTAGAGCTAAGTTCACAACTAGTCTTTGAGAACCTCTGTTAGCTAGCCTGTTTATATATACCTTTGCCAAGTGTTTATAGTATAAAATATTTTCAAGAGAGCCTGAAAAAAATAGGAGCAGGGTGAGATAGTTTTTTTTTTCTAGATGATTAAACTTTCCTTGTCACAAGGGAATTTTTATTCACCACAAATATCCACTTGTATAATTTTGTGCTCCTGCCTTAAACTTATGAAGTCTAGGTACTATCATTCTTATTCTAATATCTCATTGAATATCCAAGTATGTATTTGTTTTTTAAATGATTGACATCTACCTTATAAATAACTTTTGCTTTAAATTTTCAAGGGACTCAAGCAAGAACCTGATTAGAATACATCAAGATTATTATCTTTTACAGGATGGTATATTACATGTCTGAAGATAGATTTCAGTTTTAGATTAAAATTATTCACACCTACTGAAAAAAAGTTAAACAATTATACTACAACAGACTTAATTTATACATAGAATAAACAGAGGACAGTTCTGTTCCAAGAACATTTCTCTTCAGGTCACATAATGTTAACAATTCTATTTATATAGATGGGTTCTAGTAAGTCAGTTACCACTTTTGTATTACTCTTCATTAAATCTGCATTTTTATATAACAGGAAACAAAAGCAGCAAACCTAATTTAATCATCGCTGTCACTCCCAGATTCACTCAACTGCAAGTCATTTCCTGTTGTTAAAAAAAAGAGAATTGTCTTAATTTTGAATTAAGTTCTACATTGATGAATTATGAAATGTTAGCTATGAGAGACATAGAGAGAAAAAATAGGCAGCAATTTTATAAGATCATTAAAGAGTTTACTCCAAGTGGATTAGTTTCTGGTATGTATATTTAAGACCAGAGTTCTATTATTTCTCTGTTCCTAGTGTTCTTTGGCATGATTCATAAGAAGCCCAAATGTTGCAATGATTCCTATGCAAATCACAAGCTCATAATTTTCTTTAATAAACTTGTGTACAACTAAAGTTTTAGGTTTTTTATTTGCTCCATCACAGACTTGATCCAGTAATGGGACTTTGAACAAATATGAACTAAAACAACTGCATGTACTGTTAGTATCAGTTTCTTTAGACTAGATCTGAATCAGTCAGACCAATAACAACTGCCCTAAGTTATGAGGTCATGCTGAAAAATGCAAGTCACTACTATCTATAAAAAATCATGACATAAAGATTAACTATTAAGTGTATAAAGGGAAAAATAAAGTACACCTTGGAAAAGAAAAATAAGTATTTCCAACAGAAGGGAATACATTTAGCTTAAGGTTGAATTGTGAAGTCCTTGGGTGTTGAGTTTGCTTGTTTGCTTGCAGAAATAACAACCATTATAATGGACCAACAAGAAGACCAGCAGAGTGCATCCATGAAGACCAACTAGTAGTTAAAAGATACTCCTTAATGTCATGTGGACAGATTCAATCATAGCTTTGACTGAGAAACTGTGAGCATCCTAGAGCAAGCTAAATCCAAAATATCTAGGGAATTCCTGGAAGCTTAGCATTTAGACAAATCAGCCATTAAAGATATATACAGAGAATCACATTTACAAATAATTCAAGAGAGATGGTAAATAAAAACTAAGGAGGAAACAAAAAGACCAGAACACATTCTCTCCAATCAAGCAGAAATAATATCCTAGTCAAGGAACCGATGATCTTATGAGAAAGAGTCCCAACGGAGCAGTGGTTAAAATGAAATATTGTAGGCAAACTCTGCCCACAGCCTGGAGTTTGAGCCTGATGGGGCTGACTGAGCCTTCCATTCTTCTAGGTTGGTAAAATGAGGATCCAGATTGTTTGGGCAATATGCAAATAATATATTGTAAACTATCTAGAAAGTGCTGTAAAGCACTAAATGATGGTATACAAGTTTAAATGCTATTGCTATTACTTAACTAGGTAAAGAAACATCTGCAAGCAAAGAACCAATTCAGAGAGCAGCAAGGACTCAACAGAAAACAAGGGTGTCTGTGAGTCCAAATGTCACTTGTTATCTGCAGTCTTATATCCACAATTATAGAAACCAAGCCTACAAATATTTTTGTATTTGCAAAAAGGTGCAAATGTTACACATGTCAAAAAAGCAGACAAGCTTTTGTGGATGCATAAAATATATTTTTGAAAGAATTATATCACTTAAGCAAGATGCCTATACCACTTCTTCCTTTTCACTTAGTTGCAGCTTGATTGTGAGGCTCTAAGTAGCTTCTTTCTGACTTTTAGCTCCTTTCAAATTGCTTTCCTGGCTGATGATGGGAGCTGCCCTTCTTATACCATATGGTTTATGCTGGCTTCTCCACTGCCTGCAGTTTTTGCAGGATCTCTGTGGAACAACTTCTTGAATGTGCTCATCCTGTTCACATATAATTTATGAATTACTGATTTCCATAAGTTGTGTGTGGGCAGCATTAATATCCAGTAGCCTGACAGAAATTAACGCAAGCAAGTTGTAGGCAGCATCACCATCTTATGGGCCTTCTGAATGCTAGTGCTGATTGCAGACTGTTCCCACAGTAAGTCACTTGAAAGAGGCTAGTTACCCAAAGGGAACCACATGGAGCCCTCCTGATTGAGCTGACCCAATGGGATGCATTTCAATTGGGCATGAAAGAGGAGCAAATAAAGATCAGTACATAGACAACTCTTATGGGAGGAGGTCAGCCACAGACTCAACCCCAATTCCCGAAGATGAAAAATCTTGTTATTTCAGTACTGTTATCCCCCAGGAATGAGGGCAACTTGTACTTAGAGCAGCCTTCCTAAGCATGATGCTCTCATGAAATCTTGGTCTATAGTTCTTGTAATTTCCAGGTTGCATTTATGTTGTATGACAGCTACTTAGTGAAAATACTTACTGAGAGTATTCATGAGTTGATTGTTGCCTTGTGCCCTGCCAGTACCATTGGCAACCACATTCTTGTTGTTACACTGCTGAGAAGGAGAAGGATGTGCAGTTTCACCCCCATCACTGCTGGAAGTTTCATCACCGCTCCCAGAGGAACTCTCAGAATCAGATGAACTGCTGCCACTACTGCTACTCATCTGCTCAATAATTTCAACCTCAGCTCTTAGCTCTGGAGTAAAAATAGGAGAGTCATTTTTTAAATTTTATTTATTCATTAAAAAATATAGCCTGAGTTTTCTTAAGAAATTCAAAGTCATTTAGATAGCACCCACCCCTGCAATTCTAATTCTCTATATGGTTGATTTTGCCCTAGGATTGAAATTCTAATTTTAACTTAAATATAATGCCCCACTGGCTCTCAATTATTTAGCCCACCCCAGATAGTCCATGGTTTTAAAAGATGCAACAGTTTTATAGTAGTAGTAGTAGTAGTAGTAGTAGTAGTAGTAGTAGTAGTAGTAGTAATAATAATAATAATGATGATGATGATGTTGGAAGGGACCTTGGAGGTCATTGAATCCAACCCCCTGCTCAGGCAGGAACCCTACACCAGTGATGGCGAACCTTTTAGAGACCGAGTGCCCAAACTGCAACCCAAAACCCACTTATTTTTGCCGGGTGCTAGGTGGGGGTGGCCTGCTGGGTGGGCATGGCTGTGGTGGTCCTGGCAGATTGGATGGGAGTGGCCAAGGTGGGCTTGATCACCTTGATGTTGCTCATGGGAAGGGACACCTGTGGGGCCAGGCAGGGTTGGGGGAGATCCAGGGGGTCTCTGCCAGGTGGGGAGGTGGGCAGGAGGCTCATCCTGTGGAGTGAGGCGAGGCAGTGCGGGGGTGCCATTGTCACAGGGCAAGGTGTGGCAGGGGCGGCGGCTGCCTGACACCATCGACCAGACAGAGGCCAGCGAGTGCATGGGATGCATCCGGCCATGTGGAACCTTGGTGAATTAGCGCGCAGCTGGTTGAAGAGGGACGGTTGCCATCTCCAGGGCATGGCCTGTGTGCCCACAGAGAGGGCTCTGCGTGCCGCCTCTGGCACGCATGCCATAGGTTCGCCTCCACTGCCCTACACCATTTCGGACAAATGGCTGTCCAGTCTCTTCTTAAAAACTTCCAGTGTTGGGGCATTCACCGCTTCTGGAGGCAGGTTGTTCCATTGGTTAATTGTTCTAATTGTCAGGAAGTTTCTCCTTAGTTCTAAGTTGCTTCTCTCCTTGATCAGTTTCCATCCGTTGCTTCTTGTCCTGCCTTCAGGCGCCTTGAAGAATAGCTTGACTCCCTCTTCTTTGTGGCAGTCCCTGAGATATTGGAACACTGCTATCATGTCCCCCCTCGTCCTTCTTTTCGTTAAACTAGACATACCCAATTCCAGCAACTGTTCCTTATATGTTTTAGCTTCCAGTCCCCTAATCATCTTTGTTGCTCTTCTCTGTACTCTTTCTAGAGTCTCAGCATCTTTTTTACTTCGTGGTGACCAAAACTGGATGCAGTATTCCAAGTGTGGCCTTACCAAGGCATTGTAAAGTGGTATTAATACTTCACGTGATCTTGATTCTATCCCTGTGTTAATGCAGCCTAGCACTGTATTGGCTTTTTTGGCAGCTGCAGCACACTGCTGGCTCATATTTAAGTGATTATCCACTAGGACTCCGAGATCCCTCTCACAGTTACTACTATTGAGCAAGGTACCCCCTATACTATACCTGTACATTTGGTTTTTCTTGCCTAAATGTAGAACCTTACTTTTTTCATCATTGAATTTAATTTTGTTAGATAGCGCCCAGTGTTCAAGTCTGTCCAGGTCCTCCTGTATCCTAAGCCTGTCTTCTGGAGTGTTGGCTATTCCTGCCAGCTTGGTGTTGTTTACTAATCTGATGAGTTCCCTATCTATCATCTCATCCAAATCATTGATGAAGATGTTGAAGAGCACTGGGCCCCGAACAGAGCCCTGGGGCACCCCACTACACACTCCCCTCCATGTAGATGCAGTTCCATTGAGGACCACACGCTGAGTACGGCCGATCAGCCAGCGACAAATCCATCTTTTGGTGATGCTGTCTAACCCACATTTTTCTATCTTAGCGAGTAGTAGGTTGTGATCTATTTTATCAAATGCCTTACTGAAGTCCAAGTAAATTATATCCACAGCATTCCTTTGATCCACAAATTTTGTCACTTGGTCAAAGAATGCAATTTTAATTAAATTAAATGTAATTTAATTAAATGTAATTTTAATTAAATTACATTTGGTTTCAACTAGTATAATTGTGAGGTGACTGGCTGGTGAATGTTATAAGCTGTACTCCTGCCATTGGAAAAATATACTGAAGAAAACTTACAGGGGGGAGTAATAGATTTTCTTCCCATCTCAGATAGTAGGCAGGCTATAATAAGTGTTCTACCTCTCTTAATATCATCCAATTGAGGCTCTGGTGAAGGATTGTCTTTCAGTGGGGATGTTTTAGGTCCAGCTGCAGGCTTTATTGGAGCTCTGAACTGGGTGGAAGATTGTGCAGCTCGAGCAGATTGCTGTTCTATCCGTGCTTGGATTTTACTGCTGCCTTCAGCTCTGAAAGGAAATATTAAAACAGATAACATGTATAATATGTAATTGCTTTCCATACCTTATCATAAACTTAATTTATTTTGAGTCACATTATTTATTTTAAGAAACCCTTACTCTTGTTTTCATATAGGAAAGAAGTCCAGTATAATCTTGGGTCCTCCCTTTCAGACAAAGAACCTTTATAGCTAATATATCTAATAAGGCTGTCTCTGCCCAACTCCTGCCTGTTCCAAAATTGTTGATTTTGTTGGCTATTCTGCAAGTTATAATTAAAATACAACTAGTGGTGAATTTGTGTGTGTGGAGATTTCTGTAAGAGTAATTGGGTCCGCTTTTCCTACTTCTGTTCCCTCATATTGCTTCTCCTTTGTGGCTATGCAGAGTTCTTCCAATTCTAATCCTTCTTCATAGCTTGGGGGAATTATGGAATTAGGATTGGTACAGTCTTTGAGAGAAATGGGCAGCTTAGAAATATGAAATATAAACAGACAAACAAATAAATAAAATCTAAGTTCTATTCTCTCATTTTCTCTGATCTTAATAAATCTTAAATTAGAATTGTGTAAATAAATAATACCAATGTACCATTTATGGAACTGCTAAATACCCATTCTTTCAACTGAAGAAGGAAAATTAAGTACTAGCTAAACTTTCCCAAGAATTAATTTTTAAAAATTTAAAATATCACCTAGGTCATCCCTGCTGCTAACTTTATTAATGACTGATAAGATCAGTGATGATTAAAGTTCTAATATGGAGAGAAAGCATATTGGATATACTTGGAATAGCCATTTCATTTAAGAATGGAGGTTACAGGCTATGTACTAGACTAGTTTTCTTTCCACCATTCTGATATTTAATGTTTATTATTTTATATAGTCAAGATAAAAGCAGGTGATAGAAGAACAGTTATTTCAGAAAGAATTATACTATATGCTGATCCATATTGGCCTCACATGTTTGAGCCTGTGTTACCTTGTCTTTTTGACTTGGATGCTGCTGCTTAGCTTTTCAAGCACATATTCCCCAGTATCATGGTTGATAATAAGTACACAATCTTTTTGGTAAGGCCTTTTGTTTCCTTTGAATACAGTCATTGGAGGCGTAGAACCCTGATATTCAAGAAAAGTAAAAAATATATTTAAATCTAAACAAGTAGTTATGCATATGTAAGAAAAACAGATATAATAAATAGCATAATCAATGTCTCAAATCCAACTCAGAAGATTATGCTTTAATCTGTATTTTCTTAACATTTTGTTCTATGATAGTCATTGCTATATTTTTAGATGCAAGAAAGAAATCATATATACTTTGGCAAAATTAGTATATAGAACTTGCTATTTACAAAAATGATTTATTCATTTGCTAATTTTCCAAAGAAAAATTGTCTGTATACTACGCCTGCTACAAAGAAGAAACATCTGAAATTAGAAGAGACAATGGTCATAAACCAGTAGAGAAACATTTGCTGATTTTGCTACAGCAGACTGATATGGCTAACTTTGTGACTATAAACACCATATTAAATATTCTATCGCTATGCAGATAGGCGATGCAACAAAATATTTTATTTATAGTTAAGAATATAATTTATAAAGAAATCAAACAGAAAGTTTAGTTATGATTCAATATCTGGAACAAATATATCATCAATATTATTTATATTCAATATCAATAGATTTACAGAATTTAACATACAGCGAGGAGAAAAATTATTTGGTCCTCTGCTGATTTTGTACATTTGCCTACTATCAAAGAAACGATCAGTCTATAATTTTAGTGGTAGGTTTATTTTAACAGTGAGAGAAAGAATAACAAAAAAATCCAGAAAAATGCATTTCAAAAAAGTTATAAATTGATTTGCATTTTATTGAGTGAAATAAATATTTGATCCCCCATCAATCAGCAAGATTTCTGGCTCCCAGGTGTCTTTTATACAGGTAACAAGCTGAGATTAGGAGCACTCTCTTAAAGGGAGTGCTCCTAATCTCAGCTTGTTACCTGTATAAAGGACGCCTGTCCACTGAAGCAATCAATCAGATTCCAAACTCTCCACCTTGGCCAAGACCAAAGAGCTGTCCAAGGATGTCAGGGATAAGATTGTAGGCCTACACAAGGCTAGAATGGGTTACAAGACTATCGTCAAGCAGCTTGGTGAGAAGGTGACAACAGTTCGTGCGATTATTCGCAAATGGAAGAAACACAAAATAACTGTCAATCTTCATTGCTCTGGGGCTCCATGCAAAATCTCACCTCGTGGAGTTTCAATCATCTTGAGAGCAGTGAGGTATCATCCCAGAACTACACGGGAGGATCTTGTCAATGATCTCAAGGCAGCTGGGACCACAATCACCAAGAAAACAATAGGTAACACTCTACGCCATGAAGGACTGAAATCCTGCAGTGCCTGCTAAGTCCTCCTGCTCAAGAAGCACATGTACAGGCCTGAAGTTTGCCAATGAACATCTGAATGATTCAGAGAACTGGGTGAAAGTGTTGTAGTCAGATGAGACCAAAATCGAGCTCTTTGGCATCAACTCATCTCACTGTGTTTGGAGGAGGAATGCTGCTTATGACCCAAGAATACCATCCCCACCATCAAACATGGAGGTGGAAATATTATGCTTTGGGGGTGTTTTTCTGCTAAGGGGACAGAACAACTTCACCACATCAAAGGGACGATGGACTGGGCCATGTACCGTCAAATCTTGGGTGAGAACCTCCTTCCCTCAGTCAGGGCATTGAAAATGGGTCATGGATTCCAGTATGGCAATGACCCAAAACACACGGCCAAGGCAACAAAGGAGTGGCTCAAGAAGAAGTACATTAAGGTCCTGGAGTAGCCTAGCCAGTCTCCAGACCTTAATCCCATAGAAAATCTGTGGAGGGAGCTGAAGGTTCAAGCTGCCAGACGTCAGCCTTGAAACCTTAATGACTTGGAGAGGAACTGCAAAGAGGAGTGGGATAAAATCCCTCCTGAGATGTGTGCAAACCTGGTGGCCAACTACAAGAAACATCTGACTTCTGTGACTGCCAACAAGGATTTTGCCAACAAGTACTAAGTCATGTTTTGTGAAGGGGTCAAATACTTATTTCACTCATTAAAATGCAAATCAATTTATAACTTTTTTTAAATGCGTTTTTCTGGATTTTGTGTTGTTATTCTGTCTCTCACTGTTAAAATAAACCTACCATTAAAATTATAGACTGATCAATTTTTTGTCAGTGGGCAAACGTACAAAATCAGCAGCGGATCAAATACTTTTTTCCCTCACTGTAGTTCTAGAGAATTCAGAAGTATTATTTTATGAATCCTTCAATGCACATTAGGATTCATACATAGTCAAAATAATATTAGGCAATGAAAACAATGATCCAATATTTTAAATATAATATCTATATAGAAAGTTGCCAGAAACTAAAAAGGATTCAGACATATTTGTCTCAGGTTGATTATTGCAGGTGTGTATGCTCTGAAGCATCAGAGTGTTACAAATCTCACAAGCACACACACTAATCTTTATATAGATTCCACACAAACCTGAAAAAAATACTGTAAGCCCTATATAAAGATGCATTAAACTAATGCAGCAGCATCTTTCTTCAAGCTTGCCTGGAAATCAGAAGTGCTTATTTCAATGATATAGTAAAAAGTTATTTATAGACTATAGTATTTATACTCAGGCCAAAGTATTTCTTTGCAATCTTTCTCAAAGCATGCACAGCATATTCAACAGACAGTTGTTAAAAATGGTGTTTTCTTAAGCAAGTCTGAGTTCCCACAAATTGTTTTTATGAAATATATCATGTTCCCCTTGGCTACATATGAAAAGTTCAGAGCAAAGCTTATAAGAACCTTGACACAGAAAGCAAATCTGCTATGTGAGATATGGGAAACTTACAGGAATATGTGGTAATGTAATTGTGACTTCATCTCCTTTACCAACTTGAAGCTCGCCTTCACAAGACGTATCTATAGATGCTGGTTTAAAATCATCTAGAGGATACAATAACTGATATTAAACATACATCAGATTATAAAGGATGCTTGATGAGTATTTATTTAGAAACAATCTCATTACTACTTTAATTTTATTTTATTGTTTTCATTGGCATTCAAATAATTTTGGAGCCAGCTTAGTAGAGTGAATGTGCAGACAGGAATTAAATTGAATTACCAAATTATAATGTTCTTCTGCAATTAGGTCTGCCATTCTTTGTTAGCCAATAACACAAAAAATTCTAACACAGCATACTTCATTTTTTCAAAAAGCTATTATCTGCTATAAAAAAATAAAAATGAAAAGCCTTAATTTTTTAAAATTTTCTTGACCCATCTTTTTTTTTTTTGAAGTCCATTTATAAGGCCAGTTTTTGTTTTAAATGGCAACTCTATAAGTGGCCAACTGAACCAACTTTTTTCTAGAAATTATTATTTTCAGATAATACTCTCTACCTTACTTTGGGAGCACAAAAAATTATTAAGAATGCAACAAACACTGATTCTAGCTATGAAACAAAAGGTTTCTATTGTAGTCCTTGTCTTTTCAATAATTCCAAGAATGATTGTCAGCATAGGCCTGGCATATTCCTTTAATAGTAACTTGATGTAATACAACCACCATTATATATAATAAGCATAATATGCAGTCTACTATTTGCAGCCTGAGGTGACAACTGGATGCACATTTTGCACTGACAGCAACCACAAAAGGCACAATTCTTTACTGGTGCTCCAAACAGATATTAATCAATGTCCTAAAACGTATTTATAATTTTTATCTTGACATTTTCTCTGAGAGCTCAAGACAGCACATATATGGGTATTCTTATTTCAAATCAAGTCTCTGGATATGACATGACATTATGCAATATATAATTATATAATTATATAATAAAATTTGGTTTTAATAGAATAATTAGAGAGGCGAGTATTTATTACACATGAATGCCCACATATGTCATTTGCCTGTTATGCAAAATCTGTCCTCTGGGCCATGTTATATTTCTTATGTGATGATACTCAAAATAATTGTAAACTGCCTCAGAAATTGAGTTCTTGTTTGAAGATCCCTCCAGATATACCTTTTGTAGAAATCCTGGATTATGGATCTAATGAAATCAGGGCTATGTAGGGCTGAGTTAAAAACTCTTCTAACTCAGCCCTACAATAAGCTTGCTTCTTTCTCTTTCTTTCTTTCTTTCTTTCTTTCTTTCTTTTTTTCCTTCCTTCCTTCCTTCCTTCCTTCCTTCCTTCCTTCCTTCTTTCTTTCTTTCTTTCTTTTTTGCAGTACTGGAGTTTGTGGGCAGCTTTTTAAAATTGGCTTTGCTTTTATGTCACCACACTTTTTCTGGGTGCAAGCAAACTCTTGCTCAATGTATGCTAGAGAAGGAACAGAAGCAAATTAAAAACCATCTGGAGTTAAGATTACTGCAGGCCTTTTAAGCATGATTATGGAAATGATTTGCAAATGCTTCCTTCCTGGTCAGTTTCAAGATCTCCATAAAACAACTGTCCAATAAGCAGCCTTCATGAAATGTTTAGTTCACTCACCTTTGGCCTCAAGCATGGCCCCTGCCTATCACTGGATGGATGGTCTGCTGTACATTACAATCTATAATCATGTTTACAGATTCTGTACAGATAGATAGCAGAGGCTTTTAACACAAATAGAAGAAACTGAGCATCAACAGCAGGGGGGTGTTTGTCTCATAAGAATTTTCAGCACAAATGGCAAGTATGTACTTAACATGTAATTAAACCACAGATGGTGGTGAGAGAGAATATTTTTTCTCCTTTCTGCATGGAATATTAATTGAAATGATTTTTGTCACTATAGAGCAGTGGTGGCGAACCTATGGCATACGTGCCAGAGGTGGCACTCAGAACCCTCTCTGTGGGCATGCGTGCTATGCCCTGGAGATGGCAATCGTCCCTCTTCAACCAGCTGCCCGCTAAATTGCCAAGGTGCCATGTGCCCAGATGCATCCCAGCATGGCTGGTTTCCCTCCCCCCCCGTCCCATCCCTCCTGGCCTCGCATACGCTCCTTTTCCTGGGCACGACCCACTGCATCGCCTCCTCAGCTGTTGGCCAGCCATCCAGCTCAGAAGCGGCTTCTCTGAAGTGCTGGTGGTGGGCTGCGGAGCCCCCGAGTGCGCCGGTTGAGGGGCTGGCAGGCTGTGGCTGCTGACGGACAGTCAGCCCCCGTGTGCTCGCTGGCCTCTGTGTGTGTGGGCCGATGGTGTCAGGCAGCAGCCGCCCCAGCCCCTGCCTCGCCTTGCCCTGCGACAATGGCACCCCTGCCTTACCTCGCCTCACCCCGCAGGACGAGCCTCCTGCCCACCGCCAAACCTGCCAGAGAGCCCCTGGATCTCCCCCAACCCTGCCCGGCCCCCACAGGTGTCTCTCCCCCGAGCAACATCGGGGAGACCACACCCACCTTGGCCACACCCAGTCTGCCATGACCACAGCCACACCCACCTAGTGGGGCACGCCCACCTGGCACCCAGAGATAAATAAGTGGGTTTTGGGTTGCAGTTTGGGCACTCGGTCTCTAAAAGGTTCGCCACCACTGCTATAGAGGCATTGGCAATTCAGAAGGTGGGATATAGGAGGAGTCCCACTTTTTGAATCTCTTCTGTTGAACATCTGGAGGGAAAACTGATTGGCTTGTGGTATTCGTTGCTAGTTTTCATTTCTTTTTAACTGAGCAGCTCACTCATACGCTTCAAACTTATTGGTGAGGAATTGGAAAATGAAACTGAAAATTGCATAAATTCCTTTTATGCTTGGAAACTGAGGAAATGAAGTTTTCCTCATTTATTTTTCTGGTTAGGAAAAATCTCAGCAACTAAATGTCTAGAGGTGAAACTCTTTACAGAAGGGACAGATAAAGTAGGGCTAGATTTGCCTAAAATGCTAATCCATAACTAACAATCATGGTTAACTGATTTAATCTAATTGCCTGGGTTTGCATAATACTAAACTGTCAATTAACCACATCACTTAGATTACGGGTGTCAAACTTGCTGAGTCACGTGACTGTGTTGTGATGTATTGCCACCATTGCGGGAGCTGGGGTGGGTGCAGCCTCCACATGATGCAACCGGCGGGCCGGCAGTTTAACACCCCTAACTTAGAGTCACACAGCACACTAAACCTAAGTAAATAAAAACAACTGCTACATTCACATCACACATTTGTCCAGAATGTTTTGAAAGGGTATGTTTTTTTAAAATATATTACTCTAAATCAGTGATGGCGAACCTTTTAGAGACCGAGTGCCCAAACTGCAACCCAAAACCCACTTATGCATCGTTGGGTGCCGGGTGGGTGTGGCCCACTGGCTGGGCGTGGCTCATTAGATGGGTGTGGCCCATTGGCTGGGCGTGGCTGCGGTGGTAACGGCAGACTGGGTGGGACTAAAAAGTTCAATCAATCAATTCCAACTTTGCAAGATCTTTTTTTTTCCCGTAAGAAGTTGAAATTGACTGATTGATTGAACCCTTTTTTTTTTTTTTTTTGCACACAGTGGTGGAGGCCTAAAGCGAAAAGGTTTTATAAAACCCAGCTGAAGGCCTAGGACTGGGGCGATGCGCGCGTGCCCACAGAGAGGGCTCTGAGTGCCGCCTCTGGCACCCGTGCCATAGGTTCGCCACCACTGCTCTAAATCAACCATATTGTGGTTTAACATAGTGGCCTCATTACCACAAGAATACAATTGGCTCAATTCTCACAACAGAGGGATCCACAAACTATCCAACCCTATTAAGCCTTTTTGTGGAAATTAGCTATTAAAATCTCTAGAACATTAGCCCCACCCCCAGGTGAGATCTGCACCCATCCCTTTGGCCTTTGGAAAGGGCCTGAAAACCTGGCTCTGACAACTGATCTGGGCTCCAACGTGTCATTCTGGAGGCGGTTAATGAGGTAAGACCCCCATCTCCTCCCTGTGTACATCTGTTAACTTTCCTTCCCATCTTTATCAATTTAAATAAATGTTAGTGTTAATATTTATTTTATTTATTGTAAGCTGCCTAGAGTCACCTTTAGACGAGATGGGCAAGGACATAAATCTAATAAGCAAGCAAGCAAGCAAACAATTCTCTAAATACTAAAATCAACCTTGTATCAGAAAGCGAGTTCAATTGGGCTTACTCCCACAGAAGTGTAGGTATGCCTACCCCAACATAGTGCGCTCCCAGGTAAACCCCAGCACGCGGCTACCGCTTGGCTGAGGATGATGGGAGGTTGTAATCCAAACCTTAGGAGTGGACCAGGCTGGGGAAGGCTGCTCTACCCACTTACCTGGGAGTAAGTCACCCTGAACTCAATTTTCGGTTAGGCAGCCATAGGCTAGCGCGGTTAGGGCCCTCTTTTGACACGGGGCCAAGCCAGCTTAATCAAGCCGATGCTTTGGGGGTCGCCGGCCTGGCCCGTAAGCGCCGCCTCTGCCGGGCACTCACAGCGAATGGTGTGGAAGGAGGCTTTAGGGTGCCGCTCGAAGCTTTCGCCCAGCTGCAGAGGGTGCTCCTCCTTGTCCAGCAGCGGGTTCGCCACGCCGTTCATGGCTACTGCGGCGCCCGCCGAGAACAAGAACACCCGCAGCCGCCCCGCCCCGCCTGGCCGCCTTCTCTTCCGGGATCGGAGCAGCGTGCAACTGGGAAAACGCTCCCCGTCCGGGGGAGCCGATCGAGAGGGGACCACGCGGCTTGGCAGTAGCGTAAGGCGTCCTCGTGGTTTTTGGGCAGGGAGATCCGGGAAACTTTTGACGGGGAAGAAGGGTGTGCGGGTGGCGGGACGAGGGAGGCCTTACCGGCCCCAAACAGGTAGGTAGGTAGGTAGGTAGAAAGAAAGAAAGAAAGAAAGAAAGAAAGAAAACACTAGGGAAAGCCTACCACCGCATGAGACTGTTGCATTTGGCCCGATCCGCAAAGGGTTCTTGAATTGATAGCAACCCTCAGGACGCGGAAATTTAATCCAGATCCCTAATTGGATCTTTCTGCCTGATACGCCCTTCCTCGGAGCTGAACAAAAATCGATCACCTTAGGATACTTGTATGTTTTGTTTTCTTGGAAAACAGGAGTGTAAAAAGGTGTATTGAGGTGCTGTCAGATTAATAGTTTTTCTATTTAATTGATTTTAAGCAAAAAACAGGTGAAGGTTCCTACCAGGAGAATTCGTCTCTTGGTAACTTCAGATTGATCTTTGAATTCTTGTTTTGGCTACAGAACGTAAGTGGTTGGTTATTGCCTTTTTTCAAAATGTTGGTATTTGTAGTCCTTGACTTAAAACAGTCGTTTTAGTAACCATTTGAAGTTAAAATGGCACTGAAAAAAGTGACTTCTTATTGTTTTTTACACTTACGACCATTGCAGCATCCCCACAGTTATGTGAGCAAAATTCAGACACTTGGCAACTCATATTTATGAAGGTTGCAGTGTTCCAGGGTCATGTGATCACCTTTTGCAACTTTCTGACAAGCAAAATCAATGGGGAACCCAGATTCCCTTAACCATGTTACTAACTTAAGGACTGAAATGACTCACTTAATAATTGTCGCAAGAAAAGTAATAAAACAGGGCAAAACTAATGTAAGTGCCTCATTTAGCAACAGAAATTTTCAGCTCAACTATGTAAATTGTTGAGTACCTGTAGTCTGGACCAGGGCTTTTCAACGTTTTCACCCATTGTACCACTTTTAGGATATGGCAACATCCGAGTACCACCAGTCGCCTAGCAAGGTGTCAAAAACTTGACCAAAAAAAGAGGAAAAAAGTGATATAGTCCTTGACTTACAACAGTTCACTTAGTGACTGTTTAAAGTTACAATGGCCCTGAAAAAAGTGCCCCCCAAGCCACAGCCGAGCAAGACATCTGCCTGGCGGCGCTCTTCCTCCTGTCCGAGATTTTCATTGTTGTGAGCATTTCTGTTGAGGATTGGCAGTGGGGTTGGGGGTTGTTTGGTTTTTATTCCCCCCATCTGCTGGGTGGTTGCAACAGGTTTTGATCACTTCACATGACCCTGTGACACTGTGACCATCATAAATATGAATCAGTTGCCAAGCATCTGAATGTAAATCACAAAACCCTGGAGATGCTGCAACATTCCAGTTGATCGGCGCTTCTTCTGGGCTCAGCAGAAGCGCCAGGATCAGTGCTGCTTTCCAGCTGGAGCCTGGCGCTGATCCTGGTGCTTCCACTGAGTCCTGACAGCCCCGAAGCGCCAATCAGCTGGAAAGCGGCACTGATCCTGGCGCTTCCGCTGAGCCCTGACAGCCTTGCAGCTCCAGCCATCTCTTGCTCAGGCTTGTGCAGTATTGCCACCGGTTCAGCTCATTCTCCTCCCCCGCTACTTTTCTAGGATGGTCACGTACCACCTGCCAGGTGCCAATGTACCACAGATGGCACCCGTACCACTGGTTGAAAAGACCTGGTCTAGACTGGTAGTCTCTACCCAGAACTAACATAGAGGCCTCCCTTTGAAGGACTGCCTCTGCTTCTGAGCCCAGAATAACTCAACCAAATGCAGTCAGATTAATAGTTTATCTAGTTTAGGATTGTTTAGATCAGTATGTGTGGACCCTGGCGGTTCCTTTAGGCCAGGGGTAGGCAACCTTGGCTCTTGTGGACTTCAATTCCCAGAATTCCTGAGCCAGCCATGCCTATCCCTGCCCTAGGCCATCTCAGGCATCCTCAGATTCAAAATTATTCTCAGCCTATGTTGAAAAACAATACAATAACAGCTACGAGAAGTGGTAGCGGCATTGTTTTAATAAATATTGATAAATATAACCCATACAAATAAAAGCTGTTTGGGTATCCTCTATAATTTTTAAAAGTAATATGATATGAAGTCCTGAGAGAAAAAAGTTTAAGAAACACTGGTCTAGATCATTCTTCTGCAGCTTGACCCCTTCTATGTGAATTGAAACCAGTTCTAGAATTCCCAATAACCATGATCAAACTGAGCCTTCTGGTATTTGGTGGTACATAGCAAGCCATTGTCTCAAATTGTGATTAGGATGGAGAGTCGTAGCTCTTCATAGCTCTGTAATAAGATTGAATACTACACTAAAATTGTATTTGTATGATAAACCAGCCAATAATATTTATAACATCAATCCAGCCTATGTTTTTAGTTTAGGGTTCTGTTATGCATGTTTTACAAATCCAGCTTAAGCTGGTATGGCTTTTTGTGCTATTGAACCTACTTCTTGGTTTGCTATATGTATCATATGGTTTACTGAGGGAAGAGTAAATGGAAGAATAAATTCTATTATGGTTTTGGGGCAATCAGTTATTGACTAATGGGTTAGTGTGTGTTATAAACCCATCCAACAAATAAATTGTGGCATTAATTAAGTTGTGGTTGGGTTTACACATCAAACTAAAGTCAAATTACATCTGGGCTTAAGGTGCCATAAAAATCAAATTAATATTTGTACTGTACTGTAATGTACTGTAATGAAGAACTGTTAACTGGTTACATTATTTCTCTTTGTGACCTGCCAGTGCATGCAGAGCATGCTCTTAATAGATTAATTAAAGTGTGCTTTTAGAAGTTGAAAGTAAGAGAAATGATCTATTGTCAACATACCCAGATAAAATTGCGAAATAGTAACCTTACTTTATTGTGTTTTTGCATCTAGTTCTTGCATGATATGTGATATGGGCAATTATTTAATTAAGGATTAATGCAGCTTTGAATCTGCTATGTCCAGTAATTAAGATGATTAAATCGGAAATTCTGAAAAGTCACTCATCTATTCCACATACTGATGAGGTAATAATTGCTTGTGAAGATGAGTCTTTCCAAAAAACAGAGCAGAAGACAAGAATTCTAGGTCCTGAAGAAGCAAAACAATTAGCTCAAAATCAGGTCTTAGTATCTGATTTCAAGAAGCAGAAACTTGAGAAAGAAGCACAAAAGAACTGGGATCTATTCTACAAAAGGAACAGTACCAATTTTTTTAAGGACAGACACTGGACAACAAGAGAGTTTGAAGAATTAAAAGCCTGCCGTAAAGTGAGTTTCACATTTTCTGGCACCAGAGGGCAATAAAGAACTGCTATAGAAAAATCTCTGAATTGAAAGCTGATCTTATTATGTTATGCATTCTGTAAAATTCAGGCTAGACTGGTACAGTATGCTTGTTTTGCAGATTCCATGATAAAATTTGAGATGGAAATTTTAATATTGACAATCAGTTCCTTGCTCTACAAAGAAACTTTTACTACATATACATATTTTAGGATTTAATTATTCATACCCTTGGAAAAATAACAGGTCATAGAATTATAAAACAAAATGATACAACTTAATTTAAAGATGCTTGATTTATGCCAAACAATAGTAGTGACCATGTCTATCATCTGCAATATAAGACTGTAAAAATAGAAACATAGAAAAAAATTACAATGATGGAGAATAATTCTTTTCCTATCAAGATGACTACTAAACTTTATTTTAGGAAAATTATTTATAATTGGACATCTGGGGATGTAGTTGTGATTCTCAGAGAGCATTAAGCTGGAAATGCTATCAAATAATAAAAATCTATAATGTTGGATGAGAACTGCTACATATATTGTATCCTGAATTTCTAAAGCTGAATTGGGAAGCTATCAGTTCTCCAGCTGTTGACAAATTGGAAATCCTACCATCCTCACCAATTTGTCACACAAAATAGAATAGTTGGGAGATCTCGTTCAGTAACATCCAGAGGGCTCCATGCTCTTCACACCTGCAGCAACAAGAGATATCATTATTATAAATCATGAGTGGAATTATGATTGTAGAATTCAGAAAAGTTGCAATTTTATCTTTTTCAATCAATTTGATTGAAGATGATTCATTTTTCCAGAGGTGAATCTGGTCCCAATTCCCAAAAGATGTGAGTGGAGTTGTGCTGTATGAAACAAGTATCCATTTAGTGAACAAATGGAGTTCCTGAACTATATTCTTAGTATTTTGTCACTATCAGAAACAGTAAGGATCAGCTAAGTGGTAATGTTGGTCTCTATTCAAGAGCGACATAGCAAAAGAATTAGATGGATTCTGGGCAATTTTGTCCAGTTTCTTGATAAAGTAACTTCCATAATTAAGTTATAACTCATTTTCATATAGAATACAAAAAGTATCATGAATTCTGTTTTATATCTTTAATTTCAAGAAACTATCTTTGACTGATCTTATGCTTCTGATTCACTAGAAGATGATTCCATCTGTTGTATGTATTAAGATGCAACATTTGTATAAATTGTATGACTTGAATCACAATCGGTGTTAGTTTTATTTGCTTTTAAATGAAGGTTTTCTTGCTTTGCCATAAAACCACTATTTAATGGGAGTACAATCAAACCTTTTATTTTCGTTCATTAATCTGGAAATACATCTTTGTGGTGATAATAATCTATTGTGTGGGATCCAGTAAATGGAGATTTGCTATAATAACTTTGATTTTAAAAGCTAATGATGTTAGTCCAAAAATTAATTCATGCTATTTGAAAGGATCAGACAATTACAATTATTATTTTCTCACCTCTTCAGTTTGAAGATCAAAAATTGACAATTCTAGAAGCCGGTTGTGGTGTTGGGAACTGTTTATTTCCACTTCTAGAAGAAGATTTGAATGTTTTTGCTTATGCCTGTGACTTCTCTCCCCGAGCAGTGGAATATGTAAAGGTTTGTAAAATATTTGTCATTTTTTTCTTCCATTAAGTGAATACATACATTTGAAATATAAGCTTCTTTAAAAAGAAATGAAAAAGCAAAAATGGCATTGTTTTGATATCATTAAATTGGTTTAAATTATCTTAGCCTGGAATTTGAGTTTTATGCTTAGCGGTTAAATATTACTCAGAAGATTATGAAACAGCATCTAAATTACTTATTTTAAAAATTTGTAAGACCACTTATGATGCTGAATCACTATAGTAAAAACAATTACACAATACAATAAAAGATCCATACCCTAATGCTGGAAGAAATACATATGTACAATTTTATGTATAATATTAATAATCAGGTCTGCTTTTTCTGTTTTATAACGAGGTGAAACATTTCTTCTGAATGTACATAAACAAAATAATGTCAGCAATTTTAAGAAGTGTGGATTTGAAGTCCATGCATTTTAAAGTTTCTGAAACTGAAAAGGTGACCTAAAGATACTAGCGTGGGAAAGGTTGTGATTCATATTTAATTACCTGCTTTTCTGCTTGGTTGTCTTCAGTTCAACACTGAGGGAGATTATAATAAACAGTTTCAAAATATCCACTATCTAAACCAGTATTTTCTAAACTTGGCAACTGTAAGTAGACAGATTTCAGCTCCCAGAATTCCCAAGATAGCCAAGCTATTCTGTATTATTCAGTGTTCTATCCTTCTGTATGATTTACTGTGCTAGCTTCAGGTTTCAAAATATAAACTTAGATAAGGTTGTACCATATGTTCATTTCACAGCAAAATTCTCTATATGATGCCAAAAGATGCAAAGTATTCCTGTGTGACCTGACCAAAGATGATCTTGTGGAAAATGTACCATTAGAGTCGGTGGATGTGGTTATGTTAATATTTGTACTTTCTGCCATTCATCCTGAGAAGATGTGTTTAGTTTTGCACAATATTTATAAGGCAAGTCTGCATGGCTATAATAACATGGTTTTTACCATGAGCATGTATTTCTGCTATGAAAAGATGTAATACAGAATCTGCGCTCTAATTTACACAATACATTTTATATGTCAGCAATCCTTGTATGATTCAGACTTGCAGCAACTTTCAAAGAGATGGTCTTTATTGTTTGTGTATTTATCTGCGAGGACTAAAGGAAGCTATAAATAGTCTGAAGTAAAAGGAATGCTGTATCAGGTTTGTCTTTTCCAAATAAGATTTAATAGAAAGGTAATTCATACAGATGAACCTTGCTTAATGACTATAATTGGACTGGCAATTACATTAGTAAGTGATATGGTAGTTAAGCGAGACATCCAGTGATTGTGACATGTGATTTTTCTGCCAGTTTACATGTTGACTTGCTTGTCAGAAGCTCTCTGACAAATGGCAATTACGTGACCATGGATGCTGCAGTGGTCGAGGACTGGTCAAAAAGTGACTTTTCAGTGCTGTCTAACTTCAAACACTTGCTAAATAGGGCAGTCGTTAACTGAGGATTACATATACTTTGCTTCAGGAACAACACTTGGTGTATTTTTCTATCTTGTAATAAGTAGAAAGTGGATTAATTCCCAGGAATATGACTCAGAATGTCTTAAATGCAAACTAAGGTGGTTATTCCCAGGTTCAAGCAAATAATGGAAACTGATTTAAGCTATGAAATGTGTTTTATGACAACTATGGAATTAATTTTCTAGTGTTATTATAATTAACATGGAATGATATTTTGAGTAAAAGTCAAAATTTTAAAACTCTTTTATAATGAAATGAAATTGTGTCAAATCTGCTTAACAGGACCGAGCTAAAGTGGCACAAAATGTTCCACTTTTATCATTACATGGTTTTGTGTGTATTAATTAAGTCGAGTATAATATGTTTCATATTGTTCTTAGGTTTTAAAACCAGGTAAATATGTCCTATTCAGAGATTATGGCCTTCATGACCATGCAATGCTGAGGTTTAAATCTGCTTGCAAGCTGGGAGAAAACTTCTACGTACGACAAGATGGAACCAGGTCATACTTTTTTTCTGATGGTGAGATCTTAATTAAGATACTATACAATATAGATATCAGCATGGGAAGCACCCAACAAATACTGAAAAGCGGGAAAAGTTTACAAAACAAAAATCTGTCAGAACAAAAATACAGTGTATTTATAGTAATCTATAAATAATCCCCAGGTATTTGAACTGAAAGGTTTTCTACAGTACAAGCATACTGATGGGGAAAAAAATCATTTGTTCAACAATAAAGGAAGCTAGATATGTTTAAACATCAAAAAGCTGCAAATAGCAGCCTCAACATCAGAATGTTATTTAATAACTGTTAACATTCATTTTGATATGTATATAATCCTTTTCTAGTGTAAGTTTGTGTAACTCCAAATTTAATAATAGTCACTATAAAGTATAAACCTAAAGAAACTGTATGTCCTCCAACATTCCTTTTATATCCAATTTCAGCAATTTGGGATTTAAGGATTTCTTCCTAAGATAATACTTCCTTGTATTCTTGAAAGCAATGAGAGTCTGACTAAATCAGCGTTTCTCAATCTTTGCAAATTTCAGATATGCTGATTCCAACTCTCAGACGAATGGGATTTGAAGTCCACATATCTGAAAGTTGCTGAGATTGAGAAACAGTGGACTAAATTATACTAAAAACTAATTTGTACTAAAAAGCTTCTTCTTGCTGACCATGGCCGGGCAGGTGCCTAGGGAAACCCCAAGTAGCTCAACCTGCTCCCATTTCTTTTCAGAGAAATAAAAATGTTATTGACTCTGACCGTCAAACAGTGACAGAAGGAAAGGAATGTGAAGGCAGCCTCATATAATAATAATTTGTAAGATGCCTAGAGTCACCTTGCAGGGGAGATGGGTAGCCTAGAAATTTAATAAATAAATAAAATCCTGATGAAATAAAATCCCTTTGCGGCTGGGTTATAAAATAAAAAATATCTCTAGTGGGTTATTTTATTTTATTTATAACGACTAAAGATATTTCTATTTTATAATCAGCGGCAAAGGGATTTGACAGTTGCCCACATTTCAGTAAAAACTTCTATTGAGATACCTTCAAAGCTGAGCCCTGCTGCCTTGAATAATCTCCAGGTTTTCCCAAATACTACTTTATTAAAAAAAATTATATTGGTAGTTAATGATAGATTGTTATTCAAAAGATATATCTTAAGTACATCATAAAGGAACAATCCATACTTAGCAGCTTTCTTGGGCAAATGGAAGGAAAATCTGACTTTGGATGTTGCTTCATTTTCTGCATTGCTGCCTATATCTTTTTTTAAAACCATCAACAAAACTGTTTCTCATTTTTTGTTTTGAGAAGAATAACCTGCCTATTCAGGATTTGTATCATTTCATCTTTGTACTTTAACACAAGTTTCTTAAAAATATTCTTCCTTCTTTTTCTATAGCGTTTTTGGCAGAACTTTTCCTGTCTGAGGGATATGAGGAAATAGTCAATGAATATGTGTTTCGAGAAACTTCGAACAAAAAAGAAAACATACGTGTGCCAAGAGTTTTTCTCCAAAGCAAATTTCGAAAGCCTCAAAAATAAGCTTTTGCTAATAAGTTGTTGGACAGTTGAAGTTCAAGATTACTTTCTTACATTATTCAGTTTAAACCAAGTTTTATATCAGGTATGTCCAATCTGTAGCCCCTGGACAGTTGGCAATGCAGCCTTACAAGATTGTAAAATTTTATTATATTATTTTTAGCAATAGTTACCATATTATGTATTTTATATATGTTCAAGACAATTCCTCTTTACTCAATGCAGTCCAAGAAAGCCAAAAAGTTGGACATCCATATTTTACATTCATGAAAATAAGCCTAGCACTTGCCTAGTCCTCTTCTATTGATACAGTCCTGAAGATTCTGTTTTTATTTTAAGTACAATTCCATAATTTTTGGATTAAACTACCAATTTTCAGATTTATCATTCAGGATCATAAAGCTTTTCTTGGCAAGACTTTAAAATGTTTATTGTCAGGCAGATTCCAGAAGT
This sequence comes from Protobothrops mucrosquamatus, assembly GCF_001527695.2. Lineage (NCBI taxonomy): Eukaryota > Metazoa > Chordata > Lepidosauria > Squamata > Viperidae > Protobothrops > Protobothrops mucrosquamatus. The sequence goes on along the minus strand of NW_015386253.1, from coordinate 4,244,569 downwards.
GTGGCTAGCCTCATATATAAGCAGTGTCTTGATTTCACATGATAGCTTTGTTGATACAACAGTGAGCTAGTACTAGCTTACTACATCTTAGCCTAACATAATGTGTGTACCTAGCCAGTATAATTAGTTTATAATTCATTATTATTTTTAAACTCAAAACATTACTTTTGTTAAACCTCGGTGAGTGTAGTCACAGTTGTAGAAACATAGTATGTCAGTAAGCCTGTAGTTTAGTTTGTTGATTACGAGCCTCTTTTGTGGGTTGTGAATCTTAAATTGTGATGTAATATGTTGTGCAATCACAACTAATAGTAGTTCTTTTAATTCATTGTTAAATAAATTGTAACTCATCAAAATGAAAGCCACCTAAGTGACTTTGGGCCAGTCACTCTATCTCAGCCCAACACACCTCAAAGGGTTATTGTTGTGGGGAACATAGGTGGAGGAAGGTATATTGGATATGTTTGTATCTTGAGTTATTTGTAAAATAATAAAGGCAGGAAATAGATGATAGATAGAATGAAGAGAGAGAGAGAGAGAGTCTGAACTCTAATATTAGATAAGCACATTGGATGCCAAAATTAAGATACCCATGAAAGATACCTGTTCGTACACATATATTTTGCTCATACATTTTGAAATACTCTGCTGCTGAACAAAATATTTTTGTACATGTGGTCCTGAGTTTACAAACATTAAGTGTTCCTTACCTTGTGATGGCACTGAACTAGAGCAGGGGTCCCCAACCCGCAGTCCGTGGAGCAGTACCAGGCCGTGGCAAGCCAGCAACTGGTTTGCACAAACAAGCAAAGCCCCATCCATGAGATGCAGGCAGCACACAAAACCACACACCCTCCGGGCTGCAGAAAAAACTCTCTCCACGGAAGTGGTCCCTGGTGCCCAAAAGGTTGGAATTCTCTGAACTAGAGGATTTACAATATATTCTGAGAATTCTAACGATTGCAGTGTTTCCATTTTCATGTGATTCTGAACCTAGCTTTTGGATGCCTGGCCCAAAAGCTAGGGTTAGAATCACATGATTGCAGCTACATGATTGCAACTTCCAATCAAACAAACACAATGAGGAAACAAGCAGGAATCAGAAGTCCCAGTTATATGAGGTTCTCACTTAACAACCCATGTAATCCTCACTTAAAAATTTTAGCTGGGAGAGCCAGAATTGCTCTTGTTATATAACAGGGTCATGTGACATTATGCTTTATGACTGTATCACTTAGTGATAGCAATTCTGGTTCCACTGCCATTGAACTAACTAAATATTGTAAATTGGAGGAACAAGCAAATGCTTCCTTGAATACAGAAGCCGTCTGCGATCAGACAGGAAAATAAGACATTTGATTGATAAAGCTGGGATGAAGCTAGAAAATCTCCTATTTAACATTATTGGATTGTATTTACTTGGCACGCTCATTTGGAAACTTAGCTCATTAAGCTCACAACTCATTAACCCAATTTTAAGTAAACCGTTGTCAGTTGTCAATGTTCAAAGAACACATTGAAGCATAGATCATACTTGCTGAAATAACACAATGCATTAAGACGCAAACTAAAGTACATGTTAATGTGCAAATGAAGTGGTATAGTCATTGATACTGGTTTGGTTCAACCCATTAGACCAGGCTAAATTTGTGTATGCTTCAGAGTGTTCTTTCCACTTGAAATGGGGAAAAATTGTTAAAGGAGGATGAGTAAAAAAGATGGCTACTTCTGTTGTAATAAGAGCAGGCTTCAGTCTCTTCAGTTTTCTGGCAATAGGTGATTGGAAGTAAGTAGGCTATGTTTGAAATATTCCATTAATGTTGGTGTTACAACTTCTTGCATCCAGTACAATGAGCCAAAATTATGTCCTACATCAGGCAACTTATTTTTTAAATATTGCAAAGGCTGAACTCTCTTACTACATTAAATATTTGCTTAACTATGATTAATTGACTAAACTGCAATTGGCTTAGCCTTTGTGCCATTAAAAAAAAAAAGTTGGATTAGACATGACGAGAGACCTGTGATAGGAATCTCCTGATGTTTTCTTGGCCCAAATAGATGGGAAATCTGGGCCATGTGGCCCTTGACCAAATTGCAGAATCATTCTCCTAGTAATCATTTATGACTTGGATCAAAACAAACTGTCTCTTGTGCTGGCAGCCCACTAGGCAGGAAGTGAGAGGGAGGGAGGGAGGGAGAAGCAGCCATAAAAAAGCAGGCCTGGCAGAAAAAGAGTAAGGGGAAAAGGTGGCTATGTTCACTCTGGGCTATGCTTTCCCTATCACAATCCTATGAAATCACAATGCTCATTCAGGCTTAAAATCAGTTAGCAGAAAGCCAAGTTTCAGTCAGGTCATGGCGGTGGGCTGAAAAGCTAATCTTTTATTCTTCTTGAGTTATATTCCTCATTTTCATTTTCTGAAACTTATAACTCACAAGAGGTTAGAAGAATAGGGTAGGTGCCTTTTCCTCTTTATTTATTGCGGGGAGAAGAACTTGTATGAAGAAAGCTGCACAAATCCAGCCAGTATGTTTTGAAAACTGTGATTTAAAGCTTAATAAGTTGTCATTTCAGTCAGCCATCATACTCAGGTTAAGGAAGCCATGGCTTAGGATATGAACACTGCCACTGTAATTTAATTAAGAAACTATGTTTAAAACCAAACAATGGCTTAGAATGATACATTGACCCGGTACTAAATTTAATATTTGAATATTTTCAATCTATTCTTGAATGATTTAAAAGTTGATTGATAAAAAGGGCATAATTTGGGGTGCTCTATTGATTATATTAGGTACCAAGTATACTTCATAGCTAATTAGTTCATGCTTTTCTTTTTGATCAGAGTTATATTCAACTTCATTTACACTAATTTTATAGCACCAAAGAAGACAGAGTGTTGGTACTGATAGGGTGGAATGTACTTGCACAATATATTGTTGGGATGATTACTTGGTAACTGTTTTCAAAACAATTTCAGAGATAGTCTCACTTTAACTGGGCTCCTGTGATATCACCAGTCCATGCAGGAAATCTCTGTGCAACATTATGACATAATCAGTTTCTGTTACCATGGATCAGTTCTTTTGCTTATAATTTTTTCAATTTACTTTCATCCACATGCCTTATTATTTGTTACCAAAATTATAAAAAGAAATTCATTGTTGGTTCTTCTATCTGGCATATACACAACTGGCTTATAAACTTCTGAATTGTTATATAATGTTAGAATGGCTGCCTAAAATCATATGGTAACAGAAGTGAAAATATTGGATAATTACATGACAATCCCATTTTTGCTGTTAAGGTATCTCTTAATTAGACCATAATAGTGATCTAATAGATGTATTTCATCATTCAGAAGATCCAAAATAAAGTGGGCTGACTAGGAAGTATTGGCTTGTTTTCTTTCTGTTCTACCATTAGAATTGGATCTTTACATTGTGCTCCTTACTTGTGATCCCTGATCTCAAGTTTTAGTAGTACAGTATCTCTTTGGGAATTGGAACTTCCCACCATTTCCTTTGCTTTGATATCAAAGAAGTATCATCTCTTCTCTAAAGGAACACAACTTCTGCTAACACCAATTTATTATCTTTCTTTGCCAAGGCATGATGCAAATCTCCATAACACAGTAATTACCAAATTACATATTTATTTATTTATTTATTTTATTTATTTAATTTAATTTATATGCCGCCCTTCTCCCAACAGGGACTCAGGGCGGCGCACAACATATTTAAAACCATTAACATATATGCAATCCCCCCCTTAAAACCGAATTAAACCGAATTTTAATGTTGCGTCTTCCGAATATTTAAAACCCAATATAAAATCCACCCTAGGTCAGGTCCGCTTGCTGAAAGAGCCATGTCTTGAGGGCGCGACGGAAGGTAAGGAGATCCGGAANGGGTCCTATGCCATGGAGCGCTTTAAAGGTGGTAACTAATACCTTAAAGCGCACCCGGAAGGCCACTGGTAACCAATGCAGCTCGCGCAGCAGCGGTGTCACATGGGAGCGACGAGTCCCTCCCAACACCGCCCGCGCGGCCGCATTTTGGACCATTTGAAGCCTCCGGGTGCTCCTCAAAGGGAGCCCCATGTAGAGGATCACTGGGTTAAAAATAAAAATATTATGAAGTTGGGAATTAAAATTAGTTAAAATGTTGCATAATTGCTTTAGCACTGAATTGTGGTCACATGTTCCTTGAAAGCATTCATGGTCACTATTTGTTTTGGAAAACTTTTAATCCAGACCCCTCATTAGGCTTTTGTGGGGATTTGGTACATATACTTTACTCTGTAGAACATTTGTATCGTTTTTCTTCATACTTTTGCAGCAAACATTTTTCAGCATGATCTAGAGCAGGCATGTCAAACTCGCGAAGTCACGTGACGTTGCGCAACTTATTGGGCTGGTTTTGCCATTGCCAGCAATGGGGTGGGTGCGGCTTCCATGTGATTCGTCCAGCCCATGAGCCGGCAGTTTGACACCCCTGATCTAGAGTGTCTTTTCTACCTTTTTACATCATGTCTGTCCATACATCCTAGAGATATATTATACATTTGTTTGCCTCATGAAAGTCATTGGGGCACAAAATATCATTTTCCACTCCTATGTCCTCTAGCACAAAGTGTACCTCAGTCGCTGAGAATGCATTTCTCATATAGAAGGTGTAGGTTCAATCTGGCCATTTTCCACCTAGGATCAGACAAACCTCTACCTGAAATCATGGAGAACTGAACTTCTGAAATTGAAGAATTTCATTTCTCCTTCCATATGAGTATCTACTGTATCTGTAAAGGAGAGTTCAGTCTCAATTTGTTGCTCAACCATTAAAATACTGTCATCTTTCATGGTTTTACTCTGTATGCTGCACTTTAGATTATGTACCTTATGATATTCATGTTAAGGACAATTTTGTGCAGTACAGTGAGATTTATAATGCAGCATATCAGGCAAACATAGTTGGTGGTAATGCTACTAAACCATGCTTTATTTTACCACAGTTTGCAGCCTACAGTGACTTAATTAGTACAGCAAGTTAAACTACAATCAATTTTATTGCTTAGTGTAATGTAGGAATTAAGCCAATATAAAATATTTTTTCTATTAAAGGATGAAATAGGTTCACTACATCTTTGATTTGTAAGACAAGGAAACCTCCATATGGAATTACCCTACATTAAGTGGCAGCTATTTGTGGTTGTGATGGTAACTGCGATAAATACAACTAGGGTGTTCTCCAAGGTACTTAATCATGTCCTAATTTTGGAATTGATGGAAGTAGTATCCATAAACCTATCAGTTTCATAAACAATGAAGCCTACATTTTAAAAGCACTTGTAGGAAGGAAACCCAATTGAGAAGGTATAGAAACAGAGAAAGTACAAAAGTAGTTCAGAGGAAACATGCCTGTTTTAAATGTGAATTTCCCCCAAGAATTTACTTTTTTTATAGAAATATAGAAGGTATAAGAATATACCTGTATTATATATCAATTTACATCTCAGATAGGGTGGCTTCATCAAATGACCATAAGTCAGTTCCCTTTTCTGTAGCATGGTTACAAAGTTAGCACATTCGCTTTAGGATTTCTCTGTTACGTAAGAAAGAGACAAAAAAAATACTCATATTTCTTCTTTTCCCTTTTAACACTGGGAAACCTGAATCTCTGATTTGTGTTTGGGGGAATGATTTGGAATCACATTGTGTTAATCTGTGATTTGATTAGTTAGCCACAATGGTTCTTTATATGACATGCTAAACTTTCAGAAATAGTTACCATAATCCTGGCATTGTTCACATAACATGCTAAATCAAAACAAATATTCAGATTACATCTTACACAATCTTTTGATTCACATAAGATTTTAAGAGGTAATATGGTTTGATTCTGTCTTAGCCAATGTAAGCATAGTTCAGTTTGTGATTTCGTACACAAAACTAAGTTATATCTCATGGTTTACAGACCACAATGGCTAGTAACATTAGAAGTGATCAGACAACTGCGGTACTTATTAAAGTTTTTCCTATTCTGTGCCTTAGAATATGAATAAGTGTTTTAATCAGAAAACACAGTGGAGGCTTGACCACTAATCTAATCTCTGTAAAAACTACAGTGCCTCTCCTGGGAGAAAAGGATACTACATAGTAAAAAAAGGAAACTTGGCTTGTGCAAGGGTCCAAAAGCTTTGTGCAAAAGATACTTCATGAAGCAATGCTGCTTTCCTTCTAACAGCAAAAGAAATGAAGTATGGTGTTGCTTCACTTGTGTCACTCTTGAGTCTGATGTCCAGCAACTTCACTACACAGAAGAGATTGAAACACTTTAGTGAAAGACATTGGGTCACACAAAGCACCTCATTGAGGACAATGGCATTACTGCCTGAGAAGGAGAATTGTGATGATGCTTTGGCATGAAATGCCTTATACAAGGCTTAGCTGCCTCACATGAGCCTCGTGTTGTACTATTTTTTAGCTTTGGGTTATTTCAGCAATGCACATTTTTTAAAAAGCTGGGCTTTGATGACATGAAACTGCTATCTTGACTTTTTGACACCCCTATACAGCCTGGCCATAATAGATTTCCCAACAGATTTCTCTTAAAGAAAGAAAAGCAAAGATTGCCCATATTCCCAAATCAAAATTAATGAGATTGAATATCCTGTTGTAAATCAGCAGAAGGATAATGCAACTTCAGGTTTCAGGATCTTTAATAGAACAACAAACATCTCAAATAATAATTATTCAAGACTGGTTGCAATTGTTTTCTTCTTGGATATATGATCAGACTTGCAGCTGACAAATAATGCCCGGGATCCCTTGGCATAATCCACCAATTACAGCTATTTTATCTATTATCACATGATTTTGTAATTTTCATAAGATGATAAATGCAAGTAAATTCATTTAATCAATTCTGGGAGTTAAACAATATTGCGCACTGAGAACTCAAGCTCGTAATTAATTGGGCAAGACGATGTTCCTAGTTCTATGCTATGCCTCTCATGGCCTTTGGCCTGATGTTTCATTTAAGAATTACTTTGAGTTACATACATACATGTAGTGCCTTTGAGCCAATGTTTACTCCTGGTGACTGCCTGGAGAAGTCTCTGCAGTTTTCGTGGCAAGATTTCAGAAGTAGTTTGTCATTGCTTCCTTCTTAGCGCCCGGGAGAAAGTGACTGAGCCAAGGTCATCCAGCTGACTTTGTGTCTAAGGGACTAGAAATTATGGTCTCCTACTTTCCGGTTCAGTTCTTTAACCATTATACCAAACTGGCTTTCAGATTTTGACCTGTTTTCCTTGTTACCTTCTGGGAGGAGGCTTCGTGGTATCCATAGCAGAAGATCCAGATTCAGCCATAGTTTCATTCCATACAGCATTAATCTTGTGAACTCTCAAGCTTCCTTCCGTTATATATTCAAGATGGACAGTATTTAATATTTATTTGCTACATATATGTAGGGGTGAGGGTCTATACATATGTTGTTCATGGTTTGTTTAGGTTTGTGTCATGTATGTATTTCACTTTGAGAGCGGACAACTAAATTTCATTTTTGATGTGTGCCGTCAGAATCCATAGAGACAAGAGTATTTGTTGAGCAAGATCAGAAAGAAAAAGCAGGTTATGCAAATTGTTAGATGTATAGGAAACCACCTGCACTGTTAAGAAAGTCTTAAGGAAAGACTGGCAGTGAATGAGGAAGCAGATGGTAAGTGGGTGGGGGAAAAATAAGACCATCTCAATAGATCTACCACAACCTATTCTGTTCAGGTTGAAAAAACAATATCCTCCCACTCCCTTTTGCTTGACTTCTTTATATGTTTGTATCGCAAGAAACCCTAGATAATAAGATCTGGTTACAACTGATGGCTGGAAAACGAAATGTTCTGTTTTGTTTCTAACACCAACTTTATCTAGGCAGAAATCAGAACTACAGATAGTTCTCCACTGACAACAGTTCATTTAGTAAAAAATTCAAAGTTACAGTGATACTGAAAAAAGTGACTTACGACCATTTTTTATACTTACCACTGTTGTAGCATATTCATTGTCATGTGATCAAAATTCATATGCGTGGCAACTGGTTCATATTTATGACAGTTGCAGTATCCCGGGATCATGTGATCACCTTTGGTGAGCTTCTGACAAGCAAAGATAATGGGGAAGCCAGATTGACTTAACAACTATGTTACTAATTTAACAACTGCAGTGATTCACTTAACCACTGTGTCAAGAAAAGTTGTAAAATGGGGTAAAATTCACTTAACAAATGTCTTGCTTAGCAACAGAAATTTTTGGGCACAATTGTGGTCATAAGTCAAAGATTACCTATATAGTCTATAAACTCATAGTGCTTTTTTTCTATAAAAAAAAAACAACGTGACGGAACTCACACGTCATACAACCCACCTTGCCTACCCTACAAGGTTCCATCCAAAAAAGGTGCCGGAACTCCGTTCTGGGCATTCTATGAGGAAAAAAGCTCTGCATACATACATACATACATACATACATACATACATACATACATACATACATACATACATACATACATATACAAAAGCACTTACCTTAAACTGTTTTAACTTTGAGATAGTTTCTCAAATACATATTCTCTTGAAATAATATTGCCAGACTTTTTTCTTAAACGGTTTGGCATTTCTACTGCCACCTCTCTCTTCTCTCTAACTATAAAACAATGCAATTGCATGATAGGTCAGGAACAGACACAATTATTTCAGTCATAAAGGGTTTAGTGATATCTTACTCTAAGAGAGGTAATTATCTTAAACTTATGCAGACTTTTATGCACACTCCTTGGGAATAAGCTCCACTGATGTTGGTGAGGTTAAAGTGAAGTCTCCTTATATCCTGGCGACTTCATGGACACGTACACAAAGTTTTCTTAGCAAGTATTTGATATTGGTTTGTACCTGCCTTTTGCTGGTACTACTTTTCTTTTTCCCAATCTTATTCTATAGCCCTATAGGTTTTTTCCAGTGCCCCTCTATCATATCAATGCATCTATCTCACCATATCGTATATCATATCGTATCATATATCATAATTTGATCCTTCCTAGCTTTTCAAGATTAGTCAAGGTCAATTTGCCATACAGCTAGATTTAGTGTCATCACTTCTGGATAAACAAACACAGAATCACTCTGTAGCACTAACTTTGCAACTGAACACAATAGATTTGAGATCCACAGCTTGGTTTCACATCTTGTTAGCTGCAGCATAGATGTTTTGTTTACCATTTTACAGAGTATATCTTCACAATGTTACCTATGCTTCAGCACAGGCCATCATAGAGGCATCTTACATTCATCTTTAGTTGTTCCAAGTTTTTCAATTTTGCTAGTTACTCCAGACAAGAAGCATACTCAGAAGTACTAGCTCTGCCTTTATTGTACAGTTATATTCAGGGCTTTTTTTTGTCATAGAATGCCCAGAACGGAGTTCCGGCACCTTTTTTGGATGGAACCTTGTAGGGTAGGCAAGGTGGGTTGTATGACGTGTGAGTTCCGGCAACTTTTTTTTTTTTTTTTACAAAAAAAAGCACTGGCTATATTAACAGAATGTTGTAACTCTAAAAGTACATCTCTCCCTCATCTTCTCTTGCAGTGCAAGAAATTAGGGAGATTCCTACTGAGGAGTTTGGTACATCCCAATTCCTTCTCAAGACTCAGCTGCTCCTTGCCTGACTGTAGTCTAGATTGTGACTCTTCCAACTGTCCTCCAACATCATTCCCATACACCATTACAAGTTTTAAAACATTATTTCCCCCCTTCACTCCATACAAGCCATACAATCTGAAGTGCCCCAGTGGCAATATTGAGTTGGAAGTTGGATTGCCCCAGCTCCTATTGGCTATTTGGAGCTGCAGACACTTGAATCTTCAGGCTCCGTATCTACCGTACATGATTTTGGAAGACCACTAAAATTGTTTTAAATATTCATCTAGCAGTCTCCTAAAATAACCCAGATCTTTGATTAAACAAAAAAAGAGGGGTGGTGCTTCATTGTGATCAGGAAGGAACATGAATTGGGAAAGAGTATGAAGAACATGTGTGCTGCTGCTTCTAAAGAGGGCATTACATTCTGCTTCACCTGACAAGGGGCGTGGCATGCCATATTTTTATGACATTTTTATATTTTGGAGGAGGGAGCAGATTCACTTTATATACTTGAATGCCATTGTGTGCTCTCCATCGACTACTACTAGGCTAGTGATGGAAAACCTTTTGGGCTTAGCATGCCAAAAATTCAGAAAATGCCTATCTTGATTCTGCTGGCATGTCACATGAACACACACACACCCCGGACAAAAGAGAAACCATTTTTAACAAAGAGTAATACATTAAATTAATTATTTAAATGCATTATTTAATAAATAAATACTTGCATAACTAATATTTTCAAAGTACCTTTTTGAGTTGATCTGCATTGTATTAGACCTGGAAACTGGAAAATGATCCTGCATGGGCTCTGAAAAGTGGAGGAAAGCATGCCTCAAGTGAGCTTTGGAGGCTCTAGAGAGTCCTCATGAGATCTCAGATGCGGAGTGACCTCCAGACCCTCTAGAAGTCACACAAAAATCCCTGGGGACTCTGAAAATTGAATGAGTATTGGAGGCTTAAGAGGCTCTGCTTACAGAGAGTCTGGAGGCCTGGCATGTAACCAAAAATGACATGGTGTCCTAGGTTTGCCATCACAGCACTAAGCATTGCTAGGTACAGTTCTTTGCTGTGAATCCTACATTCTCTTGAGTAGGTGTGAATATATGGGAGCTGGGATGAGTGGCATTATTCTGATACACAGACATGTGCTACTCCTATAAAAACATATACTAAAACCTGTTAGTATAATTTTTTTTCCTGAGACATATGTAAATTACCAGATACAACTGCTGCTGCTTCTATGACTCTGGGGGTTGTTCTTGACCGAATGTCTAAAGTGATTTTGTTTACAGAATAATAAGAGTTGGAAAGGACTTTATAGGTCATCTAGTCCAACCTCCTGCTTAAGCAAGAGACTCTATACCATCTGACAAGTGATGAAAGCTTTTAAGAAGACATTGGACAGCCACTTGTCAGAAATGCCATAAGGTCTCCTGCATGAGTAGGGGGTTGGACTAAATGACCTACAAGATCCTATTTCTATTGTGTGCTACAATACAATATAATATATTTTATTACTTAGTTATCAGACCATATCAAAAAACTACAAAAAAGATTACAGAAAAACAGTAGGACATATTCAATAACAATTGCCATTTATCCAGGCAGCCCAAATCTGTTTTTTTGTAGTCAATCCTTTTCAAAATGGTCTTTGATATGGAAATCGTAGTCTTCCTAGTAATATGCATATTCATTTTATACAAGAGATACAATAGTTAATTCTGAGTGTCCCAATATTTCTGAGATTTTTTTAGAAGAGATCTAAGTAAATGGCTTTCCACTAGTTTGTAATCAAACAGGTTGTATATGATATCTTCAATTTTTGGTATATCACATGTACACAGCCTTTCTACTGTGTACTACATTTAGTCACTAGAGAAAGGATCTGTTGTGTACTACATTTAGAATTTAGATGATCTAAAAGGTAAAAGGAAGAATTCTAAATCTTAATTTAGAATAAAGTAATTTCTTCCAGTCTACTAATTGGGTTTATATATCACATTGAGCCATGAGTTTGTGGCTTAGTGTGCTGTGTGAATTCATACAGGGTGTTTGATTTACTAAGTTACATTAAGTAAAGCAATTATGTGTGACATAAACAATTAAGCAAAGCATGACTTAGCATGCTATGGGAATATTGTCACCCTATCCAGCCAGTCACTATTACTTCACGGTTTATGCATCTACAAGTTCAGAAGTAATTGTTAATGGATTGCCTGACACATTAAATGAAATATCTCACAAATGAAGGCAAATATACATGTCTCAGGATAATGTTGCAGGATCCAATCTGGGTCAGTCACCAGGACCAGAGATTTAGTTTTCCAAGCTTTAGGAGTAGGGCTGGAGCCCATTCTCAGGGGACTTCTCTCTCATCAGAATGTGTCACACACCACACATTCTGGTGAGAGAGAAGTTCCTTGAGGATAAGACTTTGAAGACTTGGGTGGAAGGAAGTACCTGTTGATGTGCCCCAATTGTGGGTTTTGTTCTTGTTGACTTTTTCATTGTTGGTGTGATATTGTGATTTTGCATTCATTGTGGTAAGCTCTCCAGAACAGCATTTCTGGGACTCTGATGTACAAATCAATCAATCCATCAATGGCTGTTTACCTGTCCGTAGGACCACATCCATCTCCTACATGCAGTGCACACCTACCCGCTGATGGCAGTCAGTGGTGTGCCTAGTGAAGCAACTGCGCTCCACAAAAGCTTCCGGGCCATCTCGACTCCTTTAAACCTGACAGGCGCCCACCAGTTTCCTTGCGGGTTCGCCAGAAAGCAGCAAGGCTGGCTTCCCAGGACGTGACTCTGGGGCGTCCTAGCTCGCGGGGTGACTGGACCAGGCTGGTAGTATGTGGGGATTGCCGAAGCGATTCCAGGCGGAGGGGAGCAAGTCTGCAGCATTGAAAAAAATCGAGTGGCCTGGGGGCGAAGCTTGTATTATTTAACCGCATTTAAAATATTATTATTGCTTTGTTGAAGCTATTGTATTATTCTTCGGAGGCCTTGCGTTAATTGTTTCGGGGAAGAAGACGCCTGGTACAGTTGAATTCGCATAGGTGTCAAGGAGGGACAGACCCATTTGGTGACAGCGCCGCCGCCGCCGCTTTAATAACAGCAGTTGCGGCGGCAGTAAGGGGGCGAGGCACATTTCCTTCCCCCTTTCGCTAACGGAGAAGCGGTTTCTTCTTTCCGGCGCAGCCTCGCGGCGAGGAGTAAAAGACTCAGACCAACGCGCAGGGGCGGCGCAGTCCTCTGCCAGTGGAACCTGGGCTGCTGGAGCAGCTTGGCGGCGGCCCCTCGGCTCCCCAAAGCGCAGAGCTAGGATCATATTCCTCCTTTCTGGATTGGCAAATAGCGCTCAGCCAACATGGATCCTGGCCCCAAGAGGACCGCGGCGGAGGAAGGGAGCCAGCTGCAGCCTCCGGAAGCTGAGGAAGAAGTGGACCCCAGGATTCAAGTAAGCGGAGTCTCCGATCGCCCTACCCGAGATCCTTGGGAGAGTGGCTGCAGGGGCGCGATTGCAGCCGAAAGTGGGTGGGGTGATAGGATGGGGGCGCGGGCAGGTCTGCAATTACAAAGTAAGCAGGCGTGTGTGTGTTTGTGTGCGCGTGTGGTACGACCTTGGTTAGGTCCTTTGAATCTTGGAGAATATCTTTCGCTTTCTCTCCCTCCCGGGGCGTTTTCCTCTCTGTTGCACCCCGTTATTTTGATGGTAGTGTGTTTTTTCCTCCCTCTTTTTTGCTTTGGCTTTATTAGATTTTCCCGAAGTCTTTCTGCAGCTGGATGGAGAAACTCATTGCAAAGGAAAGATGCTCCCGATTCGAAAGGAGCTTTGCTCTTCCTTCATGGAGCGGCATTTTCTTTCTCGAGCTGGATCCTTCCTCTCCCAGTTTGCTCCGGTTTCCTGATTTCAGCTCCTCTCCACAATCCGTTTTTATCTTTACAGTTTTTCTTAGCATGGCGGACCAAGTGAACCGGGAGGTGGATCGAAAAGGAGATGGGAGACCACCAAGGGATGTCGTGCTTGGGCAAGAAGGGCCCTAGAAGGTTGGGGGCCAGTTAGAAAGGATTGGAAAGGACCCTGGGGCTAATTTAATCCATGTTCAGGATCTTGCTGTAGTTCTATTAAAAGGCAGTACTTCATCCTTGTTAATAGATGATGCCAGCTCCTGCTCTAAATGTCACCTGATTCTGCCATGAAAAAAGTTTCAGTCCCTGGGAGATCTTTGGACGTCCTCAATAAACTCTGATGGGTCTTAGTAGTTCAAGTCTTCCCCAAGCTGGTTTCAGGTGACAGCATTTAACTGGCTACCTTGAAAAGTGGGTTGGTGCCTGAATGGGAAACGGCTGTGAAATCTCAAAGGAGGGTGGCAAATCAGTTTCATATCATTGCCAATAAAAGTGTATGCGTGATAGTTTGACTTGAGGGAGAGACATCTTTACCAGAACCAGAAGGCTATTGGAAGGGCTTCTTAATAGATGCAGATTTAACATAACCCAAGGATCAGGTGGGAAGTTAACATAAAGACTGATGCCACTCTGACAGAATACATAGGAAAGGATGTTATATATTCTATCTATTACTTTCACTTTTCCCATTGCTGCCAAAATTGACAAAGTTGTAGCAAGCATCTCCTTCCCTAGTACAAACCTGGCCAATTTGTGAAGGTAGTCAGTTGAATTTTCATCTTAAGAATCAGAGAAATGATTTATGGTGACTGAGGAAATGGCACTTTTTTATATAGCGTAGCGCCATTGCACATTTTCTATGAAATTCCTTCTCTAAGGTGGCTCTCCTATGGCAGATCTGTTGTCCACTAAAAGATTTATATTGCCAGTTCTCTGGCACAAGTCAAATCATTCAGTGATGCCAATGTCTCAACATTGGTTTAATTTTGCTGCTAGATTTTGCTGGCAGTGTTTGTAATTGTTCTGTGATTTTTGTGGTATTTTTTGGTGAATGTGTATTTTGTTTGCTTTCCCCCTTAATTTATTCTATAAGCTCTTTGGAAGACACTTAGGTGGTTTTTGATATGAATAAAGTCCTGATTGCTTTTATGGGTTCACTTTTTTTTTATTACAAAAAAATGCTATTTTCATCCTTTTGATGCTCATGTCAATGAACTTATCAAGAGTTTCCTTCACTTTATCAGATTGGGGTTGGTAATAATAATCATGATGTTGCTACAGATGGGAAAAACTTACCAGCCAATTACACTGGAAATTCACTGCAAGTATTCCTTTCAGTAGAGTTTCATAATACCTTTCCAAAGACAGGGAAGTAAGGTTAAAATAAGAAAAAATATTGACTTCAAATGATCCAAAACATTGTTTAAAAGGAGAAGCTTTATCTCCTTTCCCTCCCTTCTTCCCTGCCAGTCCTGACTTGAAGAAGACTTTGTTTCTTTATAGTTAATTATTTATGTATTAGATTTTTACTCCATCTTTATTATTTTATAAGTAACTGAAGGAGGCCAGAATACCAGTTATCCTTGACTTAAGACAATTGAGACCAGAAGCAAGATGGTTGCAACCAATTTGACCTTTTTTGCCATGTTTGTTAAGTAAATCATATGGTTGTTAAGCAAATTCGGCTTCCCTGATTGACTGGCTGAGAAGGTCCCACATTGTGACCACATCAGGATGGTATATCCATCATAAATTCATGTCAGTTGCTAAGCACTTTAATTTTGATCGCATGATTGCAGAGATATTGCAATGGTCATAAAAGTGGACCGATTGTAATTAACTTTTTTCATTGCTGTTGTAACTTTGAACAGTTTGTACTCCTTCCTCCTGTTATTTTCGCTGCAATGATAACCCTATGAGGTGGGTTGGGCTGAGCGAGAGTGACTGGCCAGAAGTCATCCAGCTGCCTTTCATATCAGACTAGAACTCAGCATCTTAACCAGAACACCAAATTGTTTCTGTTTTTAAAATTCCTGAAGTACATTTAAAATGGTTGTATTTTTTTTTTAATAGATAGACGCTGGCAATAGGATAAAAAGTAAAAAAATGTTTGGCTTTTGAGTAAGTTTATCTGTTCAAACCTCTCCTTGTCTATGATTATTGGTACTCTTTCTGAATGTGGAGCAATCATGCTAGTTTGCTCTATAATACTATTGTAACAATTGGTAAAAAAAGTGAAAGTGAAGCTTCTGAAAATTTTTGTTTTTCCTTTTTTTTTGTATCACAGAGGACTGAAAATCTAGAAATACAAAATCTAGTTATAGTATTGAGGTAACTATCTGATACAAGGAAGGTTAAAATGTGCAATGTGGCATCACTGTGAAAATAATGCAAATTACATAATTCATGACTTCATAACGTGACGTACTTACCCCCTTCTCTGCCATACAGTCATCATGTGGATACCTATGACTTAAGTCAGGAAAAGAAATTCAGCCAATAACTTTGATTGCCATGTCAACTTTGTCCAATCTCTCTCTCTCCTACATAAAAGTAAAGCTGTACTTCAGGGAGTATTTTTACTTTTTTAGAGAGAATGTGAGATGAATATGTACAGTGTCTTATTCTCCTTGAAAGAATGACAGGGTAAACATATAATAAATATAAAAATAAATAATTTTAGTATTTTATGACTTTTGCATGGATTTTCTTTATTTATTATTGGAACCAAACCCTTAAAGCCTTCAAGAACAAGGAAAATTTGTATTTTTCATCATAAAATTTTCATAATCATATGCTATTTGATCATTTGTCATTTTGCTAATAGTGCCATACTAAATAATTATGCAGAGCTTCAATAGTAATAGAAAAAAACCCCCTCAAAGCTTAAATTAGAATTATGTTAAAAATTAACCTTCAAAATATGTCTGGTCTCTGTCTTTGCCCTTTCAAACTGAGCCGTAGCTAAAGTAAAGTTCAGTTTTACTTTTAAATATTTTCTATCCTTCTGTTTCCATTTAACATTCCATTGGGGGGCCTCTCTGTGAATTGCCAAATGACACTTAATAACTTGATTCCTCCTAGGGCTCTCTCAGTGTCTTATTACTCAACATGTTATTTTGGCTTTCTTCTAGGGAGAACTAGAAAAGTTGAATCAATCTACAGATGATATTAATCGGAGAGAAACGGAGCTTGAGGTACCCTTTTTCCTTGCTGTTTTGTCTAAACATCCAGCTATATTTTTTATTTATTATGTTTCAGCTGGAAAATATTTATTTAGACTTTTGTGCTAAAATTGACAGAAAAAACTGATGAAAACATTTATGTGGATTATGTCAGTGAATGGAGGAAAAGAAGGTCAAATATATCCATTTCTGATACTGAAATTGGATGAGACAGTCTGTACATAATTCCATGGATTCCATTAATCTTCTTTATTAATCTTACACCAACCAAATAATCATGCTTAGGGATCCATGAGGCAATTAATCTTATTTCAAAGTATTGTTTTCTTTATTTTCTTAAGGTACAAAAATAGAAAAAGCAGGAAAGTAAACTTATAAATAGAATTCATTTACACCAAAACTATACAGACTATTAAAAAAATGTTAAAACATATAAAAATACAGTAGTAACGAAATTATTGTATTCCTAAATTCCTAAAAACAACTTACAAGATAATGTAGCTCAACTTTCAAACAAGTTAATTTGAGACCACATGAAAATATATTCTCTGATCTTTCTTTTCTGTGAATGTGAAGCCATGTGACACTCAAAGCTTATGTTACACCAGAGCAATTGTAAGTTATATTTGAACATAACAATAATTCAGAATTCCTGACTTACTATGAACTAGCAGTGTGGTGGATAATTCAGTCTCTCCCTTCCCATTTTTGTGTGTAATGCTAATGAGTTGCAGACAGCTGTAATATATAAATCCAGAATCTCTGGTTAGGTTGGTTCCAAAAAGATGGGCCAATAAGCAGTGGTGGGATTCAAATATGTGAACATCTGTGTGGATGCTGCTTCCGGAAATCCATTCTGGGCCTGGGCAACAAAAAATTAGCTACCAGTTCTGCCGAAGTGGTACGAACTGGCTGAATCCCACCACTACCAAAAAGCCACTAATAATTCAGAGTGCTTGTTTTTTTTCTTCTGAATCCTGGTTTATTTTTTACAGCAAAAAAACAAACCATGGGTCGAGTTGTCATGATAAGCTTTTCCTGTTTCTCCCAAATCAGTAGATAAAATTAAACTGGCCACATTCATCAACCTGCTGCTTTTTAATAGTAACTAGATAATAGATAATAAAAAAATAATATAATTATTATCTGCTGTTAGAGATGATGTTTGGATTTGATAGCCCAGCATTTTTAGATTTTTACATCTAAAATATGAAGGAACAAAATGAAATATTTTATTGAAGAAGAAATAGTTTCCATAACAGACAAATGCTATTTGTTTGGCATTAGTTTTCTGAGTACTACATTATATTTAATCAAGTCCAAGCAAATCACATGTTACTTAATGTGATGGATAACCAAACCATTTAGATCATTTTCTGATCTCTTCCATATGTGTGATTTATACCTTGTTTCACATATATTGGTTGGAAAAGGCTAAATTGTGTTTATGTAACACAAATTTCTTGTACCTTCACATTTAAACCTCTGTCCTTTAGTTGATCATAACCAGCATCAGATCAAATTAAGAGTCTTGGCAAAGGAGAAGTAGCTATTCTGGGAAACTACAGCAATTTCAACCAGGCAAGTTCCGCTAGGATCTCTGGATGTTAATGTGTGCAAAAGGCAGTGAGGAAGGAATATGTCCAACTTTACTGGCAGGTACTTTCCATATGTGGCTTTTTGAATCAGGCAGCAGTGTTATTGAGCATTCATCTACTTTGCAGTGTATGCCAGTAACTTGTTTATGTTTATGGAAATTAATAGCCAGGCATAATATAGCTGTATAAATACTTTATTTAATAACTTTATTGGTAGCAAAAGCTGCCCAAACTTCCATGGGGATAAGAGAATTGGGCACAGAAATAAAGATTGTTCTTGCTCTTTCTTCACTAGATTGTTTTAATTTCTGCACTGAGTCCAGAGAAAGGAAAAGCTAAACTTAGTATGTTTCATCTATACATGGACTGAGGGAACTTCCTTGGCTCGAAAAGATTATTATAGATATGGGAAGGAATCTGGAGACAAGTCCTATGAAGAAAAAGATTGGGAGTGTTTGGTATAAATATGGTGAAGTAATAATGACAACATATGAACATGAAATGATAATATGATAGCCATCTTCAAGAAGTTACACACAGAAGAAGCTTGTAAAGTTTGTTCATGTTACAAGTTTTTAATTAAACAATAGAAAGAATTTCCCATGTGATGAGTTATTAGCTATAGAACAGATTATCATAATCCACTATGAGTTTCTTAAGAAAATGTTATGGGAATACTGTAGGAATGCACATCTTGTATAGGTAGGAGTTTGGACTAGACGCTCTTATTATTTGAGTCTGTCTGTTTTATAAAGCTGGTATTGCCACTTATTAGTTATTCCAAAAATAGCCGTTTCTTTTCTGTGATACAGAAAACATTGAAGAGGTAGACTCACAATTCCACTTCCTAATGTCAAAGACTGAGTTTGTTCTAGGCCAATACAACTCTGATGACATTTATTAAGATAATATTTGGAAAATGCTTAGGCAGATACTTCCCTGATTCCCTGGAATATCAGAATAAAGAATGCAGCAAAATCAGATTTAGAATATTCTGTTATTATAGCTAATCTCAATAAAAAGTAGTAGAGTTTTCCTATGTAATTCATTTCCTAGTCTATCTAATGACTGAGACAATTTGGCCAATGTCAGAGCCAATGAAATTTGCAGATGAGCAATATCTGAAACACTACACATCCCCATTTAGATATATCATTATGAGCTCTCTGAAATAAAGGTAGTTTATAAATGTAATGAATTAAATATTTGATAAATAGAAGTGCAGAGTTGGTGGACATTGTTAGGCTTAATTGATTACAGGTGTTAGCTTATTTTTATAATCAATAATGTTCTTTATGGATAACAAAAGACTTACTCTGTGACTACTCCCAAACATACTGCTTTCATTAGCTTCAAGTTTGTTCTAACTGGTTGCAGGCATTTATTTGAATTTATTTATTTATCAAATTTGTATGCCATCCATCTTGCCAAAAGCGACTCATTAATTTCCGTATCAAAGTATAATTTGAAGTCTTGTATCAAAATGTGAATCCACAATATATTGGCTGCTGCATCTGACTTGCAATTATGACCATATTATTCATATGATTTTTTTTTTCTTCAACGAAAATCACAAACCATTAAAAATGGTTATCAGTCTGTAAAATCCATTTCTTTGGCATTCTCACTTTTGTAAGACAACCATATATTGTCCCCTGGAGCAATTTGCTTTGATAGTTTTTGGCAAGGAAAACTCACTGGAATGCAAGGTGAAATGGCTGCAAAAAAAGTGATCTCTGCTTTACTCCTGGTTGCTTTAAGTCTAGAGTACATAAACTAAATGTATGTACTTAATAAACTGTGAAGATGGTTTTAGTTAGGCTAGTAAGGGAACAGCTATTAAAAGTCAACAACTGTTGATAGCTTAATGTTTTGCTTTGTAATGAGCCTGATTAAAATCCATAACTATTGATACAAAAAGTGATTTAATCATTAAAAGAATGAGATCTACAAAAGAAAGTAGAAGATTAGAGAAGGCTATGGTGTGTTTTTAATGCTGGCTTTGTGTAATATTCCTGCACGTGATTGAACCATTTCTGAATGGAACATCTTGTTGGTGGTGATTAGGATTTATTGATGTGATGTGATGTAGCCAAGAGATTGCTAGGATTAATTGGCTGCTATGTTTTCAAAGCTTCAGATGTTTTGCCTTGAAGTGACTGTTCTTTAGCACCATGTAGGGGACACTTGTGACTTAAGGAATGTCACAGACACAAATATTTGTTGTTCCCCTGAACACTGAACTGAATTTGCACTGACCATGGTAGATGTGCAAGGTCAATAAATGGGGCAAAATACTATCACTAATTTATGACTGTGGGGCTGAAAAACAAACTATCCAACATATAATGACAGAGTGCCAAAATAGAATCTATAATAGAGATTTCCTGGCTGAGACATATGGAGGAAAAAAATTATATCTGTAATGTAGATATATGTTTATACAATTTTAGATTTTATAGTTCATATTTTGTATTTTATCTCTTGTGGATTTTTTAAAATAAAAAATGTGAATGTGCCATAGGAGAAATAATAATGTTAGTAAGCAGAAATTTTATTTTTATTTATCTCTGTAGATATGGATATGATTCTTTTAATTTGGTAATATTAGCCTATAATAATTTAGTATCATGGTTAACTAAAAGCCATCTCCCTATCATTATTAGAGTATATATTTTGGGCAAGGCTAAATGTGGTTGAGGCTTAGCTTGGTGCTCTCTGAGTTTGGTTGTTTTCTTGCAGTCGTTTCATTATCCAACTAGGTCAGGGTTGCAGCCCTTTGGGAATCGGGCCACACAAGCAGCAGGTGAGCATGAGCACATGAAGCTTCATTTGTTAAACAGCGCATGCTGTGAAATCATTCCATCTCTCCCTGCTGTTGCTGTTGCCCCCGGTCTGCAGAGCTAGCATGGTTGAGTACCCCTGAATTAGGTAACATCTTCAGGAAGCCAGATTTTCTCTGTTTATATACAGTGGTTTTCCCTGTCAGTGTTGATGGAAATATTTATTTCTAGATAGTTCCTTCAATAGGTTGTTGTTTACTGTTTGTTTGTCTGAGTTGGTAGTTCTTTGAGTGGAGTATTGTTTACTGCTTCATTATTGGTCTGGTATTAATCCTAGTATAAATCCCTGTTAATCCGGGTGATGATTTCTGACGAGATGTTCTGATCTTTTTGTTTCCTTTTTAGATTTTCATTTTCTGCTGAATAGTGGGTAAATGTTGTGTTAATTCTGTGTGCCTGTTGATAGCTGATTTGTCTGAGCACCAAACTTCTAGGAATTTCCTAGTGTTTTTGGACTTAGCTTGGCCAAGGATGCTCATAGTTTGCCAGTTGAAATTATGGGTAAGTCTGCCCATCTATTGTGAAATTCAAAAGTTTTCATCATGACTTCAGATTACTAGTTGGTGTTGCCAGAATGCAATATTTTCCAAACATACCCATTCTCCAGAGGAGTTGGAACTATACAAACCATTTTTCCAGTAAAAATACAGAAGCCGTGCTAGCAGAGAATTTTGAAAGTTGCTTGTTAACTTCTCTGGAAAATAGATTGAAAATGTTCACCATAGGAGTTTTAGTTGCAGCCTCTGGAGCCATATGTCAAATATAGTATATAAGGCTGCCTTCTCCCAATATGCTCTCCCCAAAATGCTTTGGATTATAAGATCCATATTTGTTTGCCAGCCTAATCAGGGCAATTATACAAGGGAAGAAATTACAATTATTTCCTTTGCATGTAATATCCTCCCCTCTCAAAAAAGGGCTGATTAACCCCAGGAAGGAAACACTCATTGGCTATGTTCCCTGCTGGCACATAGCTTTCTGGTAGCTTTCAGGTAGAAGGGCAATTTCCTGATCATGCTTGTTTTCTCACTTCAACTTTTTAACACTTTTTACGTAAACTTTTTATATTGATTATGCACAATTAATGTTATGTGTAATTTAGCTTTCAAATTCCTTATAAATACTTGTTGGAAATATACTCCTGATTACAATGCTTAAGGCATGAAAATATGCCTTCTAGTATTCCATGATAGTATATGATAATCTTGTCAGGAATTTCTGGGCATCTTTTTTTTTAAGTGCGGGAGACACAAACTTTTTACAAGAGTGAAATTGGAATTGTAGGGATTATGAAAATACATTAAACAGAATCCTCTGATATGGGTAGTGAAGGAGAAGGATTCTGTGATCCTTGTCATGTTGACATGGACAATATCTAAGAGATATTTATAAATCCAGTAGATTTGCAAGCATTCTTATACTACAGAGTGGAGAGATGCTTTTTTGTAGGCAAGATATTCCTTATTCTAACAGTAAGAATGGAGTTATCTGAAGTGTAGGTTAGTTGCTTGGGCAAGATACTATGATAAATGCATTGGATAAAATAAAGTAATAGACATTGGAGGAAATAAGAGTTTTAGGCATTTAGGATTTTGAAAAAAAGCTCAAAGAATAGATGTTAATTTGTGTGAACACATGGGTTGGAGAGCTCAGAGTTTGAAACAGAGTGTTTTTCCCAACATTTGTGTCAAATATTTAATGATGTATTAAGGTTGATCTATGACCTATATTTATGTAGTCCGTTGCTCTCCTTGGTAGCTTGACTTGAACATTGCTTGTAAAGAATGACCTCTGAGAACAAAGACACTTTAGTAAATTGTGTGGGAGAAAATTATAGTATGAGTATTGTGTGTATCAAATATTTTCTATGTAAACTTTCATGAACCTCTTCAGATTTTTTTTCCTGGCATTCCTTTTTGTATACGAAGTTACTGAATATTCCTTGTTCATACTATTAAAGGCTGAAAAGAAGCATTTCTGCTTTAGAAAAAAGTCCTTGTCTTTTAGACAAACCGTTTGTGACAAATTGTTCATGGTTTTTCTTGATCTGTATCTGTGAACTTGTAGAGAGTGATAGTTTTATACTATCTTTATATTAGGTTATGAAATAATAAATATTGTATTCTGAATGTATTAATACAGTGCATGTATTCCTACTACTGCTATCCTTCTCTAGAGCAACATTTCAGAATAGAAAGCTTGGGATAAAACTGGATTTGGGTATGTTTGTTGATGTATTGGCAAAAAAACATGACAAAACTGATCAATGTTATTATTGTTAGTGAGGTACCTTACATATGGTATGAAAAGAAATAAACCTGATTATCTAGTTTACACATTGTCTACATTACTGAATACATTATTTGAATATTGTTGATAAACTGAAACTATGATAAGCAGCAGAATGCAATATTTATGTGCCCACCTGCTGATGGTTATGGCATGTAGAGAACTATAATTTCAAATTAAAGAGAGCAAATGATAAAGGAGCACAATGGATAGGGAAGAAAGAAAGAAAAATATGGTACTTTTAGAGTAGGAGAAAGAAAATATATCTGAATGAAAATAATCTGTTCTTGTGAAGTGCAGTTGTTAATTAGATTCTGAGATGTGACGGTTAATTCTGAACAAAAGTGCTGAAATGTATGTCAGAAAATATGAATTTCATATTGTTTGTATGGATGGATTAATGTAGAAATCCATAATTGGAGACAATTGTTTCATTCCAGGAAATGCTGAAATAAGAGATTAACTTCTGTGAAGAAATAAACTAGATGAAAATTGTTCAACTACATGGGAGAGAAAGTAAATGATACAGTCATCCAAGGATGAATTGAAATATAAGAAAAGAGAGTATGGAATCTGCTTGTGAGAGTGAAAAAATTATGTTACAAGATGCCACAGAAGTGTTTGGATGTTAAATAATAATAACAGAGGTGTCACAATAAATTTTGCAAAAATATGTAATGTAAAACAGGATAAGAAGTTATTTTGCTATATGAGATGAAAGGTGGGAATGAGACATCAGAATACAGGAAAGGTAATTTCAGAGATCAGAGAATTAATAACACTTATTTAGTATCTGCTTAGAAAAAAGACTCCTCCCCAGTACATAGCTTAAGCATATATTCCTATATAGAGATAGTAAAAAAAAAAATCAGATATGTAAAAGCATGATTGATTTGATAGTTTGTGATGACAGACTGAGAAAATTAAAAGATGCAAGACTGATGAAAGGTTGTTGATAGATTCAGAAATGAATCTTGGAAAAAAGATGGAAAAGGATAATAAGGGAAGAAATGAAAGAAATGGGTGTCAAAGAATGTTCTTAATTATGTATGAAAAAATATTACAAGATTAATCTTCCAAAGGAAGGAATGAAAAATCAGCAAGGAAAAGATGATGTGAAAGCTGCTTGGAACAGAATAAAAAGAACTGGTAACACTGAAGTGGTAGAATTAACACTAATGGGAATGTGTATGTGTATGTGCGCCTGCGCACTTTTAAATTAACAGGAAAAAAATATCAATATACATATGTGCGTGCACACTCCCCCACAATAGACACAATTTTAAGTAGTTTGTTTAAAAAAATACAATTTTTCATTATATTACATAATTTATTTCTGTAATCTGTTTCTTCATAAATCACAAATAACTCAATTGAATAGGGAAAAAGATCAGATTAATTTTTTTTGTGTTTGTGTGTGCATGTGTGTGTGTGTGCATATACGTACATTATATACTGTACCTACAATACAGCTTTTCATCAGTTCTTTAGATAAAAGTAGCATAATGGAAAATAATTGGTGTGCAGCCATAGCCTAGTTAATTTCAGTTTTGAGAAACAAAACTATTTCTTTATTGCTAGGATTAAAAATATAAAGTATTTATGTTGTCAAGAAAAAGGAAATTATTTCTAGCACAGATTTTTCATTTAGCAATAAAGCAAACATCTTATTATATCTGATCTCTCCCAAGCCTATGTATTTCTATGTCATTCAAATAACTGTGTTTATGGATGCCATCCATTTTTGTAACTTAAAATCTCTTGCAAAAAATAGGTTAGTGCATAATGACAAAAGACCACTTACCTGCAAATCCTTGGGGTTGCAATAATATGGGCACAATTCAATTCTGTTTTTTTTTTAAAAAGAACTTTCTGTGAAACTAAAAGCTCAATGTATGAGAAATATAATTAAAGAAATAAATAATTATTTAATTTTGTATTTAAGATTTATCAACAAAAAATAAAAAAAAATAAAAATCTTATTGGGCAGTAAAAATGCCATATAATTCTTTCAACTCTCATAAATACAATCCAATACATCAAGAGGGAAAAAGTATTCCTTTTTTCATGGTGATAGATAGATAGATAACTTTTATTGTCATTTTTTACTGTGGGCACAATGGCACAAAATGAATAGATATAATTCTGTATCAAAAACCTGAATCTAGCCACACATCAGTGCTTATTTAAAAAAACAACACCAGAAATACTATAAAACAACTATGTACAAGACACTATATAATCAGATATATAATGGATTAGGAGGCAACCATCTCTATGTTATGGTTCCTCTCTTGGGCTGACTAATATCCACAGCTGTGACCATATTCTACATGTTGTTTCAAAATGTGTTTCAGCCTTGCTTTTTTGCAAAGCTTTAGGAAACTGAAGAGAGGAACATTCTAACTATAAGAATGTTTTACCTCAGTTATAAGAGAAGTTTTGTTTAAATGCAGGGCAATTGAATCCTTATGAATGCATTGATTAACTGAGTGCAATATATTTATGTGTGTGGCAGGGGGTGCCTTGTATCAGTCAATATAAGCTGTTTGGAACTATAGGACTGAAGCAGTATTCAAATTTCAGTAATAAATAATAAATATGAATTTACTACTTAATCGTGAAATATATGCAAACTGGTTTTCCTGCAGTTATAGTAATGACAGTTTTCCAGACATTGCAGGTTACAGAGAGAGTATTAAATCCCCAGGAAACTTGGCGAGGAAACAACTACTCATTGCAGATGAATCTGGGACTGAAATTTATAAGAAGATACTTGTATTATCATATGACAATTCAGAATGCAGGAGCTGCTTGCACTGTAAAGGAATCTATTGCTCTAGGGCACTGAACTTATAAAACTGTAGTCAGTATCCATATATCCAGCATTAAACATTTAAATGTTAATATGAAGTCAAAATTCCTATTTCAAATTGCGATACATTAAAACCTAAACACCAGTAGATATTGACTGTATTCACATGCACAGGTAAAGCAGATTTCTGAAAATCCCAAGTTGCAAGTATTGGTTCAGAATGACATAAAAATAATATTCTATTCTATTCCAGGCTTTAGAATGGATCATGATGGTTGCTGAGTTCTCTGTCCCTCTGACTTCTTGTAAATTATGTTTTAAATTAAATAATTAGTTACAAAGTTGGTATACTTCGAAAATGTTTTGTATAATTTTCAGTAATGTCTCTGAAATTGCATAGATAGTTTTAGAAAAAAAATGGCTGCAATCCAGTATATCTGGAAATAAATTCACCTTTAGTGTGTGTATGTGTTTGTTTGTGGGGGGGAATGCAAAGCAGATAATGTATGGCATCCCAAGGGAAAATTCTCCTCATAACCTGGAAATAGGTAATGCATGACTGGCTCAAACCTTTGATAGCCATTTTATGAACGGACAACCCCATGTCAGCCATTTTGTGAAATCGTCCATGTTGTGTCCTGAGCCTGCAAAAGCAGGCTCGGGACGTTGCAAGAGTCCCGGGCATTTGCAAAAGCTGCCCGGGACCAGACTGAGTGGCGCCAACCTTGCGCGCATGCGCAAGGCGGGAAAAGACCGCCTTGTGATTGGTTGGAATTGCCCGGGGATCAGAAGGTATAAATAGAGGCTTGCGTGCCTCTGCTCGGGTTGTTCGTAGATTGGAAGCAGAGAATAAAGACCTGTTAGAAATGCATCGTGTCAAGCGCCATTATTCTCCGGACTTAACACTGGCGACGAAGGTGGGATCCAGTCTAAACAGCTAGGGAAGCTTGAAGACTCACCCAAAGAAGTCCGGAAGAGGAACGACGGCGTTGAAGTCAGCGTTTATCCTGCCAGTACGAAATCGCTGGAGGGTGCGTGCGGCTGAAGAAAACCCTGTTCCTCGATCATGGCAAAAATTGGGCGTTTAGCGGAATAGCTACAGAGAGTGGGGCTCTTCACCCTTAGAATGCAACGTTCTCAGCTCTGAATGAAGGCGCATTTGGTCTATTCCCTCCTTCCGGAAAAGGCTGCCACAATGTTGTGCGTTTGTGGGCAAGACGCCTTTGAGATCGCCGAGAACCTAATCGCCCCGGCCTCGCTGGAAACGGTGTCATACTCCGATCTGAAGAAAGTTTTGAAGGAACACTTCCAGCCATAGCAATCTGTCATTGCTTGGAGGCACACATTTGAACTGAGGGATCAGCGAGCTGGGGAATCAGCAAAAGAATACATTGCAGCTTTGAGAAGAGCAGCTAAACCGTGTGACTTCAAGGACTTAGAGGAAAGACTGCGTGATCGTTTTGTGTGCGGACTGAAGAACAGAGACTTACAGCAGAAGCTGTTCGCTAAGGAAGATGTCTCTTTCCAAGATGCTCTGCGAGAGGTTTCAGCAGAAGAAGCTGCAGGTGGGGCGGTCAAGAACATGCGGCCTAATCGAAGCGCTCCAGAGACCGCCACCATCCACAAGGAAGACGTGCGAGAGGATTCGGAAGAAGATCCTGAAGAAGAGGTGGACAAGCTTTACCAAGCAGCTGGAAGGAGGTCCAAAGATCGTCAGGACAAGGGCCCAGCTGAGCTTCGTTGCCTCGGATGCGGTGGTCGCCACAAGCGAACGGAATGTCGGTTCCGTTCCGCCATTTGCCGAGCGTGCGGAAACAAAGGACACATCGCTGCGGTCTGCCTGGGTCGACAGAAGGTACAACCGAAGGAAGAATTGAATCTGAAAGGTACCAGGGTGCCCAGTCAAAACAGGGTGGGGTTCTGTGCAACACGCAGAAACATTTTAAGAATAGGCACACACAAACCCCTTAAAAAAAATTATCCCTTAAAGTGAAATTGCAGGGAGTGCCATTGTCGATGGAACTTGACACGGGGTCTGCCCTATCTATAATTTCCCTCAACACATTTCACAAAATCAGCAGCAGTGGCCAGCGAGTTTCGTTAAGGCCTTCTAATGTAATCCTTATGGATTTTCAAAATTCTCAAGTGTGCGTTAAGGGGGACGCCACCCTTAAGGTACAGTATAAGAATTTTGCAGGCCCCCTAGACGTGTTGGTTGTGGGGGGTGAGCGAACGAGTCTCATTGGACTCGACTGGTTTGAGGCCTTGGGAATCCAAGTAACAGGGCTACACAAGTTGCAAACAGAGACCCTTGCAGATGTCTGCAAGGAGTTTGCAGATGTGTTCAGTTCTGAGCTTGGATCATACAAAGGACCTCCAGTTTCACTAAAGCTAGATTCAGCTGTACAGCCCATTAGGGTTAAACCTAGAAGAGTACCATTTGCTCTTAAGAGTAAGATTGATGCTGAACTGGACAAGCTGCTCCAGCAAGGCATATTAGAGCCTGTAGACTCTAGTCCGTGGGAAACCCCCATTGTAACGCCTTTAAAGGCAAATGGGGACATCCGTATTTGTGCAGACTACAAGTGCACACTAAACAAGGCCCTACAGCAACATGCTTATCCTGTGCCTGTAGTGAGCCACATTTTGGCTTCTCTCAAAGAGGGCAAAATTTTTGCTAAGCTTGATCTGGCTCAAGTGTATCAACAGCTGCCTGTTGATGATGCAGCAGCAGAGGCCCAAACCATTGTCACCCATCGTGGGGCTTTCAAGGTGAAAAGGTTACAGTTTGGGGTGAATGTCGCTCCTGGCATTTTTCAAAGTGTAATGGAAAACACCCTGAGGGGTATTCCTGGTGTATGTCCTTATTTTGATGATGTTCTCATCGCTGGAGACTCTCCACA
This sequence comes from Protobothrops mucrosquamatus, assembly GCF_001527695.2. Classification (NCBI taxonomy): domain Eukaryota; kingdom Metazoa; phylum Chordata; class Lepidosauria; order Squamata; family Viperidae; genus Protobothrops; species Protobothrops mucrosquamatus. The sequence goes on along the minus strand of NW_015386253.1, from coordinate 4,215,323 downwards.
AATGCTGGCAGAGAGGTTAAGGGCTGTTTTGCTTCGTTTCCGAAGAGCAGGCCTTAAATTAAAACAGGACAAATGTAAGATTGGTGTGCATTCCACTGATTTCCTGGGATTCAGGA